>NW_028318283.1:1691250-2012500 GCF_062004578.1 Staurois parvus
TTTTGATTGGCCAACAGAGCAATTACATGGCATAAAGCCACTCTGACTGGCTATGTGCCTTTTGCTTGTGATCTGCCCTTGCCTAATGACAGTGCGATCACATGCATTGTACATGCTCTCTGAAACAAGGACATTTTTAAACATCCACTCAGGGGTCAGAGTGCTATTAGCTGCTTTTTTTTTTTTTTCTAAATCAATAAAGTTGATCAAACATTTTGCATCATGAAAACAGATCTGACATACATTAACAGGGCAACAATGTAAGGCCTCTTAACCAAAGACAGTGTCATAAAAGAAACATAAGCACAATAACACTTGAGGGTATGTAGGTGATCCTTGTGTTTGTGTGATGGATATCCCATCTGTTCCTAGAGTTAAGTTGCATTTTCTAAGACCTTACATGGTATATAATGAAAGAGTGGCCCGGGCATGTCTCAGTAATTAGACAACATGCATCCCCTAGACAGCAGGGGACCACCCATGATAACAAGGACCAGAGGATCCATAGCGGATCCCAGAAAGGAAAAAGAAAAAAAAAAGAGCGAAAAGGAGGGATATACTAAAGAAAAGGGAAGACCCTCAACTAAGACCCCGTCAGACACCCGCCACGGCAGCCCCAGACTCAAAGCAAGTATTACAGGAAAGGCTGAAGTTTGGAGGACATAGAAAAATCGATCAACGCAATCCATATTTGTACAAACTAGGAGTATTGCTCATGAAGACTAGCAGTCAGTTGCTCCAATGGCATGATGGTATTGAGTTCCTCAACCTATTTCCTCACAGAAGGGTCGGTCGTAGATTTCCAGTGTCATGGGATGAGTGCCCATGCTGGTGCGAGGAGGAAACAAAAAACATCCTTCTTGAGCCGTGCCATAGACCCAGGAATGAGCGAAAGCAATGCTACCTCAGGGATTTCGGGCCATGAGCAACCTATGATCAGTCGACATAACTGAAAGATAGGTGGACCAGAAAGGCTTCAGTTGAGATCAAGACTACCATATATCAAGGCGGTGCCCTATGGTTCCGCACATCGCCAACAGCTATCTGGGATCGTATGAGACATCTTGTAGGGCCACTGGACTTCTGTACCATCTCGAAAGAAGCTTAAAGTTTCGCTCTTGTGCATAGTTGGATATACTCATCTTGAAATTAAGCAGGAATGCCTTGTCCCAGTCATAATCAGCCAAAGGGTGGCATTTCTGACTGGCTATTTAAGCAAAATAGCCAGACAAGAGATGGTTAGGATTCTGCTAACAATTTTGCTCGACATAAAACTAATTATTTTCGTTTACACGTGAAATAGGCTCAGAGCTATAGTTGGGTTTAGGACGAAGAAAACGTGAATCTGATTATGTGTAGATCCTACTGGTGACTCTCACCTAGGCTGGCAGCCAGAGTCGTCAGTTGTGTTCTGTACACCTAGAGGGTCAGTGAAGACATGTTCTGTATAGATCCCGGCCTGAATATCTGCCACGTCATCTGTACTGACATCTCCCACCTCTGTGGCCTCCGTGGCTTCCTCCGCCGTGGGCACATTATCATCCAGCTCAGTATTGGTGGAGTCGGGATCTGCAATCGCAATAGAATAAGAGCAGGTAATGGTGGGGAACTTAATGTACAAAATCTCTACCTTTCTGATTGTGTGCAATTATCCTCCAACTACATGCCCACCAAATCTGATTGGCTGCATCAAGGAACAAAACCAACAGTCACTGCATCTCACCTGGATTGCACTCTGCCTCGCTGGAGAGAACACTGGCGGTTTGTGGCGAGAGGGGCTCAGATTCCTCCACAGAGGCAACAGTAACTTTGACGCCCCCCACTGGCTGCTCTGAGGAAGAGCTACTGCTCACTAGACTCTCGGATAAGGAAGATTTGTCCGCTTGCCCAGAGTCTGCATCTAGTTTGGTAGCATCTCCTGTGGGGTAGTCAGTTTCCATAACTCCTAGAATAAAAACAGGATATGTTTAAGGATATTATGTACGGTCACTATAAACCCAGGATTGAAGCCACACCTCAGATATACAGTAGTAAGGGTGCCGGCTGACCCAGGGCAGGAAGTCGTAAGGGCGCCGGCTGACCCAGGGCAGGAAGTCGTAAGGGCGCCGGCTGACCCAGGGCAGGAAGTCGTAAGGTCGCCGGCTGACCCAGGGCAAGGAGTAGTAAGGTCGCCGGCTGACCCAGGGCAAGGAGTAGTGAGGGCACCCGTTGACTCAGAGCAAGAAGTAGTGAGGGCGCCGGCTGACCCAGGGCAAGAAGTAGTAAGGGCGCCGGTTGACCCAGGGCAAGAAGTAGTAAGGGCGCCGGTTGACCCAGGGCAAGAAGTAGTAAGGGCGCCGGTTGACCCAGGGCAAGAAGTAGTAAGGGCGCCGGTTGACCCAGGGCAAGAAGTAGTAAGGGCGCCGGTTGACCCAGGACAAGAAGTAGTAAGGGCGCCGGCTGACCCAGGGCAAGAAGTAGTAAGGGCGCCGGCTGACCCAGGGCAAGAAGTAGTTAGGGCGCCGGCTGACCCAGGGCAAGAAGTAGTTAGGGCGCCGGCTGACCCAGGGTAAGAAGTAGTAAGGGCGCCGGTTGACCCAGGGCAAGAAGTAGTAAGGGCGCCGGCTGACCCAGGGCAAGAAGTAGTAAGGGCGCCGGCTGACCCAGGGCAAGAAGTAGTAAGGGCGCCGGCTGACCCAGGGCAAGAAGTAGTAAGGGCGCCGGCTGACCCAGGGCAAGAAGTAGTAAGGGCGCCGGCTGACCCAGGGCAAGAAGTAGTAAGGGCGCCGGCTGACCCAGGGCAAGAAGTAGTAAGGGCGCCGGCTGACCCAGGGCAAGAAGTAGTAAGGGCGCCGGCTGACCCAGGGCAAGAAGTAGTAAGGGCGCCGGTTGACCCAGGGCAAGAAGTAGTAAGGGCGCCGGTTGACCCAGGGCAAGAAGTAGTAAGGGCGCCGGTTGACCCAGGACAAGAAGCAGTAAGGGCGCCGGCTGACCCAGGGCAAGAAGTAGTTAGGGCGCCGGCTGACCCAGGGCAAGAAGTAGTTAGGGCGCCGGCTGACCCAGGGTAAGAAGTAGTAAGGGCGCCGGTTGACCCAGGGCAAGAAGTAGTAAGGGCGCCGGCTGACCCAGGGCAAGAAGTAGTAAGGGCGCCGGCTGACCCAGGGCAAGAAGTAGTAAGGGCGCCGGCTGACCCAGGGCAAGAAGTAGTAAGGGCGCCGGCTGACCCAGGGCAAGAAGTAGTAAGGGCGCCGGCTGACCCAGGGCAAGAAGTAGTAAGGGCGCCGGCTGACCCAGGGCAAGAAGTAGTAAGGGCGCCGGCTGACCCAGGGCAAGAAGTAGTAAGGGCGCCGGCTGACTCAGGGCAAGAAGTAGTAAGGGCGCCGGCTGACCCAGGGCAGGAAGTAGTAAGGGCGCCGGCTGACCCAGGGCAGGAAGTAGTAAGGGCGCCGGCTGACCCAGGGCAGGAAGTAGTAAGGGCGCCGGCTGACCCAGGGCAGGAAGTAGTAAGGGCGCCGGCTGACCCAGGGCAGGAAGTAGTAAGGGCGCCGGCTGACCCAGGGCAGGAAGTAGTAAGGGCGCCGGCTGACCCAGGGCAGGAAGTAGTAAGGGCGCCGGCTGACCCAGGGCAGGAAGTAGTAAGGGCGCCGGCTGACCCAGGGCAGGAAGTAGTAAGGGCGCCGGCTGACCCAGGGCAGGAAGTAGTAAGGGCGCCGGCTGACCCAGGGCAAGAAGTAGTAAGGACGATGGCTGACCCGGGGCAAGAAGTAGTAAGGGCGCTGGCTGACCCGGGGCAAGAAGTAGTAAGGGCGCTGGCTGACCCGGGGCAAGAAGTAGTAAGGGCGCTGGCTGACCCGGGGCAAGAAGTAGTAAGGGCGCTGGCTGACCCGGGGCAAGAAATAGTAAGGGCGCTGGCTGATTCAGGGCAGAAGTAGTAAGGGCGCTGGCTGATTCAGGGCAGGAAGTAGTAAGGGCGCTGGCTGATTCAGGGCAGGAAGTAGTAAGGGCGCTGGCTGATTCAGGGCAGGAAGTAGTAAGGGCGCTGGCTGATTCAGGGCAGGAAGTAGTAAGGGCGCTGGCTGATTCAGGGCAGGAAGTAGTAAGGGCGCTGGCTGATTCAGGGCAGGAAGTAGTAAGGGCGCTGGCTGATTCAGGGCAGGAAGTAGTAAGGGCGCTGGCTGATTCAGGGCAGGAAGTAGTAAGGGCGCTGGCTGATCCAGGGAAGGAAGTAGGAAGGTGATGTCTGACCCAGGACAGAAAGGAGGAAGGTGATGTCTGACTCAGGACAGGAATTAGGAAAGTGATGGCTGACACTAACAACTTACAGACATCAATCTTACCTGGCACACTGGAGATGCACAGTACATGGGAGTTGCAAACTATAAAAGTATCCAACACATTTCCAGGGTCATTGGCGTCAATGATGATGACCTTGGTGGAGGAATGTGTACTGGTGCAGATCCATACGAGACTGGACAATTCATCTTGGTGCCTTAACTCTTTCTGTTGGACCTGAGGGGTTACAACAACATGAGGGGTTAACAGAGGTGAGGCGCACAGACACATCGGAACAGAAGATCATACTCAGAGATGGAAAAACTCCCATCGCATTCAGCAGTAAACAAAGCTATACTCTGATGTCCTTCCAAACTAAAAAAGGCGAACAGGTTACAGATGGGCAGTAGGGCAGAGAAATGTTACTCTATGAAAAAAACAGTCATTGCACACAATTTGTTGAGGAATGGGAATGTCCAGAGACAAGGATGGGGATCACAGCACACTGTTCTGTTCAGGGACAAGGATGGGGATCACAGCACACTGTTCTGTTCAGGGACAAGGATGGGGATCACAGCACACTGTTCTGTTCCCCAATGACAGTTAAAATTAATCGTCCAAAACATTTTTCTCAGTTTTGGATAAAGCGGAGAAGACTATTTTTTAGCATGGTTCCCCACTGGGGGGGATTCACTCTTGATTTGCTTGGTGACCACAAGAATTGATAGGAAATCCCAATTTTACAGTTGTTACCAGATCAGGAACAGAGGTTGAATTTACTGAAGGGGACAGCAGTTCTGGTGACAACTGTAAGAAGGAATTTCCTTTGCTTCAAAACGATTTCCACAAGTTTCTTATTATGTCTGTAACAGGAAGTGAAGGGAAAGTTACCTTATGGAACACAGACAGAACATTCCTAAAACTATCTAAGAGTGGATTTTCCCTCCGTCTCTGGATCTTCTTTTGTTGTGTTTCCTATTTATTTAAACATGGACAGGGAGGGACAAGACAAACTGAGGCCTCCAGTAGGAACTGTCCTCATCACTATTTATTTTACACAACGCATAGATGATTGTCCGCTCCCAAAACTCTGTAAAACATTTCTATTAGCACCAGTAACAGCTGAGGATTTCTAGAATCCCAGGTAGCAGCAAAGCTGTGATACAATTACTATATAAATTTGACAGATTAATTATTCCACCTGTCACTGACAAGGGACGGAAAACATGGGCTGCTACTAACAGACAGCCTACAAAAGAACACTTCAGTTGTTACAATATAACAAGCCATATGCTGTCCAGAAAGTCAATTATAATTTGCACCCCTTTTGGGTGTAACTCACCTTCAATTCTTGTTCAAGTTTCTCTAAACTGCTCTGGGACTCGCTGCGTGGCTTCTGGTCATCTACATCAGAGCCCGGGAGGTCGCTATAGAACACACTGGCTCCAATAATTGAGCCGCCATCTCTTGTCTTCCCGCCAGATAGGTTGACACCAACTGCACACCAAAGCTGGGAGGGGAACACAGTACATCTCCGTCATGGACAGCGCAGGAATAACACAAACTGACCTCAATCTGAAGGAAGAGGAGCTGTGCCGTTACCTTCATTGAAGTGTCCTTCTCATCCAGCGGCCTCAGGTATACTGGAACCGGCAAATTCTTCATCTTGCCTTCGCTTTGTCCGCCATTGGCAAGCTACGAACAATGCATGGTGACAGAAGAAAAGTGTGCAGAGTTACAAAGAAAAACACTGAAAGTATTTCAGAAAGCAGGCGAAGAAAAAAAAAAATACACAAACTTAAATATATATATATATATATATATAAATGAATGTACTATATATTTGCAAAGCGCTGAGTAAACTTACTGCGCTATTTAAGCACCTGCTATATATATATATATATATTTTTTTTTTACATTTATTTTATGGATAGAGCTGGATACAGATATATTTATATTATACACACACCGGTTTGTACTTCTGAGGAAGACTCCAGCCAAATGCCTGAATGCGACCATCCTCCTTCTGGACGTGCGCTTTCACCTGGCGGTACTGCTCTCTTTTCTGTTCTCTCCGGGAGGCCAGAGCGGCTTCATTACTGTCCAAGTGATTATTAATGAAAAATAAAATGGGAATTAAAAACACTGTTCTGCCAACTGAAATAAAATTATAGAAGTGAAGTGCTCATGGTCAATCCCGAAAGACGGCAACAGCACGGTTGTCCAGTTCTGGGAGGGAGTCATATGATGTCCTCCCAGAATGCGCCCCCCAGCGCTGTCAGTGATCGCTGTATCCTACAGACACAGCTTATCACATGACTAGGTAAAAGGTCAATCACAGCGGCCTTTTACTACATAATCAGCTGTGTCCAATGACACAGCAGATCACAAACAAACACACTTGCCAGTTATTGGCAGCACTTTCCTCACCCTGTCACAGCAGATAACCGGCAAATGTCACAGAGCAGATCTGCACTGATAATCAGTACCCTGATCAGCAGTGCCCATCATTGCTGCATCAGTGCAGCATCACCAGTGCCTCTTCCTCAATGCCCACCAGTGCCGCTTCATCAATGCCACCTCATCAGTGCAGCCTATCAGTGCCCATCAGTGCAGCCTCATCAACACACATCAGTGAAGGAGAAAAATTACCCGTTTGCAAAATTCTATAATAGAAACAAAGAAAAAAATATTTTTTTTTTGTTTGCTGTTTTTTTTGTTTATAGTCCAAAAAATAAAAACCCCAGTGATAATGAAATACCATCAAAAGAAAGCTCTATTTGTGTGAAAAAAATGATAATTTCATATGGGTACAGTGTTGTATGACAAATGTCATTCAAATTGCAACAGCACTGAAAGCTGGAAATTGGCCTGGGCAGGAAGGGGATAAAAGTGCCCGGTGGGCAAGTGGCTAATCAGTAACTAACCTGGAACAAGCCTGTGCATATCATCTGTCACACATTTCTTGTGCTGGGTCAAGTTCTAATCAAGGCTTAGGCTAGCCATAGTAGGATATTTTTTTTTTTATCAGCCAGCCTACACAATCGAATGGATGGAGGAATCCTCCAGACTGTGCTATCGTATTGTGACATAGGAAACAGCCATAGATAGATCTAAATTCGGACGCTCCTTGCTAAACAAATTTTCGCTCCAACTATGGCCAGCTTAAGAATGACAGCTCTAGAAAATCCACCATGAATAGCAGGTCTTTCATAGGGGGACCAGTTTCTCCATTCTGACAGGTCTGAATTCAAGGGTCAGTGCAGTCTCTGGTTTCCAACAGGCTCCACTAAATAACGGTGCAAATAATGGCCATCGGTGTGTTTGTAAAACTACCATACTTGCAGCCTATTAAGATTTTTTTTTCCCAAGCACTATGGGAGAGGAGAGTTACACTAAGAAAACATGGTGTAAACTCACACTAGGCAATTAAACATTTCCTTTTGCAGCAGCAGGCTATACACAATTGTATAAACACAAAGCCATCACTCACTCATCACTAAGAAAGTCGAAGGCTTTGGACTTGTCGCTGGGGAGTTTGGCTAAGGCACTGCTCTTCTTCTTGATGGAGGGGGTGATGTGCGAGGTCGGGGCGTTGTATCGGACGTTGACAGGCATGTCTGGTTTCTTAGAAGCAGTGCCAGAAGAGCTGAACAGGCGGCTGAAACTAGACGCGAAAACAAGATTTTATTATAAAAAATACCCCTATAAATCAGAAGAGGCTTTCAACTGCTGAAAACTTGTCAGGTAACAAAATATAGTTCTGGCTGAACTTCTGGCTCAGTTTGCCGCCTGTCAAAACCAGGTACCTGCTATCCCCTCTCCCCGCAAGGCAAAGGGGGGAGGAGGCAGATAAGCGAGCTTCCACTTTTGGGTGGATACTCTCCTTTAAAGTGAATCTAAAGACTTTTGTTTTTTAAATAGCGAACATATCATACTTACCTGCGCTGTGCAATGGTTTTGCACAGAGCAACCCCGATCCTCCTCTTCTTGGGTCTTCCGCAGCTGCTCCTGGTCCCTCCCGTCTGCTGAGTGCTTCCATAGCAAGCCACTTGCCACTGTGGGATCACTCGTGCATGCTCACGCCCGAGCCGGCTCTGTCTGTCCATTGACAACAGAGCATAGCTTGACCCCGCAATTCTCGCTCTTCTCACTGGCTGTGATTGACAGCAGCAGAAGCCAATGGCTTCCATTGCTGCCTATCTGTCCAGTGAGGAGATAGAATCAGGAGACCCACTGCTCTCATGCACATCGCTGAATCAAGATCAGGCTCAGGTAAGTATGTGGGGGGAAGCTGCATGCAGAAGGTTTTTTTTATCTTAATGCATAGAATTCTGTCTTTAGAACCACTTTAATGTACATTCAGCACATCATAAAAACAAAAGCAAACTGTATGTTGTGTATTGAGAGCGGTAGTGGAACCTAGTGCAAAAGGTTACATGTACTTTAAAATGGATTGGTCATAAGAATGAACGCTCTGCATGAATCCACAAAACATGGGCCAGAATATAAAAGTGTCTCTGCCTTAGAAAAAAAAATAAACATATAAATCAAACAAAATAGGTTATAGGCCATTCTTGACGATTTTTTGTTCTTTGTTAAAGCGGAGTTCCACCTAGAAAACAAAAAAAAAAAAAATCAGCAGCTACAAAAACTGTAGCTGCTGACTTTTAAAATACAGCCACTTACCTGTCCCTCCTTCCAGCGGTGTCCTCACCACCGCTGTTTCACCGGCTGTCTTCTCTCTCTGGTGCCGGCATCTTCAGTGTGGGCACCCAGCTGTGACAGTTTCTGGCTTCACAACCAGGTGCTCACTGCGAGAAGACCTGCGCTTTGTGAATGGCCCCGTAGTCTTCTGGGACCTGTCACGTGTCCCAGAAGACTACGGGGAGGGAAGGTAGGAGGAAAACTTCCGCTTCCGATCTCCTAGGCGATTGCAGTGAAATTAGGAGTGGGTATCTGTCAAATTCGGGTACCCACTCCCCCCCAGCTCCCCAAAGGTGCCAATCCTTAATGGGGAGCAGGGGACAAAGGAAGTGGAACTTCCCCTTTTGGGGAAAAAATAAATTTAAAAAATTATCTTAACAATATAACACTACTGGATCATAATTATCCTAAAACTGAACTGCAATCTGCATTCTTTAACATGAATGTTTTTCTCCAACTTACAATTGCCAGATGCTGGACCTCTTCTTTTCCTGCATGGCCGGATTCTCTCTGGATGCTCTGAAGGAAAAGCAAACACTTCAGAATGCTAGAAAGCTGTCAGTTTATTGGCAAGTTTAGTACATTTAAAGTTAAAATTGACACACACCAAGAAAGGTTTTGTAGCATTTATGATTTCAAATTTTAAAACTCTTGTAGGAAGTTATAAAATTATCGTGATCTTATCAAAAGACCTCACAAGAGGACTGCAATTTATCCTGTCATCTACTTGAGCGGTGTACACATACCTTATCATTTCCGTCCAGCGGACTGCCTCCTGCAGCTCCATTAGTCTCTCCTTGTACTGATTTCTCTCCATCAGAACCCGCGCCATCTCCACCCGTGTGAATCGCTTCCGTTGAGCTGTAGGTACATCGCTCTTCAGCAAAGAAAGAATATAAAAAGAATCAGAAACCGGGACAAAACTGAGACACCAATTACATTAACTACTTCCTGTCCGGACACTTTCACCCCCTTCCTGTCCAGGGCAATTTTCAGCTTTCAGCGCTAGCACACTTTGAATGACAATTGCGCGGTCATGCAACACTGTACCCATATGAATTTTTTACCATTTTGTTGAGACAGATAAAAGCTTTATTTTGGTGGTATTTATTCACCGCTGGGCTTTTTATTTTTTTTTGCTATATAAATGAAAGTCCAAAAATTTTGAAAAAAAAGTGTTTTTCTTATAAAATTTTGCAAATAAATAATATTTCATCATGTTTCATGTGACTTCTGTGATCATTCACAGATTTCACACGTAGTAAGCAATGATGTCACAAGTGACATCTTGCTTACTACTTTGCATGTGATCACTGATTGGCCAATCAGTGATCACATGATCGGGACCTCGTACAGACGATCGGTGTTTCACTGTGTCCGGAGGACACAGCGGGCACCAGATCGCGGTGCTGCGCACTCCCAGGAAGCGCGCACAACTAGAAATAGCGGATGCCGATTATGAACGGCAACCCACCCCTGGAGTGCCACCGTCCTGCTGTTTAAAAACAGCAGGCGGACGGCAAGTGGTTAAGGCCCCTTTCATATGGACGGACTCCAAGTGGACGCCAAATGGATCTGCCTGCTCAGCAGGGGAAGATGTGTCTGCTGATCCCCGCTGAGCAGGCGGATGACAGGTCTGTGTCCACTCCGCTTGTGCAGAGTGGACACAGACCGCTGTCCTCTATGGGGCGAATGGATGTAAACAGACCGCCTGTCCATTTCCATCTGACTGTCATGCGATCCGCTAGACGGATGGGAAAAAGATCCCCCATCCATCTGCTTTTATCAGATTAGGTGCAGGTGGGTGTAAACAGAAACAAATAGTGGGGCATTTTAGTACCTTAATGCAGAGAATGCATTAAGGTAAAAAGCGTTTTATATTCCAATGGTTTTTATTGAATAGTTTTACAAAGGAAAAAGACTCAAGTAAAACAAGCAATATCTATCGTATATACAGATAGAAACACCAAAACAACAAAGTCTGCCGCAACAATTGGCAGTTAAGACAAGACATAAATCATGGCCAATTCGAGGTCAAGTATATCTCGCCTTGCCAACATAGAACATACAACGCAGAGCAGTACAAAAAGAGAAAAAAGAACAAAAGAAAGTCCAGATGAGGGTCATTAAGGCACAAAAGTATTGGATCCACGGGTTCCATGTGTTATCGAATTTCTTCAAGTTATTGTGTAGGACACAGGTGAGTTTGTCGTTAATCATGATCCAATTAAGTTTATTTTTAACATAATCAAGTGGAATGACCGATTGCCTCCAAGGTAAAAAGCTTTTTAGAACCACTTTAAAAAGAAGTACAGCCAAAGCTCATTTGGCTGTACTTCTCCTTTGGATCACAGAAGTACAGTTCGTTCTTCACTCCTGTGACCCATTTTCAGTTAAAGCCCACTGTCAGCTGACGTCACAGAGCCAGTCCAGGCTGGGGAAAGGTTGCGACCATATGGCTCGGATCCACCCAGGAGCCTGGATCAGCACTTGCTTAAGCTTCTCAGTGATCCGCTGAGAGCCTGAGCCAGTCGACCCCGCCCCCTCCACAGCCCAGCGCTCCAGTGAGTGGGGGGCACATCTGCTCAGAGTGGTGGGGAGAACTGAGCGATCAGTGGTGTTTGATCATTCAGTTCTCACCCTTAGAGCCGGTGAGGGACAGATGCAGCATTGGATTGATGTTGCATCCACCTAGGTAAGTGTACTTTTTAACCACTTCCTGTACGGCCGCTGTATATAAACGGCCGGACGGTGGCAGTGCAGGGGCGGGTTGCCGTTCATAAACGGTGCCCGCCAATTTGGATTGTGCACGCTCCCTGGGAGCAAGCAACACCGTGATCCGCAGTGCAGGGGTGGGTGGGTGTCCATTTATAAACGCCCTGCCCGCTTCCTGGGAGCGCGCAGCACTGTGATCTGGACACAGTGGAACAACGATCGCTGTATGGGACCTCTGTGTGAGGTCTCGATCATGTGATCACTGATTAGCCAATCAGTGATCACATGAATAGGTGTAAGCAAGATGTCACTTCTGGCATCATTGCTTACTATGTGTGAAATCTGTGAATGATCACAGAAGTCACATGGTACAGGGCTATTCACAACAGCCTTGTACCATGTGACAAGCTGTGACCAATCACAACTCTCACAGTATTTCTCAATGGCTGCAAGAATGCAGCCAGAGAGAAGGCGAAATTATTGCTTTTACAGCCTTTATGGGTGTAAAAGCAATCAGTACAAAATAAAAAATCTTCATCACCCCCCACAAGTAGTACAGTGTCACTATGGTGACACTGTACTGCTAGGGTGACAGTATGTTAAAAAAAAAACATAAATAATAATTTAAAAAAATAAAATTAAAATGTAAAAAAGTTTTTGAAAAATTATAATTTTTGGTTATAAACTAATTTGGGCAATTTTTTTTTTACTAAAAAGATAACTGATTAAATGTTTGCCAAGATTTATGAAGAAAGATTATTTATTTGCAAAATTGTATAAGAAAAACACTTTTTTTTCAAAATTTTCAGACTTTTTAATTTATATAGCAATAAAAATAAAAATCCCAGTGGTGAATAAATACCACCAAAATAAAGTTTTCTCGGCCTCAAAAAAATGAAAATGCTAAAAAATTCATAAAGTACAGTGTTGCATGACCGCGCAATTGCCATTCAGAGTGCGACAGCATTGAAAGATGAAAACTGACCTGGACAGGAAGGGGGTAAAAGTGTCCGGACATGAAGTAGTTAAAAAATCCCAAACTTCTCTTATAAGGAAACATACAAAATGATTATTGAAAAGGAGTTTAGAATATGGCATCCCTTCGTTTCACTGTATAGAAAGTTTACATTTTCTAGGTCTGGCAATACATTGTGTAACTTACATCCTCTTCATCTTTCGATTTCTGTCTCGCTTCCTCTGCTTCTGCCCTTGCCCTGGAACAAAGTATTGTCCATTATTACTGATGGCAAAAACTGTCCTACACAGTGGAAACTTCTCTCCTTCCATTCCACAAACACGAACATTAGCTCACAAATTTGCAGTTAATCTTTGTGTCTCTTCAATTAGTGCTGTACAGAAATGCATTTGTTATTTGGGAAGTCTGTACACCCAACAGTAAGCACTAGGCTATTTCTAATGAAGGCTACAACAATATGGCAGCTGAGACTGAAGCGGCAGACGCTCACTTTTTCAGCTCCTCCTCCAGTTCCTTGTTCTTCTCCTCCAGCTTCTGTTTGGTCTGTTTGATGGCGGCCAGCTCACCCTGTAAGACGTCCTTCTCGCACATCAGCTCATCCAGCTTGGCGATCAGATCATTTTTCACCACATTCAGGGCGTTCCTGGAATTGATCACATGATGAAGATGGGTCAAAATATTGGGGGGGTACATGTGGGAGGTCCAAAGATTCCAGACAGTTGCTGTTTCAAGGTAAAGTTACATTTCGCAAACCCATTACCCACTGAGAGCTTCCTCTGTCAATGTACTCCAAACCCTGTATGTGCTTCATATTGGATGTCCTACCATAACAACCTGGGAGCAGGTCACATGACCCTCCATATTCTGATCCAACGAGTGGGGGCTCTGATGGAAGGGGTGATGTGTAAGTACCAGAGGATGGGTGTGTGTGTGTGTGTGTGTGTGTGTGTGTGTGTGTGTGTGTGTGTGTGTGGGGGGGGGGGGTCCTTATGCAAGATAATCTGTAACTATCCTTAAAAATTAAAGTGACATTTTCTTTTAAGGCATTTATCCAGCAGAGCGAATTTCTATCCTGATGCTTTAGGAATCTCCCGGCACACAGATATTCTACCAAGAACACATCGCACACTGTACAGGAGAAAAAGAAATCCTATAGGGGGACGTACTTTGTTTCCAGAAGTTGGGTGTTCTCCAGGATAAGATTTTCCACCTCTCGCCCCATTCCTGAAAGGCAATATTGTAAAAGATTGGACTTTATATGATTTATTTATGATTTTATTTGTAAATTAATTTAGCGCAACCTGGTTTTTTCACTATTTATGCACCCTATTTTTATAGGTTAGGATTTGCAGCGATTTGTATATTTATTAATATTTTTTTCCGTGGCGCTATCTATACTACTTTACAATATTGTAAACGTGTTGGGGTTATTGCAGTCGTGTTATTCCATGAGGCTGAGAACTGCCAACTAGATTAAACCAATCATCACTACACAGCAGGCAGAACAAACTCCTGCAGGTAAACTGCTAGAAAACTTCATTCATTGTAGAAGGGGCAAAGATGCGAAGTACTGCAGGGAAATTTCCCTGTTGTGGGAGGGGCAGAGGCACAAACTCCTGCAGATAAATCTCACCAACCCGCATGACAGGTTTCCGTTAACCTTCCTGTTTCATAAACTATCTGCTGGATTTTCAACAATGTACACAAAAATAATATTTTTAAAGAAGCGAGATTCCAGTTGGGAGTGATACCTTCGTGTTACTTGTGGGGGGGGGCAGAGAACCCAATCAGTACTAAGAAATTTCATCTTTGTAGAAGGGGCGAATATGCAAACTACTGCAGGAAATGTCCCCATTGTGGGAGGGGCAGAGACACAAACTACTGCAGGGAAATCTCCCCATTGCGGGAGGGGCATAGACACAATGGAGAGATTTCCTGCAGTAGTTTGGGTCTCTGCCCCTCCCACAACGGGGAGATTTCCTGCAGTAGTTTGTCTCTGCCCCTCCCACAACGGGGAGATTTCCTGCAGTAGTTTGTGTCTCTGCCCCTCCCACAACGGGGAGATTTCCTGCAGTAGTTTGTGTCTCTGCCCCTCCCACAATGGGGAGATTTCTCTGCAGTAGTTTGTGTCTCTGCTCCCCCCACAATGAGGAGATTTCCACCAGTAGTTTGTGTCTCTGCCCCTCCCACAATGGGGAGATTTCCTGCAGTAGTTTGTCTCTGCTCCCCCCACAATGGGGAGATTTCCCTGCAGTAGTTTGTGTCTCTGCTCCTCCCACAATGGGGAGATTTCCCTGCTCCTCCCACAATGGGGACATTTCCTGCAGTAGTTTGTGTCTCTGCACCTTCCACAATGGGGAGATTTCCCTGCAGTAGTTTTTCTCTCTGCCCCTCCCACAATGGGGAGATTTCCCTGCTCCTCCCACAATGGGGACATTTCCTGCAGTAGTTTGTGTCTCTGCACCTTCCACAATGGGGAGATTTCCCCGCAGTAGTTTGTGTCTCTGCTCCTCCCACAATGGGGAGATTTCCCTGCTCCTCCCACAATGGGGACATTTCCTGCAGTAGTTTGTGTCTCTGCACCTTCCACAATGGGGAGATTTCCCTGCAGTAGTTTTTCTCTCTGCCCCTCCCACAATGGGGAGATTTCCCTGCTCCTCCCACAATGGGGACATTTCCTGCAGTAGTTTGTGTCTCTGCACCTTCCACAATGGGGAGATTTCCCCGCAGTAGTTTTTCTCTCTGCTCCTCCCACAATGGGGAGATTTCCCTGCAGTAGTTTGTGTCTCTGCCCCTCCCACAATGGGGAGATTTCCCTGCAGTAGTTTGTGTCTCTGCTCCTCCCACAGTGGGAAGATTCCCTGCAGTAGTTTGTGTCTCTGCCCCTCCCACAATGGGGAGATTTCCCTGCAGTAGTTTGTCTCTGCCCCTCCCACAATGGGGACATTTCCTGCAGTAGTTTGTGTCTCTGCTCCTCCCACAGTGGGAAGATTCCCTGCAGTAGTTTGTGTCTCTGCCCCTTCTACAATGAGGTTTCCTAGTACTAATTGGGGTCTCTGCCCCTCCCACAAGTAACCCGAAGGTGTCACCCCCAACTGGAATCTCACTTCTTCAGAAATCTTATTTTGATCTACATTGTTGAAAATCCAGAGGATAGTTTATGTCACAGGAAGGTTAAAGGAAACCTGTCATGCTGGTTTTACCCGGCACAGCCAAGGCACCCGGCTCTAGGAATCAGTGCTGTTTCTGGAGCAGAGATCACCAATGAACATCTCCCACAGGGACGCATTGCTTGGGACGGTCAATTCTCCCTGCAGTCCGGAACAGATACGCAGCTGTGCCTGGTCAAGGTGTTTGTTACCCCAACATTTCATATTCCTGATACATGCTTGTTATACCATGTACTTGTGTCAGAAAGTATCCGGTTTTCTTTGTATTGCTTCCTATGTGTGAAATACTTGGTGATCTTGCCAGTCCCCCTGCTTTTACATTTCAAACTGGCCAGGCTATGAAGGGAAACTTGTGGTCAGTTTTCTGGCTGTGCTGGGAGAACAGCCTGCCTGTCCTCCAATGGTCAGACTTGTGCTGACACGCCACACTGCACAGCTAATCACTGGGAAGACCAGAGTACTGCTGATTCTTCTCCTCTAAGCCCCTTATGCAGCTGAAAACAGAGGTCACATGATCTCTTATAAGAAGAAAACGTTATTTATAATTTTTTTTTTTTTTAAATCTATACACAAATGTTTGCCTTTCATTTCTATTTTAAACTGTACTGGTTGCTTAAGGTATAGGTGAACCCTCACCTTGTAAAAGGTCATTGTACAGGATCCCATTAAACCCAATTTCAGAAATAGAAAAATATCTACAAACAAAGCCACCTATCCAAGGAACATACACAGTATACAGGAGAGGATCTTTAGTATGGCCATACCTAACAGGTCAGCCCCTTCATCCACGTCTCCGATGAGGTCCGTTCCTGCTGACGACAGCTCCTCGAATAGGGAGTCAGTGTTGCGGTCGAAGGCTTTATTCTCAATGCCTTTGGTGGGAGTACTGAGAGAAGAAGGAGATCATCAATCTATAACAGGTCAATCTATAACAGGTCAAATATCTATACTGATATTAGTCTTCAAACTGCTGGACTATTAAAACATGTCGTCAGCTACTTTCAGTTTAAAGCAAATTCTGTACTCCTGCGCGTCGGGATGGACTCGGCTCGGGTTGTGGTAACATCTCAGATATCCTGGAAAACGCACTCCTTGCTGCCCTCAATGGACCGGGGTAGTCCAATGTCACTAGATACAAAGAAAAACAAACAGAGGGTGCACCGGCCTAGTGCATTATCGTAAAAATTTTTATTGGAAGGATAAAAAGTAAGTATCATACTCACAATAGGCAAACAGGTCAAAGGCACATCACACTAAACAGCGGTGTTCAATCCACATTCCACCAAATGGAACCCTGGACTTCCAACAGTCTAACGCATTTAGGTGGCTCTGAGGAAGAGGCTGAGACCCTGAAATGCGTTAGCCTGTTGGAAGTCCGAGGTTCCATTTTTTTTGGAGTTGTATGCAGTGTGGATTGGACACCGCTGTTTAGTGTGATGTGCCTCTGACCTGTTTGCCTATTGTGAGTACGAAACACATTTTTTATCCTGCCAATACAATTTTTTACGATAATGCACTAGGCCGGTGCGCCCTCTGCTTGTTTTTCTTTGTATCCACTTTCAGTTTAAAGCAGGTCTTCACCATATCAATGGACTTGGCCAGGGCTCGACAAATCCCAGTCCCCAGGTCGCATGGCGACTAGAAATTGCATCCTGGTGCCTGGGTTGACACATTGCCTCCCATTGACTTCAATGCAAGAACTCCTGTCAACAGCAATCCTACGTGAACACTTCTCTCCGCATGCCAGTCTGTCACTTGCAAGTCTGGAACGCAACGCTACAAACTCGCACAGGAACCTTTTTGTAATGGCACTCAAAACACAATGTGTGTGGATCTCATCTGTGTGAACCATGTCAATAGGAACACATAAAATATAGCCTGTCATGAGTTTGAAAATGCAACCAGAATTGCATGCGTGTGAAACAGGGCAACTCCATTCACACCTGGGCGTTTTGAGATTGCGGCAAAATCGCTGTAATCGCGAAACACAGGTTCAGGTGAAATTATTTCCAATGTGGTGCAGTTCTGCCGTGATTGTCGTGCGCAAAAGCTGCATCGCGTGAAGCTTGTTGCCCAAAAGTTGCCTTCTCCCAGGCACTGACAATACACCCATGATATGCTAAAAAAAAAAAAAAATTAAAATAAACTGGCTCCTAACTTTTCTTTAGCTGGTTCCTACATTCGAAGCAAATCTGTCAAGCGCAGGACTTGGCTCCTCTATAGTATGTATGTTTGGACAATGTGTGAGGTGCATTTTCATAGAGGAAAAAGTTTGAAATTCATGTACACAGTGAATCAAATGACCAATTCTTTAAAATATCACTAGCTAGCCCCTTCCAGAGCAAGCCTTTTCTGGCACCTTTTATTTATATGCAACAATCAGTAGTTTTTGCTAGAAAATTACTTAGAACCCCCCAAAATTATACATTTTTTAAAGCAGAGGCCCTAGAGAATAAAGGGTTTTGCAACTTTTTATGGCACACGGTATTTGCGCACCGGTTTTTCAAATGCAATTTTTCGAGGGAAAAAAAAAAAAACAACGCGTAACCCAATTTTTTTTTGCAAACTATAAAAGATGATTTTGCAGTGAGTAAATAGATACCAAACATGTCCTGCTTTTAAAATTACGCCCGCCTGTGCAATGGCAACAAACGATGTAAATTGTACTATCGATAGGAGATGCTTTAAAAGCCTTAACAGGTTGCCACTTCTACAGAGAAGGTCTGGGGCTAGAATTACTGCCCATGATCTGCCGTTCACAGCAATACTTCACACGTGTGGGCCGATGGCTGAATGCGTGCGGAACGTCTGTGTATTCGCCTTTGTGCCCAGACACAGGGGGACAAGGGCACTTTAATTTTTTTTTTTTTTTTTTTTTTTTTTTACACTGTTGCTTTAACTTTTTTTGGATCACTTTTAGTGCGGTCACAAAGAACGTACATACCCCTTGTGACAGCAATAGGCCTGTGACAGGTACATTTTATGGAGGGATCTGTGGTCAGTGAGACCCCAAATCTCTCCTCTGCCCTTAAAAACATTCAAAACACCAAGATCAGTGTGACTGAATGCCTTCATTTTTATAAATATGGCGCGGTGAACTTCCAAGTAAAACGGAAGTGGTGTCAGGCTATCTCTTCCAGTTTTCTATTTAACGGAGTCGAACAAAGCCGATCCAGTTTGGTGGCAGGTTGCTTGGGATTCCTAGTGAGGCAGAAGCTCCCGGAAAGCGGCAGAAGGGGGGACGCTGCTTGTATTGTCAATCGAACGGCTCCTTACTATTGCAAGAAAAGCCGACCATCGGCTCTGAATACTGGTACTGGGATGATGACTGCAGCTGTAGGCATCGTCGCGGTACGACGACTCAAACACCAGCGACATACCCCAACTGAAGTGACTAAACTATGGGTTCTTTTATAGTCCCAAGAGGATGCTGCACAACATACAAAAATGAAATAACTAGTGATAAACCGACATGATAAAACCATTCAAAACACCAAGATCAGTGTGACTGAATGCCTTCATTTTTTAAATATGGCGCGGTGAACTTCCGAGTAAACTGGAAGTAGTGTCAGGTCATCTCTTCCAGTTTTCTATTTAAAGGAGCCGAACAAAGCAGATCCAGTTTGGTGGCAGGTTGTTTGGGACTCCAGGTGGTGCAGAAGCTCCCATTAAGGCCACGGAAAGCGGCAGAAGGAGGGACGCTGCTTGTATTATCAATCGAGCGGCTAGTTAGCCACTCCAATTACTATTGCAAGAAAAGCCGACCATCGGCTCTGAATACTGGTACTGGGATGATGACTGCAGCTGTAGGCATCGTCTCGGTACGACGACTCAAACACCAGCGACATACCCCAACTGAAGTGGCTAGACTTTGGGTTCTTTTATAGTCCCAAGAGGACAACATACAAAAATGAAATAACCAGTGATAAACCGACATGATAAAAACATTCAAAACACCAAGATCAGTGTGACTGAATGCCTTCATTTTTTAAATATGGCGCAGCGAACTTCCGAGTAAACCGGAAGTGATGTCAGGTCATCTCTTCCAGTTTTCTATTTAATGGAGCCGAACAAAGCAGATCCAGTTTGGTGGCAGGTTGTTTGGGACTCCAGGTGGTGCAGAAGCTCCCATTAAGGCCACGGAAAGCGGCAGAAGGGGGGGCGCTGCTTGTATTATCAATCAAGGTCACTACAGTCAATGTTAATCCTGCACAGAGCTTAGAGATGAGTCTGAAAACACCCCAACCGCCAACAACCTATACAAGAGATACTCAACTAAGGTTCCTTCAGAGGTTGCTAGGGTTTCCTTGAGCTGTGGCAGATTCAAATTCCATCTGATGGTGCCTGCACAGTTCCAGGACCAATATCACTTGGCAAAAGTCAGCGACATGACACCAATTATCGTTTTAGCTGTCTGTGAAGAAGTTCTAACAACCTGTGTAAGAGGAGCAGTCTTCCCTTTGACCACCAATATAAGAAACAATTTTGCAGTTGACCAAACCCCAATGGTCTGGTTAGCAGTAGGGGTTCCCAGAGACCTGAAAGTGGTTTTAGGGGTTCCTCTGAAATAAAAACTGGTCTATACTGCTGTCCTAGGTGAGGCCTTACCTGGTCATCTGATAGGCTTTTGGATCCTTATCCATGTCCAGCTCTGGAGTGGACTCGATAATAGACTGTACCTCTGATTTCTCCTCATTGTCATTGGTGTCTGAAAAAGAAAAATAAATCAATTGGAATTTTCCTAAATATACACTTCTGTTATAGGACTTGTGGATAGACCTGTGTATGCTGCAGTTGTTTCTATACTTTTCCCATAATCCTCCTCTCCACACTTTACTTAGGCTTTTTCACAAGTCTACCCAATTTTGTTGAGAAAACCATTCTCCTCTGGGTGCTCTATGTACACTGCAGGAATTTTAACTTTGTTGCAAATTCCGACCCGTTTCTCTTTTCAGTCATTTGTATTGCATTTTCAAAAAGGTAGAAAAAGTACAATAGTGCTTCGTGAAATATGTAGACTAAAAGTAATCGAAGAGGCAAAATAAAGGGGGTGAGTACAAGTCACCCCAAAGTGTGCTCAATAATCCAATAGTACAGAACGGGGATGATTATGACCGGTTTCTGCTCTGAAGGAATTGCTCTTTGTTAGGCAATGTCCTATGCACATCGACCATGTGCACTTTTCACATCTGGGATCCCACCTCCTGAATTACTAAGAGCACCCCTGGGGCGACCACTCCCAGGGGGCACTGCTCCGTGGACTCTCTGCCTCCCCGGCCCCTGGCCAGACAGATCAGGAGGAACTGAGTCCCTCCGGTTTTCCCAAATTAAATTCCTCCCGGGACCCCAACAACCTGTGGGCGCCACGGTTTCTCTTCCAGCCTGTACTGGCCTTCAGAGCCCCCATCACACCAGCAGGGGTGCTATACAGCCAACCATCCTCGCCAAAAGGCAAGAATGATGGCGGAGCGCCCCTACTGGACACTGAGAAGAACAGATACTGCACTTGATCTTAGCCAAAAGGCAGCATGGTCACTGTTCTAAACACTTTTTCTGCATTGCATCCAGGGCAATGCTTTTGCTACGGGCCTCAGGGCCTAGCCAGTGTACAATTGCATGGCCACTTATTTATTTTTCTCCACTGTTTTGTCACTTTTGTGTGTGTTTTTTTCCCTCACTGGACGGAGGGTGTGGGTCCTTGGGTCTGCCCTGACGTCTAGGTGGAAGATGCGTGGCCCTTAGGTTCCTTCCTCCCCCAACCCTTGGTGAGGGGGTCTCTCTTCAGAACCATGTTGAAAACCTTTGTCCCAGTCAGGAGCGTTGTGCCCCGGGGGATCAGGGTACAGGTCCTACCCCTTCAGGGGGTGCACTAAAAGCACACCCCTAGGTGCATTTTTTTTTTGTACACTTATCAGGTTTTGTTTTTGAAAATTAAAAAAAAAAAAAAAACAAAAAAAACCTGTGCAGACTGAATAAGAGTGACTAATACATATTAATCAACTTGATTTACATAGGAATATGAAAAATGTATATAATACATACATCGGCCTGTGTTGGATGCAGTCAAGGAAGTTTTGCTTTTATTTTTTATTATTATAATACAGGATTTATATAGCGCCAACAGTTTGCTCAGCGCTTTACAAAATGAAGGCAGACATTACAGTTACAATACAATTGGTACAAGAGGAAACAGAGGACCCGGCTCCTGGGAGCTTACAATCTAGGAGGAAGGGTTGAGTGATACAAAAAGGTAATAGCTGTGGGGGGGGGGGGGGGGGGGGAATGAGCTGATGGAGGAAATAAATGGCGGTTTACTAGGTAGAAGCAGGATAGGCTTCTTTAAAGAGAAAGGTTTTCAGGGATCGTTTAAAGGTGGATAGATTAGAAAACAGCCGGACAGATTGGGGTAGGGAGTTCCATAGGATGGGAGAAGCTCGGGAGAAGTCCTGGATGCGAGCATCGGAGGAGGTGACATGGGAACTAGAGAGCAGAATGTCTTAGTAGGATCGAAGAGAGAGCGGCTTGGTTGATATTGAGACCAGGTTGGTGATGTAGCTGTGGGCAGAGTTGTGGATGGCTTTGTAGGTTGTTAGCATTTTGAATTTTATTCATTTGGCGAGTGAAAGCCAGTGGAGGGATTGGCAGAGAGGGGTGGAGGACACTGAATGGAAGCTACTGGAGGGATTGGCAGAGGGGGGTGGAGGACACTGAATGGAAGCCAGTGGAGGGATTGGCAGAGAGGGGTGGAGGACACTGAATGGAAGCCAGTGGAGGGACTGGCAGAGAGGGATGGAGGACACTGAGTGGAGGCCAGTGGAGGGATTGGCAGAGAGGGGTAGCTGACACTGAGTGGAGGCCAGTGGAGGGATTGGCAGAGAGGGGGTGAAGGGCACTGAATGGTTGGTAAGGTGGATGAGCCTGGCAGCAGTATTCATGATGGACTGGAGGGGGAGTGGCTTATATAAAGGTAAGCCAATGAGGAGGGAGTTGCAGTAGTCAAGGTTAGAGATAACCAGGGAATGAATCAGGAGCTTTGTGGTGTCATTGGTTAAAAAGGGGCATATTCTGGAGATGTCGCGGAGGTTGAGGTGGCATAATTTGGACAAGGATTGGATGTGGGCCTGAAAGGATAGTTCAGAATCCAGAGTTACATCTGGATTTATGCTTATATAAGACAATCTACAGAAGAGCATCACCGAAAAATGATATTTTTTAAACTATGAGCTGATTCATCAATTTTCCTGCAATTAGACAGCAGCTAACCTGCAGAACAGTATGGAACACCCTCATAAACTAACTGCCTAAGTCCAGCCTAGGGGCAATAGCTAGTAAAGGTCTGCATTACATCATGTTGGCATTTAATTTTTCCTAGTTAATATTTGCCCAGCTAAGACAGCAATGGGCAAACTACGGCCCGCGGGCCGTATACGGCCCGGCGGACCTTTTAATCCGGCCCGGCGGACCTTTTAATCCGGCCAGCGGAGCTAGGCTCCTCTCACAGTCCACCATGAAGACCGGTGTAGCATGAAAATCTGTCTCCTATGAGGATCTGTCCCCCTCGACGTATCTGCGCATGTGCCGGAGATCGCCGATCGGCTGCTAATGCCTGAAACTGGCACATGCGCAGATACGTCGAGGGGGACAGATCCTCATAGGAGACAGATTTTCATGCTACACCGGAACGGCGCGGGAACACGACGAGAGGAACGCGCGGAGCAAAGGTAAGTGAATTGACACAGGGGGGACTTGGGGACTTAATATGGGGAATTAATTACTATATGGGGGATGAATTACTATATGGGGGATGAATTACTATAGGGGGGATGAATTACTATAGGGGGGATGAATTACTATATGGGGGATGAATTACTATAGGGGGGATGAATTACTATATGGGGGATGAATTACTATATGGGGGATGAATTACTATAGGGGGGATGAATTACTATAGGGGGGATGAATTACTATAGGGGGGATTAATTACTATGCTTACTATGGGGGAATATTACTATACTTACTATGGATGACACATACACATCATTCATCTACTCTTGGTCCGGCCCCCGGGTCCAATATATGAACCCATTGCGGCCCTCAAGTCAAAAAGTTTGCCCACCCCTGAGCTAAGACATGCAGAGGTTCACTGGACATACACAAGAGACAAAATGTGGATTTCTGCCCATGTACAAGCAAGAGGTTCCCCAACATTTCCATCCCATATGCAGGTTTGTCTCTTCCTCACATGGTATTGGAGCTCCGTAATGCTACTATAGGGAAAATACTGCTTTGGTGACATCTTTATTACCTTACTTTGTTCCCAGACTGAGCCGATGATGAATAATCCCCGCTCACCATCACAAGTCAGAACATAAACTCAGCCTGTGTCTGTCTGGGGAGCCTTTGTCTGCTCAGCAGGAAACACAGCACATAAAAACGCAGAGCCTTCTCTCCGCAGTATCCATTACAAAGACGTAAATCGATGCCTACTGCAAACACCGCAATCCATTAGAGGAAGGAGACCATAAATAAATCAGCCGGTAATTGCACCACAGACACCACAAGAAGGCTTGACTTCTACGTCCGCCATGACCTTGAGGTTCTCATGGCGCTATAGCGCAGTGCCTCGGGTACAAAATAGTGCCATTGGGGGTCATTCACTGTGATTAGGAAAGCTTAGATAAGAAGTTCTCATTTTGTAGGGCTGTAGCCCATGGGAGGAAAGGTGCGCAGTTAACTTCTCTCCCGCTCTACACTCGCAACGACGTGTAGAAAAAGCCGGACCCTCAATACACACGTCTTAATGGCTCAAAAGCTTTAACCTTACAGGTCATAGGACTACAAATCAGAAGGACCATGGTACCAGGGATTACGGGAGACAAGGCAGACAGAGAGGTCATCTTGGCTCTTCCAGTTTTACCCCCTGCAGGACAGTCGTGTCAATAAACAGTGCCATGTTTCAGCTACTAGGGATTATGGGAACCATAGGGTTGGTCATGTCTATCTTCCACCAAGATGGTCCCAGCAGTTTTGGAAAAATCTCTAGCAGCTTACCTGTAGAGGCAGAAGTCATCTCCTGGTTGACCTGGACGTCCTCGTTTTTCCGATTCCTCTGTACGTTGTTGTTCTGAAGGTTGGCCCTCATGATCACCTCATCCTTCTGATCTTTGGACGTTGCATGCACCATGTTGTCGGCTCCAGAGCTCCCGGTTTTGCTCCCAGTTTGGCTGAGATTCATCAGCTCATCCTGAAAAATCAGAGGTGGGACAGTCAGAGAGCTACGTCATGTGAGGATAACATGCAGAATGGACCATTACACAAATAACCAGAAAGTCCTAGATTGCATCCTGTGCAGAGACCAGGGACATGCAGTGAGTCAATTACAGAAACAAGGAGACAAGCATTTTCAAAATACTCCTGCCTTGGTTGACCACACCAATAAATGAATGAAAGTTATGGAAAGCGTAAAGTAGTTGTAAATATCAGATCTGAAAATATGAAGAAAGCATATCTCTCTATAGTGTGTACTTGTCTCAATCCAGAGTATTAAGTATAATTTCTTTCTGCTGCTTCCTTCCCCTGCTATAAGCATGAGTCACTTCTGAAACGTTTTCCTGACACCAAGAGAAACAAGGTGACGGGGAGGGACCTCCAGTTGATTGACAACCTTAGCTCTGTTCCTGTGTGAAAGGGATGTGTTGCTTCCTTCCAATCAGCTCTCAGAGCTCTCCTCACTGAGCTCTGCAGAGTGTAATTTCAGTTCTCCACCCCATTTTCTCAACTCAGACAAGCTTTACAAATTCAGCACTTTGAACAGATGTAGAGAAGAGATGGCTGCAGATACAAGGTACAACTTATATGTAGGAGGATTTGTTTAATCTCTGTGTATCACCCAAGGTCACTGCTGAGGAGTTTTCCTGACACCAAGAAAAAAAAAAATGGTGACAGGATAGCGCACTGCCTGTGACTGACAGCATAAGCTCTGTTCCTGTGGGGGGGGGGGGGGTGTCCCTTCCCTCCAATCAGCTCTCAGAGCTCTTCTCATTGATGTAACTTCAGCTCCCTGCCCCCTGCTTTTCAGAGCGGAGAGATCCTGTGTAAATTCTGGACTTTCAATAGACATAGGGAAAAGACGGCTGCAGATAAACAGATACAACCTATTTAGGAGGATTGGTTTCATCTCTGTGTATCAACTGAGGCAAGTCACTTTTCTGTGTATATGTAAGGGTTTACAACCACTTTGTTTGATCTGCCAATATTTTGCCTTCCCTGGTTCCTCCCGGTCCAATCAACATGCTAATAACATTCTTAAAGTCACCTTCCACCCACCGCTTGTTTGCCTCCTCCCCCTCCATTGCCATATGTGGCACCTGTTGGGGGGGGCGGGTACCTGGTTTTGACAGGAGCCCGTAGCAAACTAAGCCGGAAATTCGGCCTCTTCTTTCCTCCCGCAGTCTCCTGGGAACCTTCACTGGTCATGTGCTTGAGCTAAGGGCAGATGGATTCCAGGAAGTAAATGGTACATGAATCATTGCCCTTACTCAAGATGGCCACTGCCAGAAATACTGGGGGGTGTTTTCATGGGTGTTATGCCTGAGCTAAGGCCAGATGGATTCCAGGAAGTAAATGCTACATGAATTATCTGCCCTTACTCAAGATGGCCACTGCCGGAAAATACTAGGGCGCGTTTTTATGGGGGTTCTTATGCCTGAGCTAAGGACAGATGGATTCCAGGAAGTAAATGCTACATGAATTATCTGCCCTTACTCAAGATGGCCACTGCCGGAAAATACTAGGGCGCGTTTTTATGGGGGTTCTTATGCCTGAGCTAAGGACAGATGGATTCCAAGAAGTAAATGACACATGAATCATCTGCCCTTTCTCAAGATGGCCACTGTTAGAAATACTAGGGGGCGTTTTTATGGGTGTTCTTATGCCAGAAATACTAGGGGGTGTTTTTATGGGTGTTCTTATGCCTGAGCTAAGAGCAGATGGATTCCAGGAAGTAAATGCTACATGAATCACCTGTCCTTACTCAAGGTGGTCACTGCTAGAAATACTACGGGGTGTTTTTATGGATGTTCTTATGCCTGAGCTTAAAAGCAGATGGATTCCAGGAAGTAAATGGTACATGAATCATCTGCCCTTACTCAAGATGTCTATATGAAAATCCCCCTGCGCTCCACAGAACCTAGTGATCAAAAAAGTAAGCTGCTATCACCTAATCTTTATACCTCCAGATATGTGTCAACAAATAATATAAATGATGAAGCGCTCAACTTATATCCTTCAAAATTATAATCAGTATAGTGCAAAAACCCTCATGTAAAATTATACACCCCCTAGTGGTAAATAGTGATATCCAACAGAACAACAAAATGACAATTGAACTGTGCAAAGTGACAAATATTAAACAAAGTAAAATGCAAGATAAATCCCAAAAAATTATTATTAGTGATGCCACACTGTGTAAAATAATAAAAGTGTTCAGTACACTCTGGTAATAATTTCACTCCATGCTGCCATTTGTGCTCTTCGTGACTCCCCTTATAAATGGCCAAAATGCCCCCCTCACCTTCAATATTCGACCCTTGCGGGTCACAAGGCTTTATATATATAATATATATCTCTGCCAGGATATTGATACTCCACTGCCTCCACCGACTTACATCAAGATCCTCCTCCAAGTTATGGGTTCCTCTCAAAATACCTTCCCTCATACAAAGGGCGCATATGCAAGAGAAGAGCAGACCTCCATAGTGCAACACTGTTTTAATGCACACAAGGTAAAGTAACAAGAAACGCACTCACATGTACTCCAACAAAGAAAAGCAGTTCCCATGTGCTATGGGTATACTCAGGTGTACCAAGATGGCGTCCGAACCCGGAACCGGAAGTACGTCACCCCTATGACCGGAAATACGTCGACGCGTTGCGCCACGATCACGTGGCTTCTTCAGGATCTTCAGACGTATTTCCGCTAACAGGCGCTGCCATGATGAAGCTAAGATGGATTTATCTTGCATTTTACTTTAATATTTGTCACTTTGCACAGTTCAATTGTCATTTTGTTATTCTGTTGGATATCACTATTTACCACTAGGGGGTGTATAATTTACATGAGGGTTTTTGCACTATACTGATTATAATTTTGAAGGATATAAGTTGAGCGCTTCATCATTTATATTATTCCTTACTCAAGATGGCCACTGCCAGAAATACTGGGGGGTGTTTTCATGGGTGTTCCTATGCCTGAGCTAAGGGCAGATGGATTCCAGGAAGTAAATGCTACATGACTTATCTGCCCTTACTCAAGATGGCCACTGCCAGAAATACTAGGGGGCGTTTTTGAAAATGATTTCTCAGCAAAAGAAAGCATAGAGACACAGGTGGATAGGCAAGTTTGCTTTGAATATGAAAAATGAATGAAATGGCATTTCTGGTTTGTGGTGCTCAGACGCAGTGCAGCTCCACTTTAACTTTTCATTACCATATTTTGGACCCAGTGATGTCATCACTGGTCTTCATTCCTCTCTATACAATGCAGGCAGATCATCGATGGTGGGAGGGGCTTCTTGAAAACATCACAGCCCCCCCTGCCTCAGTACTCTGTCACAAGAGCTCTCAGCCCTGATACAAGCAGGAGGTGCTATGCAAATATCCAAATGCCTTGGTGGGTGGGTGTCAGTCTGGAGGGCAGTTCCTCGGCAAACTGCATTTGCACGCAGACCACCCTAAGTCATGTGCACATGCAATCTTTTTTTTTTTTTTACCATCCCCCAACTGCCTCCTCTATTTGTACATTAGGATAGCGTTCTGTACCTTTAAGCTGGTGTTGCAGCGTGCGTGGTTCTGTTCCTGCACCTTCCAGGGGCCATTTCCGGGGGTCTCGGCACCACGAGTGTCCGGTAACACCAGAGAGTCTCCGGGAGAGAGGGGGAAAATACCCAGAGAGATAGGGCGCTCCTTCCTGATTGGTGGATACAGGAAAGTGTTAGACACATTATTAAAATTTCCACAACAAACATTTGGATTTAAAAACGTGAATTCAGGATTCTAATACAAATTTTGTTTAAACCACCTCCCGTCCGGCCCATGTATATAAACGGCTGGACAGGAGTAGTGCAGGGATGGGTGGCCGTTTAGAAATGGCCTCCCTGCCCCCTGCTTGTGCATGCTCCCTGGGAGCGCACAGCACAGCAATCCGGTGCCCACTGTGTCTGTAGGACACAGTGGAACACCGAACGTCGTACGGGACCTCTGTGCGAGGTCCCGATCATGTGATCACTGATTGGCCAATCTGTGATCACATGCAGAGTAGTAAGCAAGATGTCACTTCTGACATCATTGCTTACTACGTATGAAATCTGTGGATGATCACAGAGGTCACATGGTACAGGGCTATTCACAACAGCCTCGTACCATGTGACAAGCTGTAACCAATCACATCTCACACAGTATTTCTCAATGGCTGCAAGAATGCAGCCAGAGAGAAAGAGAAATGATTGCTTTTACAGGCTTTATGGGTGTAAAAGCTGTAAGGTATTCCCCCTTTCCTGGAATCCTTATTTCTTATATTGTCTTTGTGCTGCGCAGCGTCTGGGTGTGGCACGGGCTCGATCGGGCAATCAAAGTAACCAACACTCAAGTAGGATACAGGAAGATTGCAAAGTTTATTACGTACATTACAGTTTATAAAGGTAAAAACCACAAACCCAAAAAATCCAATAGTAAGACAAAACCCAAAATTATCCAATAGTAAGACAAAACCCAAAATTATCCAATAGTAAGACAAAACCCAAAATTATCCAATAGTAAGACAAAACCCAAATTATCCAATAGTAAGACAAAACCCAAAATTATCCAATAGTAAGACAAAACCCAAATTATCCAATAGTAAGACAAAACCCAAAATTATTTAATAGTAAGACAAAACCCAAATTATCCAATGGTAAGACAAAACCCAAATTATCCAATAGTAAGACAAAACCCAAAATTATCCAATAGTAAGACAAAACCCAAATTATCCAATAGTAAGACAAAACCCAAATTATCCAATAGTAAGACAAAACCCAAATTATCCAATAGTAAGACAAAACCCAAATTATCCAATAGTAAGACAAAACCCAAAATTATCCAATAGTAAGACAAAACCCAAATTATCCAATAGTAAGACAAAACCCAAATTATCCAATAGTAAGACAAAACCCAAATTATCCAATAGTAAGACAAAACCCAAATTATCCAATAGTAAGACAAAACCCAAATTATCCAATAGTAAGACAAAACCCAAAATTATCCAATAGTAAGACAAAACCCAAAATTATCCAATAGTAAGACAAAACCCAAATTATCCAATAGTAAGACAAAACCCAAAATTATCCAATAGTAAGACAAAACCCAAAATTATCCAATAGTAAGACAAAACCCAAAATTATTTAATAGTAAGACAAAACCCAAATTATCCAATGGTAAGACAAAACCCAAATTATCCAATAGTAAGACAAAACCCAAAATTATCCAATAGTAAGACAAAACCCAAATTATCCAATAGTAAGACAAAACCCAAATTATCCAATAGTAAGACAAAACCCAAATTATCCAATAGTAAGACAAAACCCAAATTATCCAATAGTAAGACAAAACCCAAATTATCCAATAGTAAGACAAAACCCAAAATTATCCAATAGTAAGACAAAACCCAAATTATCCAATAGTAAGACAAAACCCAAATTATCCAATAGTAAGACAAAACCCAAATTATCCAATAGTAAGACAAAACCCAAATTATCCAATAGTAAGACAAAACCCAAATTATCCAATAGTAAGAAAAAACCCAAATTATCCAATAGTAAGACAAAACCCAAATTATCCAATAGTAAGAAAAAACCCAAATTATCCAATAGTAAGACAAAACCCAAATTATCCAATAGTAAGACAAAACCCAAATTATCCAATAGTAAGACAAAACCCAAAATTATCCAATAGCAAGACAAAACCCAAATTATCCAATAGAAAGACAAAACCCAAATTATCCAATAGTAAGACAAAACCCAAATTATCCAATAGTAAGACAAAACCCAAATTATCCAATAGTAAGACAAAACCCAAAATTATCCAATAGTAAGACAAAACCCAAAATTATCCAATAGTAAGACAAAACCCAAATTATCCAATAGTAAGACAAAACCCAAATTATCCAATAGTAAGACAAAACCCAAATTATCCAATAGTAAGACAAAACCCAAAATTATCCAATAGTAAGACAAAACCCAAAATATCCAATAGTAAGACAAAACCCAAAATATCCAATAGTAAGACAAAACCCAAATTATCCAATAGCAAGACAAAACCCAAATTATCCAATAGTAAGACAAAACCCAAATTATCCAATAGTAAGACAAAACCCAAATTATCCAATAGTAAGACAAAACCCAAATTATCCAATAGTAAGACAAAACCCAAATTATCCAATAGTAAGACAAAACCCAAAATTATCCAATAGTAAGACAAAACCCAAAATTATCCAATAGTAAGACAAAACCCAAATTATCCAATAGTAAGACAAAACCCAAAATTATCCAATAGTAAGACAAAACCCAAAATTATCCAATAGTAAGACAAAACCCAAAATTATTTAATAGTAAGACAAAACCCAAATTATCCAATAGTAAGACAAAACCCAAATTATCCAATAGTAAGACAAAACCCAAGTTATCCAATAGTAAAGTAAACCTAACTTATCCAATAGCAAAGCGTACCTTTTACTTTTACCCAGATACTAGACGAGGTTCACCTTTCACTAAACTGTTCACCCTCAGTCAGTACATCCTGCCTTTTTTGGCTGTGTCCCCAGATCTCTTATCTGAGTATCTATGTTTTCTAAGATATTTTGCAGACATCTGCAGTCTAGCGTTCTTCCTGTTACATTTGCGGTTGTACCCGTTACATACATACACATATTAAAATTTTCCATATAAGCTTGAAAATACTGCTGACATTTCTTATATCATTTACTTCAGACATCGTAATTTCATCTACTTAAAACATCACTCTAACTCTTATCACAATGCAAGCATAATGAATACAAAATGGTATACCTGAATCAATAGCCCTAGCTCATATTTCCCCACAAAAGCAATCGGTGTAAAAAAACCAAAAAAAAAAATGTCATCACCCCCCACGAGTAGTACTGCTAGAGTGACAGTATGTAAAAAAAACAAAAAACAAATAAAAGTGTAAAAAAAAAAATTTTTTAATTATAATTTTTGATTATAAACTAATTTATTTTTTGTTTTTTTACTTAAAAGATAACTGCATAAATTTTGGACAAGATTTATGATGAAATATTATTTATTTGCAAATTTTTAGAAGAAAAACTTTTTTTTCAAAATTTTTGGACTTTTTCATTTATATAGCAAAAAAAAAATAAAAATCCCAGTGGTGAATAAATACCACCAAAATAAAGCTTTATCGGTCTAAAAACTAAAAAAAAAATGCTAAAAAATTAATATGGGTGCAGTGTTGCATGACCGCGCAATTGTCATTATTATTATTATACAGTATTTATAAAGCGCCAATAGTTCGCTCAGCGCTGTACATTACAAAGGGAGACAGAACATGTGACAGAACAATACCAATACAATGCAAAACATGAGGGGATCGAGGGCCCTGCTCTTTCGAGCTTACAATCTAGGAGGGAGGGGATGGTGGCACAGGAGGAGATAGCTGTGGGGGATGGAGTGGTAGGAAGAGTGGAGGAGGTCGGCAAGTTAGCAGGGGGTGGGGTAGGCTTCCCTGAAGAGATGGGTTTTCAGGGTGCGCCTAAAGGAGAGGAGAGTAGGTGATAATCTGATGGGTTGGGGCAGGGAGTTCCAGAGGATGGGTGACACCCTGGAGAAGTCCTGGAGGCGGGCATGGGAGGAGGAGACCAGGGAACTAGAGAGAAGGAGGTCTTGTGAGGAGCGGAGTGTGCGTGTTGGGTGGTACTTGGATATTAGGTCAGTGATGTAGTTCGGGGCAGTATGGTGGACAGCTTTGTACGTCAGCGTTAGGATTTTGAATTTGATCCGTTGCGCAATCGGAAGCCAGTGGAGGGATTGGCAGAGGGGGGTGGCGGAGACAGAGCGGTTGGAAAGGTGAATGAGTCTGGCAGCCGTGTTCAGGATGGACTGAAGCGGGGATAGCCAGCGGCGAGGCAGGCCAGTGAGGAGGGAGTTGCAGTAGTCGAGTCGTGATATGATGAGGGAGTGGATGAGCTGTTTAGTGGTTTCTGGGGTTAGGAACGTGCGGATTTTGGCGATGTTGCGGAGGTGGAGTCTGCATGAGTTTGTTAAAGATTGGACTTGGGGCTGGAAGGATAGGTTGGAGTCCAGAATGACACCCAGTACTCTGGCCTGCAGGGCGGGTTTGATGGTAGCGTTGTTGGATGTGACAGAGAAATCAATGGGAAGTGGTGTCCGGGCTGGGGGGGGAAGACAAGAAAGTGTCATTCAAAGTGTGATAGCGCTGAAAGCTGAAAATTATCCTGGACAGGAAGGGGGTGAAAGTGTCCGGACTGGAAATGGTTAAGCCACTGATGAGTCCTTGGAGCCCATCCCAACCCGGGAAAATAAAACCGTGCAGGGACACCTCAATGCATGATTCCATGCAACTTCTCTGTCTGGCTAAGCCGTGGTTCACACCAATACGACTTGTGGGTTCAAATTCACACGGCAAGTGGCACCCCATTACTGGGAAAGGAACCATTCACATCGGTGCGACTCGAGTTGCAGTGACTTTGAAAAAGGTTCCTGCGCTATTTTTTGTGACTTGTAGTAACACCTGCTAAATGAAGTCGCAGTATCAGAAAGTCTCACTGAATAGTTGGCTTCAAAGCCACACTTGTGTGAACCAGGGCGTGTGATTGAGAGTCTATAAAAGCCCGTGGCTGAGCCACACTTTTACTGGCTCCCTTCCCTACCGCTACCCCCTTTAGCTGCAGAGACGGCAGGTGGGGGTGCACACATACGGCCGCAATACTTTGCTGTGGGGATTACACCCCCTGTAATTTTCCCCGGAGCTAAAGGATACTTTGTTTCTTTTATCTCGGGAAACAAATTAAAAGGAAACATTTAAATCAAATGAGTATAGGTGAGCGCACAAAACATAAACGAGCTGCTGGCACAAAAAGTAGAACCCCTAAATCCTCTGGTAAATAGTAAACACGTATGCAGCGATTATATAATAAAGGGATCTAGTGAAAAACACCACAATAACGGTGTAAAAGTACTGAAATGAACTGTATAAAGTCACTTTCCCCCCAGCTAAAAGAATGAGAGTTTCCTTTTAGTTTGTTTCCCCGAGTTAAAAGAAACAAGGTTTCCCATAGAAATGCGTTGAAAACCAATTAATCCATTCCGGGGGTCAGAAAAGAGTTAAAAAAAAAAAAAAAAAAAAAGTCGCTGTCACTATAGGTCAGTGCCGATTTTTAAATGTAATTATCGGCTTTTTTTTTTTTTTGCTTTCTCTCTACCTCAGAGAATCAGCTGTCACTTTCCCCTCAGCTAAAAGAAAGTTTCCTTTTAGTTTATTTCCGGAGATAAAAGAAACAATGTTTCCTTTTAGTAAACAAGTATGCAGCGCTTATATAATAAAGTGATCTAGTGAAAAACACAATAACTGTGTAAAAGTATTGAAATGAACTGTATAAAGTGACAAGTGATAAAGTGAATGGATGAAATTAAGATAATCTTAATTTTGCACAGATAAATCCGTAAATATGACACTGAAAATGTATAAACATATGTAGATAAATAATGAAGTTCATAAAGTGCTCAACAATCCATATTCCAGTAAACATCTGACTGGATAAGAAATCAAAAAAGTGATGTTGCAACATTCCAAATATAACAGTGGTTCCGGTGACTGGGAAACAGGAATGTGGAAATAACTCCAGTGCTCATTAAAAAATGGCTTCATACAGGGGCGGACTGACCATTTGGAAACTTGGGCACTGCCCGAGGGCCCGGGGTCAGTAGGGGGCCCCATGAGATGCCCCTGGTACCTTTTTTCATAGGCTTTTTGGAGTTTGGGTAAGGACACAGGGGCCCCATGATCCCCTATTGCCCGGGGCCCCATGAGTTGTCAGTCCGCCCCTGGCGTCATATGATCTTCATCCTTTCTGAAGTCTGCTTCAGTGCTCTGGCTGGCGGTGAAGAGGAGCATTTTAGACGTAATTAACGCTTTGGTAGTATCTCCCTAAAATTTAAAGTGCCATCTTGAGCTCCTCTTCACCGCCAGCCAGAGCACTGAAGCAGACTTCAGAAAGTCTGAAGATCATATGAAGCCATTTATAACGAGCACTGGAGTTATTTCCACATCCCGGTCACCGGAACCACTGTTATATTTGGAGTGTTGCAACGATCACTTTTTTGATTTCTCATCCAGTCACAAGTTTACTGGATTATGGATTGTTGAGCACTTTATGAACTTCATTATTTATCTACATATGTTTATACATTTTCAGTGTCATATTTACTGATTTATCTGTGCAAATTTAAGATTATTTTAATTTCATCCATTCGCTTTATCACTTGTCACGTTACACAGTTCATTTCAATACTTTTACACAGTTATTGTGTTGTTTTTCACTAGATCACTTTATTATATAAGCGCTGCATACTTGTTTACTAAAAGGAAACATTGTTTCTTTTATCTCGGGAAATAAACTAAAAGGAAACTTTCTTTTAGCTGAGGGGAAAGTGACAGCTGATTCTCTGAGGTAGAGAGAAAGCAAAAAAAACAAAAACAAAAAAACGTACATTTAAAAATCGGCACTGACCTATAGTGACAGCGACTTTTTTTTTTCTCACTCTTTTCTGACCTCCGGAATGGATTAATTGGTTTTCAACACATTCCTATGGGAAACATTGTTTCTTTTAACTCGGGGAAATAAACTAAAAGGAAACTTTCATTCTTTTAGCTGAGGGGAAAGTGACAGCTGATTACACTTAAAAATCGGCACCGACCTATAGTGACAGCGACTTTTTTTAAACTTTTTTCTGACCTCAGGAACGGATTAATTGGTTTTCAATGCATTCCTATGGGAAACCGCATTTTGGTTCATTAATTTTTCGCAATATGAAACATCCTGGAGAATGCATTAAATTAGTAAACTGAGGCACACCTGTAATTTAGTTTTTTCAGCACGAAATGGAGTGCAGTTATGTAGCATGAGGCTGTATATTCCGCAATATTTACATTTTTGGTAAACTCCTTCAATGAATCCGAGCTCTGCCAGCTGAGATCACACGCACGGCATTGACGCATTCACACAATTTCAGAGTAACCATGAGAAGAAAACATGAAATAAAAGAATTTGAGTCGTTCTCCAGCTTTGTGTGATGAACCTATTACCCTAAAATCGGTTCTGAGATCGATGTTTTACTAACCTGACAGCTTATTATTCTAAAAAGGAAACCTTCATTTGGTTTGCAAATATAAAAGATTCTACCAGAAAGAACAAGTCGGATTCCTTACATTTAAAGAGCACCTGTCATCTTAGCTTCATCATGGCAGCGCCTGTTAGCGGACATCCACTCACCTCCTGCCGCCACGTCCCTCACCTTGTTGTGTCCCTGCCGCATCACCAGTCGTCCCATTAAAGTGAATGGGACTGTCGGTGAGTCAACAGCGGGTCAGAGGTGGAGTTGCGGCAGGACCAGAGATGACAGGTGCTCTTTAAATATTATGATTTAAATCGAGCCTTTGCACTAGTGATTTAAATCATAATTTAAATCAAATCCACCCTGCCCATAGATAACAGCCAGCCTTGTGCACGGTTGTACAGTTATATCAGTGTACGGTAGACGTGGATGACGCACAATCCTCACTCCCCATTACAGAACAATTAAAACGCTAATTACATAACAATTTTCCATTGCATGCAGCAGAGCAGCAACAGAGCTCATGGGGCAACATGACACCCCAAGGTAACGGAGAGCACGGACCATCCAGAACCTGAAATACATTTCTTACTATCACGGTAATGCACGAGGGGAGTGCGCCTTGTTTTGTTCTTTTTCTGCAAGGAAAGTGCATGTGAGGGGGTCTGGATCAGAGATGTGCATGTGGGGGGGTCAGGATCAGAGCTGTGCATGTGAGGGGGTCAGGATCAGAGATGTGCATGTGAGGGGGTCAGGATTAGAGATGTGCATGTGGGGGGGTCAAGATCAGAGATGTGCATGTGGGGGGGTCAAGATCAGAGATGTGCATGTGGGGGGGTCAAGATCAGAGATGTGCATGTGGGGGGGGGGGGGGGTCAGGATCAGAGATGTGCATGTGGGGGGGGGGGGGTCTGGATCAGAGATGTGCATGGGGGGGGGTCTGGATCAGAGATGTGCATGGGGGGGGGTCTGGATCAGAGATGTGCATGCGAGGGGGTCTGGATCAGAGATGTGCATGCGAGGGGGTCTGGATCAGAGATGTGCATGCGAGGGGGTCTGGATCAGAGATGTGCATGCGAGGGGGTCTGGATCAGAGATGTGCATGTGAGGGGGTCTGGATCAGAGATGTGCATGCGAGGGGGTCTGGATCAGAGATGTGCATGCGAGGGGGTCTGGATCAGAGATGTGCATGCGAGGGGGTCTGGATCAGAGATGTGCATGCGAGGGGGTCTGGATCAGAGATGTGCATGCGAGGGGGTCTGGATCAGAGATGTGCATGCGAGGGGGTTTGGATCAGAGATGTGCATGCGAGGGGGTCCGGATCAGAGATGTGCATGCGAGGGGGTCCGGATCAGAGATGTGCATGCGAGGGGGTCCGGATCAGAGATGTGCATGTGAGGGGGTCCGGATCAGAGATGTGCATGTGAGGGGGTCCGGATCAGAGATGTGCATGTGAGGGGGTCTGGATCAGAGATGTGCATGTGAGGGGGTGTGGATCAGAGATGTGCATGTGAGGGGGTGTGGATCAGAGATGTGCATGTGAGGGGGTGTAGATCAGAGATGTGCATGTGAGGGGGTGTGGATCAGAGATGTGCATGTGAGGGGGTCTGGATCAGAGGTGTGCATGTGAGGGGGTCTGGATCAGAGGTGTGCATGTGAGGGGGTCTGGATCAGAGATGTGCATGTGAGGGGGTCTGGATCAGAGATGTGCATGCGAGGGGGTCTGGATCAGAGATGTGCATGTGAGGGGGTCTGGATCAGAGATGTGCATGTGAGGGGGTCAGGATAAGAGATGTGCATTTGAGGGGGTCTGGATCAGAGATGTGCATTTGAGGGGGTTTGGATCAGAGATGTGCATGTGAGGGGGTCTGGATCAGAGATAGAGCTCACGCCTGGTGGTGGAGGTGGACAGTAACAGCTAGGAGTGTCTTCGCAACATCCTTACACCAAGGCAGGACAGGATGATGCCATCTCTGGGAGTTTTTCGGTCAGGCTTCAGGAGACGTAAATATATTTATTTCAGGTACCTATATAGCGCCATCAATTTACTCCGCGCTTTACATATATATTGTACATTCACATCAGTCCCTAACCCTCAAGAGGTGTACAATCTAAGGTACCTAACTCACATTCATACTAGGGCTAATTTAAACAGGAGCCAATTAAGAGCGCGGGAGGAAACCGGAGTACCCGGAGAAAACCCACGTAGATACAGGGAGAACATGCAAACTCCAGCAGGTGGTGCCGTGGTTGGTATTTGAACCAAGGACCCTAGTACTGCCAGGCGGAAGTGCTAAACATTTAGCCACTGTGCTGCCCCATGGCCTACACCTATAGCAAGGGCATTATCCAACATTGGTCAAAGCACAAGCGCACCCTGTAACAGAACCGGACCCCGACTGCACTAGGGTATTTCCGTTAGACTCCAGCTTCCCTTTCCGAACACAGATCCACGGACACCACCGCTGACCATACAAGACGAGACAGCACCAGACTAGTCCTAAAACAGGAAGTGGACTGCTTTATTTTAACACAAACACAAGATATATACACAGGGCGGGGAAATACACGCCCAGTCAGGAAACACATCAGCAGGCCGTCCCATCAGGGGGAAGGGCTGCTGGAAACATTACCTCCCATCCCAAGCAAGACACACAATAGAATAGGATACACCACATGGCAGTAGGCACTGAACAACCCCCACACCAATACACAAACATTACATCCCATAATAGTTTGCTAAAACAATGGGATGCAGCCGTATGGCAGAGAACGATGAACAACCTCCACACCAATATTAGAACATTTCACCCTGTACCCCTGACACAGGGTGACTTACAAATAATGGGAACATGGGGAGCTGAGACGGGGTCCCCCTCCACCCCAAAAGTCACTCCCGTCACACCCCCTTACCTGCGTAGGCAGTTTTTTGAGGAAAGGTGAACTATGCCTTTAAAGCAGCTGTGACCAAGGAAGGTGCGGTGGGGGCACGTATTGCAACGTCCTCCATGATGCATCTCCTGAGTCCTAGCAAGACGTTTCTTTATACAAGGTGATGGGTAACACTGACAAGTAGCATGCAGCTCACATAATTGGCCCATACATGAGTACTGAGCGCCCTTCCTGTGCCAGCCGCCTCTCTCCCCTTTGCACGGCGCCTCTTCAATAGAAAGGAGAACAGCTACAATATTGTCACCGTGCTCATTTCACTGCAACTCTCTGCCCCGGCCTGGGAACATGTACTAGGCTCTGCACTAGACAATAAGAACTACAACCTGATTGGATGTCACTGGCAATGCAGAAAGCTCACATTTCACACAATGTCAGCAAACATACAAAGAGGCTACAAATTCACTGTAAGGGGTCACTACACAAAACATACTGTTTGCTTACATAAAAAAAAAAAAAAGTTATGATCGTGTAATAAAAGTAGCTGAATTACAAAGTAAGGGCTCTTTCACCCAAGTATTCCGTATGTCTATTTTCATCTCTGTTTACGGATAAAAAATGGACACAAATATATTTCTATGGACTAGGGCAGTGGTGGGCAACCTTTTTTCAACTGAGCCAAATCTCGCCAAAACCAAGATTGAAATTTATTTTGGAGAGCCACATTTTTAAAACTGAAAATACATCCCCATATAGTAATTCATCCCCCATAGTAATTCATCCCCCCTATAGTAATTCATCCCCCATATAGTAATTCATCCCCCATATAGTAATTCATCCCCCCTATAGTAATTCATCCCCCATATAGTAATTCATTCCCCCCTATAGTAATTCATTCCCCCCTATAGTAATTCATCCCCCATAGTAATTCATCCCCCATATAGTAATTCATCCCCCATATAGTAATTCATCCCCCATAGTAATTAATCCCCCATATAGTAATTCATCCCCCCTATTGTGTCAATTCACTTACCTTTGCTCTGCGTGTTCCTCTCGCCGTGTTCCCGCGCCGTTCCGGTCTTCAGGGCGGACTGTGAGAGGAGAGGAGTTCGTCACGCTGCCCCGCCTACATCCTGACAGCCAATGTTTGCCACGCTCCGCGGGCCGGATTAAAAGGTCCGCCGGGCCGTATGCGGGCCGTAGTTTGCCCATTGCTGGGCTAGCTGCAGAGTCCTGACTTTTGGGGCGGCCGCCCGAGAGGAGGGAGGGGAGCGGGCGCCCGGCACACAGAAGAGCCGCATTAATGTGTGTAAAGAGCCGCATGTGGCTCGCGAGCCGCGGCTTGCCGACCACTGGACTAGGGGATGTAAGCGGATAATCATTTGTTTACATCCGTTATTGTCCACATCTGCTGACATCAATTTTTTGTAAAAGAAAAAGGAACAAATGAAAAATGGATGTAAATGGACATTCAGTCCATTTTTGCATTGGAAAAGGATGGGAAAAAAAAAAAAACGGATGTAAACTGATGAAAAACGGACCCGTTTTTCCTTGAAAAAAATGTGACTGAACTGATGAAAAAGACAGAACATGCATGTGAAAGGACCCCAAGGCCTCTTTCACACGGACATTCCATATGTCTGTTTTTGCATTGGTAAAGGATGTAAAAAAAAAAGGGATGTAAACTGATGAAAAACTGACATGAACCGTTTTTTTATCAGTTCAGTCATATGTTTTCCAAGAAAAAACGGGAACGCCCATGTGAAAGGGCGCAAGGCCTCTTTCACATGGGCATTCCATATGTCTGTTTTTCATCTGTGCATTTACGGATGAAAAACAGACAACCCATGTATTGCCATGGACTAGCGGATGTAAATGGATCATCTGTTTACATCTGTTTTCCATAAAAAGAAAGAAAAACGAATGGACCAAAAAACGGAAATTGATGGAAAAACTGATGGAAACTGATGGAAAAACAGATGGAAACTGATGGAAAAACAGATGGAAACTGATGGAAAAACAGATGGAAACTAATGAAAAAACAGATGGAAACTAATGAAAAAACAGATGGAAACTGAAGAAAAAACAGATGGAAACTGAAGAAAAAACAGATGGAAACTGATGAAAAAACAGATGGAAACTGATGAAAAAAACAGATGAAAACAGATGGAAACTGATGAAAAAACAGATGAAAACAGATGGAAACTGATCCGTCTTTTTCTTTGAAAAAAACATGACTGAACTGATGGAAAAAAAAAAAAAACGGAACGCCCATGTCAAAGGACCCCAACTCCACTTCTGATGAGAAAAAAAATCTGACTTGTATCCTAATGCATATTTCTGGGAAAACCAGCGAGAGTCAATGACACAAGCAGGAAATTACATTTCTGGGGGCGTTCTGTACACCAACAGAGACGAGGGACAATACTTGGAGGTGGGTAAGGAACAGAGACAAGGGATGGTGCTCGGAGGTGGGTAAGGGACGGTGCTCAGAGGTGGGTAAGGGACGAGAGAATGGACGGTGCTTGGAGGTTGGTAAGGTACGAGACAAGGGACGGTGCTCGGAGATGGGTAGGGGGCGGAGACAAGGGACGGTGCTTGGGGGTGTGTAGGAGACGGAGCCAAAAGATGGTGCTCGGGGGTGTGTAGGAGACGGAGCCAAAAGATGGTGCTCGGAGGTGGGTAGGGGATGGAGACAAGGGACGGTGCTCGGAGTTGGGTAGGAGGTGGAGACAAGGGATGGTGCCTGGGGGTGTGTAGGAAATGGAGAAAAGGGATGGTGCTCAGAGGTGGGTAGAGGATGGAGACAAGGGATGGTGCTCAGAGGTAGGTAGGGGGAAGAGACAAGGGATGGTGCTTGGGGGTGTGTAGGAAACGTAGAAAATGGATGGTGCTCAGAGGTGGGTAGGGGATGGAGACAAGGGATGGTGCTCAGAGGTGGTTAGGGGCGGAGACAAGGGACGGTGCTTGGGGATGTGTAGGAGACAGAGCCAAGGGATGGTGCTCAGAGGTGGGTAGGGGATGGAGACAAGGGATGGTGCTCGGAGGTGGGTAGGGGATGGAGACAAGAGACGGTGCTCGGAGTTGGGTAGGAGGTGGAGACAAGGGACGGTGCTCGGAGTTGGGTAGGAGGTGGAGACAAGGGACGGTGCCTGGGGGTGTGTAGGAAATGGAGAAAAGGGATGGTGCTCAGAGGTGGGTAGGGGATGGAGACAAGGGATGGTGCTCAGAGGTGGTTAGGGGCGGAGACAAGGGACGGTGCTTGGGGGTGTGTAGGAGACGGAGCCAAGGGATGGTGCTCAGAGGTGGGTAGGGGATGGAGACAAAGGACGGTGCTTGGAGGTGGGTAGGAGGTGGAGACAAAGGACGGTGCTCGGAGGTGGGTAGGGGACGGAGACAAAGGACGGTGCTCGGAGGTGGGTAGGAGGGGGAGACAAGGGATGGTGCTCGGAGTTGGGTAGGAGGTGGAGACAAGGGACGGTGCCTGGGGGTGTGTAGGAAATGGAGAAAAGGGATGGTGCTCACAGGTGGGTAGGGGATGGAGACAAGGGATGGTGCTTGGGGGTGTGTAGGAAACGGAGAAAATGGATGGTGCTCGGAGGTGGGTAGGGGATGGAGACAAGGGACGGTGCTCAGAGGTGGGTAGGGGATGGAGACAAGGGGTGACTCGGAAGGGGGGGGGGAGGAGAGAGTATCTGCACCTATTCCCTAAGAAAATAAAAGCCCTGTGTGTTATAGCTGCACTGGTCCTTTAAGTTGCTTATCACCTCTCCTCACAATGCCGAGTCCATGGAAACCTCTTACAGGAAACCTGCTTTTCCCTATGATCATTACCAGAACTTTCTAGAAAGCAGATTGCATGTATGGTGTGGGCATAAAACGGTGACACAAATGGTCACAAAACCCTCCAAACCTGCAGAGAACTCCACAAAAAGCGGAATTCCTCCGCTGTTTTGGCAGGGGGGGGGGGGGGGGGGGACGACAATGGACGGTTTCCATTTCCAGAAGAGACTCGCAGTGCCACCACTATGGGGGGGTGGGGGGGGAGACACGCCAGGAATTAAGGTCACACAAATTAACGACGACGGCAGCAGCAGCAGCTCGTTCTGACTAATAAAAAGTGACTTCATTAGGTCGCAGCCACGGGATCAGCTAATTGTGCGCTCTGCTCGTCCATTCGCCTCTCACCATAGACAGACGATATTCTGTCCAAATCTGAATCTCCCAACACAAGCATGTCAGTCTGTAGAAAGTTTTTCAAGTCACATATAAAAGTTCAATGCGACGGTGGTGTTTAACCCTTTCACTGCCAGAGCAGGTTTTTGCGTTTCATTTAGTTTTTTTACCCCACACGTTTAAAAAAAAAAAAAATCATGCCCTGGAGACGGCATAAAACCACTAAGCATTATACATTTTCTGAAAGCAGACACCTTAGAGAATAAAATGGTGGTAGTTCCAATTTTTTTATATTAACACAAAAGTCTAGGAAATGCAAAATTTCAGTAAAAAAATAAATACACTAAAGTTAATTTTAGGGCACACAAAACGACTTTTTTTTTTTTTTTTTTTTTTTTTTAAATATAAAAGATGAGGTTTTGCCAAGTAAACAGATACCAAACATGTCACAGCTTAAAATTGCATGCACCCATAAAACAGGAGGGGGGTCCTCCAAAACAAAAATTGGGGTGGGGGGGTTGGGTTTTGTGTATGGTGGGAGATTTTATATGCTTAGGTGTAACTAACTTTTTACTTTTTTTTGTGACAGGTTCTCTTTAATGAGACACCAGAGGACTAAAAGAAGAAGGGCAGCCGTCACTGGGCTCGATCGACTGGCTGCCCAGCTGCTGGATCATTTCCTTCTGACAACCGGCACTCATGTTCTCAGATATACACACACTCACGGTGGTTGTGGCCACAGGGAATGTGTGTAAAAACACCCCCACCTCCGCTGTCAGGTCTGTATGACTTATGGACCTGGCAGTAAAAGGGTTAGTTCACCTGTACCAAAAAAACTGTCAATGCAGACAAAAACAAAAACAGCTCTGACCAGGGGCGAACTGGCAACTCATGGGGCCCCCGGGCAATAGGGGATCATGGGGCCCCTGTGTAGCTGCCCACACTCAAACCACACCCAAAACAGCCCATGAGAGGTACCAGGGGCATCTCATGGGGCCCCCTACTGACCCCAGGCCCTTGGGCAGTGCCTGAGTGCCGCAATGGTCAGTCCGCCCGTCTCTGACTAAAACTGAATAATGCCCTTGCTATAGGTGTAGGCCATTTACGTACCTCCTAAAGCCTGACTGGAATACGTTGCTAGGATGTTGCTAAGAGAGGCCTAGTCATTACTGCTCACCTCTACTATGACAGCAGTGAGCTCTGATTTAAACCCCCTCATTTGCGCTCTCTCTCCCCTGATGCATTAGCTCTGAGCTCAGCACTCCTGTAATAGAGAAGATGAGAACGATTGGGCTTCTCTTAGAAATGTCCTGGGAGTATTCCAGTCAGGCTTCAGGAGGTATGTAAATGGAGTATTCCAGTCAGGCTTCAGGAGGTATGTAAATGGCCTACACCTGCAATAAGGACATTATTTATTGCTGAGCACACAACTATTGCTACGCGGAGAGAGAGAATGTGCATGTGAGTGGGTTTGATTCGGCTGGGAGTGTCTTAGCAACGTCCTAGCAACAAGGCGGGACAGGATGAAGCCTGGCAGTTTTTTGGCAAGGCTTCAGGAGGTAAAGTATCTTCCAGAAGTGAGTTCACCCCTCACATTTTTGTAAATATTTGATTCTCTCTTTTCATGTGACAACACTGAAGAAATGACACTTTGCTACAATGTGACGTAGTCAGTGTACAGTTTGTGTAACATGTAAATTTGCTGTCCCCTCAAAAAACACAGCCATTAATGTCTAAACTGCTGGCAACAAAAGTGAGTCCACCCCTAAGTGACAAGGTCCAACTTGGGCCCAATCAGCCATTTTCCCTCCCCGGTGTCATGTGACTCGTTAGTGTTACAAGGTCTCAGGTGTGAATGGGGAGCAGGTGGGTTACATTTGGTGTTATCACTCTCACTCTCTCATACTGGTCACTGGAAGTTCAACATGGCACCTCATGGCAAAGAACTCTCTGAGGATCTGAAAAATAGAATTGTTGCTCTACATAAAGATGGCCGAGGCTATAAGAAGATTGCCGAGACCCTGAAACTGAGCTGCAGCCGTTCGCAATAATCGCATGTAAAATCAAGTAGGCTGGTTGTACCAAAGTTGATCGATCGATGGCAAGCTTTAGGCTCAGGGATGCTTGCTTTCCAGGCATTGGTCCCTGCTGTCCTTAACGTATGTACCGCTAAGTGCCCCGTCCAGCAACATCCCGCTGCAGCACATGCCAAGCCTCCTATAGAGTCCGACAGGCTGCTGGCAGTGGGGCTGGATGGTGCACCTGTGTCCGCCGCCAACAACTAAATGCCGGAGCCTCGTGCACCGGGGCTACGTGCCCAGTGTCAACAGGGCCTAAAAAGATACAATGGCCTGCTAGTTTCTTAAAGCGAAGTTACAGAATTCAGCTAATAGAAATAAATTCATGAATAAACAGAAAATCTCCATATACAGAACCCTATACCCACAGTTGATACAGAAGAAGGCAAAAAACAAAACATAAAAAGAAAAAAACAAAACAAAACAAAAAAAACACAGCACATTCATAAAACATTGATTGATTTTCTCCATGGAAAAAATCCTTCCCAATACCCTACGGCAGTAGGATATTCCCTAGATCAGGGGTCTCAAAACTTTCTAAACAGGTTTTTGGGGGGCCGGACTGTGGTCATCGGGATCAGAAATTTCCTGGCAGCGGTGGGAGTAAACAATGCATCTTTGGTGTCACTGGGAGGAATAACATCCCTTCATTGGTTTCACTGGGAGGAATAGCACCCCATTTGCTGGTGTCAGTGGGAGAAATAGTGCCCCATCATTGGTGTCAGTGGGAGGAAAAGTGCCCCATCATTGGTGTCAGTGGGAGGAAAAGTGCTCTATTGTTGGTGTCAGTAGAAGAAACTGTGCTCCATGATTGGTGTCAATGGAAGGAATAGTGCCCTATCATTGATGTCAGTGGGAGGAAAAAGTACCTCATTGTCGGTGTCAGTGGCAGGAATAGTGCTCTATTGTTGGTGTCAGTGGAAGGAATAGTGCCCCATCATTGATATCAGTGGGAGGAAAAGTGCCTCATCCTTGATGTCAATAAGAGGAATGGTGCCCTGTTGTTGATGTCAGTAGCAGGGATTATGCTCCATTGCTGGTATCAGTGGGAGGAAAAGTGCCCCAGGGGCCAGAAAAAAAAGCAAGAAAAGGGCCACATCCAGCCCCAGGGCCGCAATTTGGAGACCACTGCCCTAGATCAACATTCTCTGGTGTTAATATTTAAAGTGGTTGTAAAGGCTGAACGTTTACCATCATCTTTTCTATGTATAAAAAGCCAAAAAAAACCTTCAGTGTGTAGCTCTTCCACAGCCCCCCCATACTTACCTGAGCCTGAACTCACTCCTGTGCTGTGCACGAGGGCAGCAGCTCTCCTGGATCTCACCCTTATAATTGACTGGAGACACAGCAGAAGGAGCTATTGGCTTCCACTGCTGTCAATTAAAGCTAGTGAAGAGAGCGGGGGTGGGGCTGACACACAAAGCGTGGCTCGGGAGCGAGCACGCACGAGTGACCCCAAAGCAAGAGGCTTGCTCTGGGGGGCACTCAGCAGGAGGGAGGGGCTAGGAGTGCAAGCAGGGAACCAGAGGAGGATCAGGGCTGCTCTGTGCAAAACCATTACACAGAGCAGGTAAGTACAACATGTTTGTTATTAAAAAATTAAAAGTATCACTTTAAAGGGGCTCATGCACATGGGCGCAGGGCACCTAAACCAGTAAAAAAAAAATGAGCATTTCTGCACCTAGGTGTTTGTGTACAGCATCTTGTATGCTGCTGTTTACATGTGTGCAGGGGAGAACGTGTGCCCTGGACACAGACCGTTTGCATCCAGGGCTATACATTTGTCCCTATATGCATGTAAATGGTTGAATGTGTGACTTCCTCTATACACCTGTTATTTATTTACACAAGTTGATGCACTTCTGCATTCCATGGAACAAAAAAATATACCCGTCTATTCAACATGTGCCCACCCCTCCTCCCCCCTCCCCTGCCTGTGGGAAGCTCTTTATAGTAACATCTAGTTTCAATCTGAAAAAGTAGGAATTCCTCCAGCTCTTCTTCTGAAACAATAAACTGACCTGAACTAGTTCTTGAGGGAGTCTACTAAACATTTTTACAGCTTTTACTGCAGAGAAGCCTTTCTGTATGCAGCAGTTAAAGCTATTTTCCTCTAGATGCAAAGAGTGCCCCTCTCATCCTTTGCAATGACCCTAAAGTGACTACCTTTGCACCGAGTTCACTATATGGACCACTTAAATATTTATAAACGGTGATCACAGCATAAACGGAAGTGCAGGTACCCGTAGCAAGCATACCGACCTGAATACAGGTACAGGCGTACCTCGGTTTACGAACGCCTCGGTTAACGTAATTTTCGGTTTACGAATGAAACTCCATTGAAAATAATGCCTCAGTTTACAATTTGTTTTGCAATACGAACAGATTAATTGGTTTTCAATGCATTTATAAATTTTATTTTAATCACGTCCCTGTACAGTATTTATGCCTTTAAAGTGCACTTTATAAAGAGTTTTGAACAGATAAAAGACTTTTTTTGACTATTTTCTGACCTCCGGAACGGATTAATTGGTCTTCAATGCATTTACAATTCTTTTTTAATCATGTCCCTGTACAGTGTTTATGCCTTTAAAGTGCACTTTATAAACAGTTTTGAATAAAAAAAAAGAATTTTTTTCTTTTTTCTGACCTCCAGAACAGATTACTTGGTTTTCAATGCATTTACAATTTTTTTTATTTCAATCAAGTAATCTGTTCTGGAGGTCAGAAAAAAGTAAAAAAAAAAAAAAAATCTGTTCAAAACTCTTTATGAAGTGCACTTTAAAGGCATAAATACTGTACAGGGACATGATTAAAAAAATTGTAAATGCATTGAAAACCATGTCCCTGTACAGCATTTATGCCTTTAAAGTGCACTTTACAAAGAGTTTTGAACAGATAAAAGACTTTTTTTTTTTTACTTTTTTTCTGACCTCCAGAACAGATGAATTGGTTTTTAATGCATTCCTATGGGAAACCGCGTTTCGGTTTACGAATTTTTCACAATACGAAAAGTCCCGCAGAATTAAATTTGTAAACCGAGGTACGCCTGCAACTGGTTTTGCTATAGGCAACACACAGACAATGAAAACCAAAAGAATTCCAAAATACATGTAAACCAATCATTCTTATAAATATGTAATGACAGCACCAAAATCATATTAAACTGCATTCAAAACCAACACCCCAACCCCGGATCTACCACAGTGTATAATATCAACCTCCACTAGATTGTAAGCTCTCAGGGTCAGGGCCCACCTAATACTCATACTGAGTTGCATGGTAACGGCACTGTCTCCCTTTATAAAGCAGAGCACTGTGCAGACTGCTGGTGCTATATAAATACTGTATACTAAAAATATAGTATGAAACAATAAATCCTAGATTGTAAGCTCCCAGGATCAGGGCCCTCCTAACCCTCTTGTATTGAACTGTATTGTTGCTGTATTGTCTCCCTTTATATTGTAAAGTGCGGAGCAAACTGTTGGCGCCATAAATCCTGTATAATAATAATAATAATAAAGCAGAACAATGTAACACACAGATCAGAAATTACAGAAGCAAAAGTGACAAAACAGTTATAAATGTAGCAGGATACAGAAAACAAAATATCCAACTTCTGCGTCATATCCCGAATCAGATTGTCCAGCTCTGGCCCCCGAGGGCCGCATCCAGGCCAAGATTTCGAGCAGTAATCACCTATTCGCCACTTGTTCCAAAAAATGACTGATCTCCATACAGTTTGCACTTGCTGTCAGACACTCTGCCTCCTTTTGCTCTGTGATTTCTGCAGAGACGGCGGAAAGAAGATCTAGCCGCGCCAAACGTCAGTCATCCCGAACGATGCTCTCCGCACAGACGCAGGACGCGCCGTCACTAGAGAAAGTTGCAGCAGTCTCTGTCGCTCTGCTATCAAGCTCAAGGTCAGCCGGCATCGCAGATCCGGTAACGTATGTCCGACCCCCCCCCCCCCTTGCCATTTCACCGTCCTCACTGCAGCAACCTTGAAAAGTCAGGTGATTCCGGCCCTTAAGGGCCTGAGCTGGACAACTCCATCACAATGCTATTTAAAGGACATTTTGTCCTCCTTCCTTCGCATTAAATGCAAAAAAACAATCAAAAGCCAGCAATAGCTACAGATATAAACAGGGGCAAACTGACCATTTGGAAACTTGGGCACTGCCCAAGGGCCCGGGGTCAGTAGGGGGCCCCATGAGATGCCCCTGGTACCTTTTTCATAGGCTTTTTTGAGTTTGGGCAAGGACACAGGAGCCCCATGACCCCCTATTGCCCGGGGCCCCATGAGTTGTCAGTCCGCCCCTGGATATAAATATGCAGGATATACATAAATACAGAAACCGGCTATCTGTAGGCTCAGCAGGGTGATCAATCCGACCACAGACAACAGAGAAGTCGGGGCGGCCGGGCCTGAGCGCGCCCTGGGAGGCGCAGGGTTAATAAGTACCTGAGGATCCTGGGAAGGCTCTCGGTCAGCGCCGGCAGGCCGGTGGAGAAGGAGAAATGCACGAGCAGCAGGACAGACAGAGACACCAGGATGGCCGAATTAATGACCACCGCCCCGCCAACAAAGCCAAACACAAAGAGTAGCATGCATCTGGGACTCATGGCTCTGCGCTGGCATGGTGGCAGGCCGGGGATCAAGGGTGCCGCACGTCTAACGAGGGGGTCCGCCGGCCGCAATCAGGGTCTGTCATTCAGCTGGTGCCACAATAGCAATGCCATAGCCCATTGCTGTGTGGGTTCCTGCAGCAGACTCCGAGCGATGACATCATCCCTCCCCCCCCTCCCCTCCTCCACCGGCTCTCCCGGGGAAAGGGATGAAGATGCTCTGTATTGAGCTGCAGCCAATCAATGCGTGTTATCCATCCGGGGACTCCTGCACAGGGGAGGGAAGAGGCAGCCGCTGCTGGAGGCTAACGATTCGTGCTCAACGAACATACAGGACACACGGACGAGGCCGATAGGACGAGGTGACGCCACCACAAGAGGTGACGTCCAAACTACAGCAAGCCGTGGCAACCAGACTTCACCATAGATCAGTGACCGAATGGTGACAAATGACACCCGACTGCTGTGGAAGGGGGGGGGGGGGGTCACGGGACACTATACCCCACACTGATCACTCACACACACTCCAATCAGATTGCCGGATGAGGACTGCGGTGGCGGGCTTCTCAACCAGATGTATTCTGTTTCCAATCGCATGAAATATTAAATCAGACGACAAGAACTTTTTTTTTTGTAATGTCTCCAATTTACAGTTGTCCTACAGCGCTGTCATTTTAAAGTAAACAGGTTTTTAAAAAAATTAAAAGATTAAAAAAAAAAAAATTCAATTCGAACGATGGCCTGTCACGTGTCTTGCAGCACCATAGGGGAGAAAACGAATATCGCCGGCGAAAATTAAAGGACCATTTATGTGGCGCATTAATGCACAAGTGTTAACACGCAATAAAGTGTTACTAAACCCCGGACCCCGCATTCACTATATCCGCTCTCCCCGGACCCCGCATTCACTATATCCGCTCTCCCCGGACCCCGCATTCACTATATCCGCTCTCCCCGGACCCCGCATTCACTATATCCGCTCTCCCCGGACCCCGCATTCACTATATCCGCTCTCCCCGGACCCCGCATTCACTATATCCGCTCTCCCCGGACCCCGCATTCACTATATCCGCTCTCCCCGGACCCCGCATTCACTATATCCGCTCTCCCCGGACCCCGCTTTCACTATATCCGCTCTCCCCGGACCCCGCTTTCACTATATCCGCTCTCCCCGGACCCCGCTTGCACTATATCCGCTCTCCCCGGACCCCGCTTTCACTATATCCGCTCTCCCCGGACCCCGCTTGCACTATATCCGCTCTCCCCGGACCCCGCTTTCACTATATCCGCTCTCCCCGGACCCCGCTTTCACTATATCCGCTCTCCCAGGACCCTGCATTCACTATATCCGCTCTCCCCGGACCCTGCATTCACTATATCCGCTCTCCCAGGACGCCGCATTCACTATATCCGCTCTCCCTGGACCCTGCATTCACTATATCCGCTCTCCCACAGTACACAGAACATGGAAATGCAATTATTTTAGTAAATATAAACTGCTAAAGACCTTTTCTCATCAGCAGTACAGGCAGTCCCCGGGTTACGTACAAGATAGGGACTGTAGGTTTGTTCATAAGTCGAATTTGTTCATAAGTTGAATCAGGCACTTTTATAAGCACTAACTACTAACCAAACGACAGGATATTAGATTACGTTTTTGTAATAAGGTTACAGAAAGCAGTAAAACCTCAAGAGGCTCTAAACTGGTGTTTTGCATAAGAACTGCAGCTTGGACACATGTTTGCCCTAACATATTTAACTTTTATGTGCATGTAAATGTTTAAACATCAAATTCAACATTCAAATATTATACTGTAAACTCTTGTACAGTGTAGAGTACAACTTTAAACTATCTTGGCTAAACTACACTGTACTGTAATGTACTGTATGAGAGAACTCTGCTCTCCTTTACACATCACACGCTGCCCCCTCCCCCCTGCACAGACGGAGGATCACTTCAGTGAGCAGCCTGACAGCCTCTCCTTTCCTCTCCCCGGAGGTGCAGACAGACAGTCTTAAATCACTTTGGAGATAGTGGGCAGACACTGCTAGCCCCACAAGTAACGAGCAATGGATGTCTCTGTCTCTTATGTCTCTCTGATGTCTCTTATCAGCTAGTCTCTTATCAGCTTGCTGCACAAGAATGCTGACAGCTTGACTTCCGGTCCCGAGGGAAGTGTACGTAAGTATGAGTATTACGTAAGCCGAATGTACTTAACTCGGGGACTGCCTGTATATAGTAGTCTTGTGCCTTCTATCAGTGTCCAGCAGAGTACTGGTTAAAGCTTGTGGGAAAAGTTTCATTCTCCCCGATTGTCCTATGAGGCTGCAGGACCCCTGACCCTCTGTCTAGACAGTGCTGACTGGCCCTATGCTGATCACATGCACTCTCCCAAGAAAAAAAAAAAACAAACTCTAGCAATGCACACTAAACTGGGCATGCGCAGCTTGCCCCCAAGGCTCTGTTCTACAAGCAGATGGATTGGGGAAAGTGTAAGAAGGAGGATCAGAGAAGACAGGATCAAACAGCCTTTTTACACAATGCAGAGGATTAACCCCTTAGGTTCCACAGTGAGTATAACAAGCATGCTTTACTGCATCTACAGACTGATTGTACTGTTGTGGGATTAGTAACACTTTAAGTTGCATATTGCATTAAGGCAGACCAATAAAAAAAAAAAAAAAAAAAAGGAGCAGATGTCAACACACCAGCACACTCCACAGGTCTGTCGGCATGCCATTCAAAAAGTGTGGCACCATGTTCCACCTGCCCCTCCCTCTTAGATTGTAAGCTCCCAGGATCAGGGCCCTCCTAACCCTCTTGTATTGAACTGTATTGTTGCTGTATTGTCTCCCGTTATATTGTAAAGCGCTGAGCAAACTGTTGGCGCCATATAAATCCTGTATAATAATAATATATAAATCCTGTATAATAATAATAATAATAATATATAAATCCTGTATAATAATAATAATAATATATAAATCCTGTATTATAATATATAAATCCTGTATAATAATAATATATAAATCCTGTATTATAATATATAAATCCTGTATAATAATAATATATAAATCCTGTATAATAATAATATATAAATCCTGTATAATAATAATATATAAATCCTGTATAATAATAATAAAAAATAATAATAAATAACGTGTTGCGCATTTTCATTTTGCACAGATATAAATCAGCCCCAGTCTAAAGAGAAGAACACTGACAAGGCATGCACCCGTTACATCTATCAGCACCCCTAGGACTACAAGTCCCAGCATGCCCTGCAAGGTCTGTCCCCCTCAGCTGAACTTTACAAAAGCAGTATTAATATATTATGAAGGCCGGCTGGCGGGGTGCAGGACAATCCTGGTACAACCTCCAGGTCCAGAACAAGAACTCTGTGTCATTTCATCAACCAGCGAAAAGGCCTCGTTCACCTGGGCGTACTCAAGCGTCCATCCATGTGAAGGCCGTGTGTTAACCACACAAAGGTGTCCCCATGCATTCACATGTAGGCAGTCCCATTCGGGGCAACTAGGAGGTATTGGCTGCACAGGCACAAAAAATTAGAGAAACTGCCGCTGGAGAGAAAGGGAAGACTTAAAAGTCCAAAATGGTATTAGAAGGGAGTAGTCCGTATTGTACAGTTCAGTGGTATAGTGCAATCAGCAACATCAGGAGGCAGCAGCCTAAGGGCTCCATGTACACTGCAGCTGATAATCTCACGTATAGGAGCTATTCTTCGTTTTTTTTTCAGCAGCCCCTGAACTCTCCCTAATGTTTTCCTATGTGTCCATGTACACACCTTCGTTTATAGGCATTTGAGTTTACAGTCTTTTTTTTTTGAACGCACCAAACTTGCGTTCAGTAGTCGATTTTATCAGCGTTTCAAACGCAAAACGCTTCTAAACGCGGCAAATCGCGTTTATAAGCGTTTGAAATTTTTTTTTAACTCTTCCAGTTCCCGATGCTGTCCAGAGCCTTTTTTCATCATGAAAAATGCATGCAAAGTGTTTTCAAGGTACTCAAATAGACAAAACACTGAACACAGGATGTTCCTACCAAGCTTGTCACACATTGTAATGACCAATTCACACCTCAGACCTCTCCCACCCTTGGAAACAAAAGATATGTTAATGACCATTCACACCTCAAATTCCTCTTGAAGACCCCCTGCCAGGTGGCCTTAATGACTCCCCCCACCAGACACCTTTCCCTCCCTTGGAAACAAAAGAAATGTTAACGAGCAACTCACACCTAAGCAAATCTCAACACATACTGCTGTCTCTGCTTCTACTCTCTGTATTTCTCTGAAACAGTCTGAAATAGTTAATTTGCCACTTTTCAGTGCATTCTGGGCATTTGGAAGGTCTCCTGAGGTTATCTTTAAAAAAACGCTTCTAACCGCGCATAAACGCATTATGCAAACGCGGCTAAACAGACTTTTCTTTACCTACGTTTTCCAGCAGTCAGTTTCCATCGTTCAGAAGTGTCCCGTGTACATGGGGCCTTAGAGTAAAGCTGGACACTGTACATTGAGAATAAAAGGAGAGAGGGGCGCCAGACTAAGTGCAGTATTAAAAGGTTGTTTAATTGAGCAAGATAACTGAGGTAACTCACTAGATGAGAAAAAGGCATGTGTTTCAAGATGGGTGTCATCCTTATTGAAGACCTGGAGGCTCATGGAGAGGGTGGATGAGCATCTAGGGGCCGAGGCTGCTGGAGGAGCCAGGTCAACCGATTCCATGCTGTTTGCGTCCAGAGTCGAAGCATCGGCCTGACGAAGAAGCTGATGCTTCAAAACGCATTACCGCCCCCTTTTTGTGGCACTACGCTCACATGGTGACGTCACATCCACCCGGCAGCCATCTGCATTCCAGCTTGGTTCCATCACAGCCGCTGGACATGAACAGTGTGGAATTGGGTGACCTGGCTCCCTCAGCAGCCTTGGCCCCTAGATACTTATCCATCAGCCTCTGGGTCTTCAATAAGGATGACGCCCATCCTGAGACACGTGCCTTTTTCTACTGTCATCTAGTGAGTTACCCAAGTTATCTTGCTCAATTAAACAACCTTTTAATACTGCACTTAGTCTGGCGCCCCTTTTCTGCTTGCCAGGCACAGCCACTGATCCCAATTTGACATCCATGTGGGTCCAGGTCCCTAGGCTCCGGAAGTGTGCGATCAGGGCCCTGCACCTGCACAGCTGTCAATTAGAGAGCAGCAGCTGCGTCTGTGCAACTGCCGAGTCCCAAATGACGTGAATATGACTGCATGCATGTAGATACACGGAACACCTGTGCATCTCACGTGGGCAACACAGGGCCCTAGCACGGGTATGCACTTCAGTCTGCCTATGTGAATGACGCCTTAGGCCCCATTCAGATACTGCGTTGCGCTTGTGACTCAGAGCGCGGTGTACGCGAATGTCACGCATAGGGCAGCCCATTCACTTCAATAGGCTGCTCCGTGCACATTTGTCGTCCAAAAGAAGTTTCTGCTCCTTTTGTAGGCATCAAGCTTTTGACAACTTTCAAACCCACGTTTGGCAGCGCAATTAAGTCATGTGACAATCGCGGCAGAAATGCACCGTATTTGGAGTGCCATTAAGAATACAAAATTCAGATACTGCCTTGTGCTTGTGACTCTTCAGAGCACAATTTACACGCATTTCCGCATGTCGCTCATAGGGCAGGCCATTCACTTCATTGGGCTACCCCTTGTACGTTTGTCATCCAAAAGAAGTTTCTGCTCCTTTTTTAGGCATCACGCTTAGGACGAATTTCAAAAGCACGTTTTGCAGCAAATTCAGTCATGTGACAATCGCAGCAGAAACGCCCGGTATTTGGAGTGCCGTTAACCCCTTCACGCCGGCGCCTCCCGGCCCTTTAAGAGTTTCAGAAGCCGGGTGGCGGGGTTTAGGATCATGTGACCGCCATGACACGCCGTCACGATTGGGAAAGGTCCTGATCGAAAGAGGAGATAAGGACCAGGGGCGGACTGACAACTCATGGGGCGCCCGGGCAATAGGGGATCATGGGGCCCCTGTGTCCTTGCCCAAACTCAAAAAAGCCTATGAAAAAGGTACCAGGGGCATCTCATGGGCCCCCTACTGACCCCAGGCCTTCTGGCAGTGCCCGAGTTTCCAAATGGTCAGTCCGCCCCTGATCAGGACCTTTCCATAGGTACCGGACATGTGTGCTGGGAGCGTGAAGGGTGTGCGCTCTCGGCACATATGTTCTTTTTTAATAGAACACAAATGTGCGGTTGCTCGGCGTCTAGGCCCAGACGCCGGGAAGCCGCACATTAGCGTTCGGCCGGCGTGAAGAGGTTAAGAATACAGAATTCAGATACTGACTTGCACTTGTAACTCAGAGCACAATTTACGCGCATTTTTCGAATGTCGCGCATAGGGCAGCCCATTCAGTTCACTGGGCTGCCCGTGTATGTTTGTCATCCAAAAGAATTTTCTGCTCCTTTTTTAGGCAGCAAACTTAGAACGCCTTTCAAACGCACGTTTTTCAGCGCAATTCAGTCTTGTGACAATCGCGGCAGAATTGCACCGTATTTGGAGTGCCATTAAGAATGATGACACCCAAAGCGCAAGTCTCGCCACAATTTGGAATCGCCTAACGTGAACGGGGCCTAATGCCTGCCATAGACGGGTCAAAAAATTGGCCGATTCTTCGGCAGAAAAAAAAAAAAAAACAGCCAATTTAAGCACTGTTAGTGGGTTAATTGGTCGGCCGTTTTTCGTGGTTTTTGCACATTTTTTTTTTTTTTATCGGCATGTTGGAAAATTCACGGCCGATTTTGACGGGCAATGATGGGCAAATCGGCCGATCGTTTTACCAATAAAAAAATCTGCGCATGAACCATGACCTGCAAGACGAAAAAGAAGAATACGAAGAAGAATACAAAGAAGATGAAGAAGGAAAAGAAGAATAAGAATTCCAGTCCGCTATTATATTTTACATGAAAGGCTTGCAGTTGCAACAATGTATCCATTTGTATCCGAATAAAAACATTGTATCCGTATTGGATACATTTGTTGCAACCACAACACTTTTCATACAAAATATAAAAGCGGACTGGAATTCTTAGAGACAGAAGCAATTATGGGGTTAAATGCTGGCCATAGATGGGCCGAAAATCGGCTGATTTATTTTTACCGTTGGTGGAAACGTCAGCCGATCAAACAACCGTTTTTTTTTTTTGTTTTTTTTTTTAAACCGCCAGTTTTCGACCCGTCTATGGCCTGCATAAGGGTAATAGATAGAATAAGAAATGCATCTTAATGAGGTGTAATGTGTTTTACATTGTTTGTATAATGATTAAAGAAATAAAGATTTAAATAATAATACTACAAAAAAAAAAATATTATAACGACTTTCAAACGCACGTTTTTCAGCGCAATTCAGTCATGTGACAATTGCGGCAGAATTGCACTGTATTTGGAGTGCCATTAAGAATGATGGCACCCAAACGCACAATTTGGAATCGCCTAATGTGAACGGTGCCTAAGGCAGCACATAGGAATGAAAACACAGGAAAGTAAACCAATAAAAACAAACAGGATAAAGAAACAAAAAATGAAACCTGAGATTAGAAATGAAAAATAAAAGCAAGGAAACATCACGAATAAAAAACAAAGATAAAAAAAAAAAAAAAGGTCCATAGAAGAAATAAAAAAACAAATATACGTGTTGAAACGATAGAAAGTACAGGCGAATGGCAGCAAATAACTAGTAATATTAATAATCGTAGTAAGTGGCGGTGGGAGGGATGGCGTTCTGGAAAGGAAAGGGTGCTTCCCGCCGCCTGGCTCCCACCACATTCCAGCCCTGCATACAGCTTTTCTGAATCAGCCCCTGCATTGTTATAGGATTTAAATACAATGGTGGTATTCTCTGCCATGGACAAAAGGCGGCCTGGTGGGAGGCACACCCCTCCCCCTAACACTTCTCTTGCATTGATCCTACCTAATTCTGTTCTGCATGGTAGATTCCAGTTGCTCGGAGGACATCAGTTGCTGCAGTTTGGTGCGTTCCAGGTGTTCCATGTAATTATGGATCATCTGTTGAAAGATAAAAAGACAGTTGTTTATTATTTATGGTAATTTTCCTCCAAAGTGCACAAGAATTTCAAGGGTTCATCCGCCCAAAAGTGGAATTTCTAGGTGACGTTTGTGAGGCTGTATGATTTTTGCTGACTCCAATGGCAAGATTTCCTCCACCGCTGATCCTGGCTGTGTTCCCACCCACCTTGGGTTCTTCTAATTTCTACCTTTACGTATCCATAATATAAAATATATTCAGCAGGGATGGTGGGATCCCCTCATAATGGGCGCAGTAGTTCTGCACATCTAGGAACTCAGCACAGGGATGGTGGGAACCCCTCATAATGGGCGCAGCTGGTGTACAGACCTGGGAAATCAGCACAGGGATGGTGGGAACCCCTCATATTGGGCACAGCAGGTCTGCAGACCTGGTAACTCAGCAGAGGGATGGTGGGAACCCCTCATAATGGGCACAACAAGTCTGCAGAGCTGGGAACTCAGCACAGGGATGGTGCAAACCCCTCACAATGGGCACAGCAGGTCTGCAGACCTGGTAACTCAGCAGAGGGATGGTGGGAACCCCTCATAATGGGCACAACAAATCTGGAGATGGGAACTCAGCACAGGGATGGTAGGAACCTCTCAATGTGCACAGCTGGTGTACAAACCCAGGAACTCAGCACAGGGATGGTGCAAACCACTCATAATGGGCACAGCAGGTGTACAGACCTGGGAAATCAGCATAGGGATGGTGGGAACCCCTCATAATGGGCACAGCTGGTGTACAGACCTGGGAACTCAGCATAAGGATGGTGGGAACCCCTCATAATGGGCACAACAGGTGTACAAACCCAGGTATTCAGCACAAGGATGGTGGGAACCCCTCATAATGGGCACAGCAGGTCTGCAGACCTGGGAACTCAGCACAGAGATGGTGCAAACCCTTCATAATGGGCACAGCTGGTGTACAGACCTGGGAAATCAGCACAGGGAAGGTGGGAACCCCTCATAATGGGCACAACAGATTTGCAGACCTGGGAACTCCACACAGGGATGGTGGGAACCTCTCATAATGTGCACTGCTGGTGTAAGAATTTGGGAACTCAGCACAGGGATGGTGGGAACCCCTCATAATGGGCACAGCAGGAATGCTCTTAGATTGTAAGCTCCCAGGATCAGGGCCCTCCTGTCCCTCTTGTATTGAACTGTATTGTTGCTGTATTGTCTCCCGTTATATTGTAAAGTGCTGAGCAAACTGTTGGTGCCATAAATCCTGTATTATAATAATATATAAATCCTGTATAATAATAATATATAACTCCTGTATATATATATATATATATATTGAAATGAATGGACTTCCCTATGCGTGTAGCATTAAAACACATGAAAAAGTGAGTTTAGGGAACACTAGGCGTGAATCTACCCTTTTCTGGGTGACAATGTCTCATCATATTGTTGGCACACAGGTTTGAGGCTTCACATATCTGTATTTATTAACACTATCTGATAATTTGTACAAAAAAAAGGAATATAATTGTGTTTGTGTACAATAAAATAATTTTAGTGTATTCTTTCCTGAAAATCTAGATTTGATAAACAGCTGCGTAAATATCATGTGACATAAAAATTACAACTTCTGTCTTTTTACTCTACAAGTCCTCTGCATGCAGAAAATATTTAATGTTCTTGGGGAGGGGGGGGGGGGGTTCAATGATTTTATAGCAAATAAATTGAGATTTTAACCTGCAAAAAAAAAAAAAAAAAAAAAAAAAAAAAAAAAAAAAGAAACCTCTAGAGGGGAAATGATTAATTACTTGTAAGGTTTTACATTAAAAGGGTCAGGAAGCAAACATGTTCCACCACCCCCAGCCCCAAAAAACAGTATGTAATGCCGGGTTCCTGTGCTACTGGCATTATATTTCCTCTGTTGCTCTGTGTGTATGATATACTATAAGCACATGACGCTGGAATCATAGAATTAGGCATTCCCAGCACCCCTTAAGCTGAGAACATCTTTGATGCCAGAATTGTTGAATATGACATCCTCAGCACTCCTTCAGATGAGAACAGCCCTTAGTACCAGAATCCTAGATTATGGCATCCCTGGCACGCCTTCGGATGAGAACAGTCCTTAGTACCCAAATCATAGATTATGGCATCCCTGGCATACCTTCAGATGAGAACAGTCCTTAGTACCAGAATCATAGATTATGACATCCCTGGCATACCTTCAGATGAAAACAGTCCTTAGTACCAGAATTATAGATTATGACATCCCTGGCATACCTTCAGATGAAAACAGTCCTTAGTACCAGAATTATAGATTATGGCATCCCTGGCAGACCTTCGGATGAGAACAGCCCTTAGTACCAGAAACAGATTATGGCATCCCTGGCAAACCTTCAGATGAGAACAGCCCTTAGTACTCGAATCATAGATTATGACATCCCTGGCACGCCTTCGGATGAGAAAAACCCTTAGTACCAGAATCCTAGATTATGGCATCCCTGGCACGCCTTCGGATGAGAACAGTCCTTAGTACCCAAATCATAGATTATGGCATCCCTGGCATACCTTCAGATGAGAACAGTCCTTAGTACCAGAATCATAGATTATGGCATCCCTGGCAAACCTTCGGATGAGAACAGCCCTTAGTACTCGAATCATAGATTATGGCATCCCTGGCACACCTTTGGATGAGAACAGCCCTTAGTACCAGAATCATAGGTTATGGGACCCCTGGCATACCTTCGGATGAGAACAGCCCTTAATACCAGAATCATAGATTATGGCATCCCTGGCATACCTTCGGATGAGAACAGCTTTTAGTACCAGAATCAGATTATGGCATCCCTGGCACACCTTCGGATGAGAACAGCCCTTAGTACCAGAATCATAGGTTATGGCATCCCTGGCACACCTTCGGATGAGAACAGCCCTTAGTACCAGAATCATAGATTATGGCATCCCTGGCACACCTTCGGATGAGAACAGCCCTTAGTACCAGAATCATAGGTTATGGGATCCCTGGCATACCTTCGGATGAGAACAGCCCTTAATACCAGAATCATAGATTATGGCATCCCTGGCATACCTTCGGATGAGAACAGCCTTTAGTACCAGAATCATAGATTATGGCATCCCTGGCACACCTTCGGATGAGAACAGCCTTTAGTACCAGAATCATAGATTATGGCATCCCTGGGAAACCTTCAAATGAGAACAGTGCTTATTACTAAATTAGTGTATAATGGTATCCCCAGCACCGCTTAAGATCAGCCCTGAGTGCCAACAGCTCTTCGTGAGCAAACGCAGAACCCGTCTACAGCAGCTTGATGAATTGATATTTCCAAGGAACATGAGAACAAAATACCAATGCTGACCTTTATGAGGAGGACAGAGATGCGATGCTTCATTACACCTGTGTATTCTACGCCAGTGACAAATATGGATTTGAACCTTAACTCCAGGATCATCCAACCTATCCGCAGTATGATATACCTTGAAACTGTGACCACAACTGCATTCCTGATTTTTTTCTTTTTTTTGTTTCACAAAAGATGTACCGTTTTTTTCCCTCCATAAGACGCACTCCCCCCCCCCAAAATGGGGGAAAATATCTGTGCGTCTTATGGAGCAAATATGAAGCAGTTGGCCCGGTATTCCTGCCGCGGTGTTAGAATACCGGGCCGTCCGCTCGGCTCTTCTGTGCAGCAGAACCTGCTAATCGGCCCTACCTGTTCCTCGGTCCAGCGGTGTCCTCACCGTCTTCTCTCCCAGCGCCGGCATCTTTAGTGTGGGCACCCGGCTGTGGTAGCTTGCGGCTTCACAGCCGGGTAGCGCTGCGCTTTGTGAATGGTTCGGCACTCTTCTGGGACCTGTCACGTGTCCCAGAAGACGGGGAGGGAGGACAACTCCGTGTAAGTGGAAGCGGGTACCTGTTAAATTCGGGTACCCGGCCCCCCCCCCCCTTCCTCCACTCCCCAAAAGTCTGCAGTCTCCGGCCATCTCCCGTACCGGGTCCGCAGTCTCCGGCCATCTCCCGTACCGGGTCCGCAGTCTCCGGCCATCTCCCGTACCGGGTCCGCAGTCTCCGGCCATCTCCCGTACCGGGTCCGCAGTCTCCGGCCATCTCCCGTACCGGGTCCGCAGTCTCCGGCCATCTCCCGTACCGGGTCCGCAGTCTCCGGCCATCTCCCGTACCGGGTCCGCAGTCTCCGGCCATCTCCCGTACCGGGTCCGCAGTCTCCGGCCATCTCCCGTACCGGGTCCGCAGTCTCCGGCCATCTCCCGTACCGGGTCCGCAGTCTCCGGCCATCTCCCGTACCGGGTCCGCAGTCTCCGGCCATCTCCCGTACCGGGTCCGCAGTCTCCGGCCATCTCCCGTACCGGGTCCGCAGTCTCCGGCCATCTCCCGTACCAGGTCCGCAGTCTCCGGCCATCTCCCGTACCGGGTCCGCAGTCTCCGGCCATCTCCCGTACCGGGTCCGCAGTCTCCGGCCATCTCCCGTACCGGGTCCGCAGTCTCCGGTCATCTCCCGTACCGTGTCCGCAGTCTCCGGTCATCTCCCGTAGTATGTCTGCAGTCTCCGGTCATCTCCTGTACCGTGTCCGCAGTCTCAGGTCATCTCCTGTACCGTGTCCGCAGTCTCAGGTCATCTCCTGTACCGTGTCCGCAGTCTCTGGTCATCTCCTGTACCGTGTCCGCAGTCTCTGGTCATCTCTTGTACTAGGTCTACAGTCTCTGGTCATCTCCTGTACTGTGTCCGCAGTCTCTGGTCATCTCCTGTACTATGTCCGCAGTCTCTGGTCATCTCCTGTACTGTGTCCGCAGTCTCTGGTCATCTCCTGTACTGTGTCCGCAGTCTCTGGTCATCTCCTGTACTATGTCCGCAGTCTCTGGTCATCTCCTGTACTATGTCCGCAGTCTCTGGTCATCTCCTGTACTATGTCCGCAGTCTCTGGTCATCTCCTGTACTATGTCCACAGTCTCTGGTCATTTCCTGTACTATTTCTGCAGCCCATTGGTTCAGAATATTTTTTTTTGTTTTCCTCCTCTAAAACCTAGGTGCATCTTATCAAGCGAAAAATACAGTATTAGATTTTTCCAAGACCTTAGAAAGGAAACACGAACTGGAAACAATGCTGCGATATAATCGTACAAATGCAAAAGAGTAAGGCATGCATTGCATAAAACACAGTACACGAGCCAAGAACATCAGCTACGGTGAAACATGCAGAAAAGCCACATAGCTAGGGTGAGATACATGTACAGGTCTAGTGCAATGCATCATACAAAAAAAGGAATGCCCTTCGCTAACTGTAAAAAGTACCTTGCTGAATGGAGGAAAAAAAGGGGGAAGGTCCCCCAGCTCTTGCAACCACCAAGGCAAAAGGGGTGGGATGGGGTAGAGAGGGATAAGTGTGCTCATCGCCATTGATAGGACCATAGGAACCAATTTTTAAAAACAATTTTGGCTCTACAGGTGTACCTCGGTTTACGAACGCCTCGGTTAATGTAATTTTTGGTTTATGAATGAAAATCCATTGAAAATAATGCATCAGTTTCCGAATTTAACAAATTTTTTTTGCAATACGAAGCACATGTTGGTGCCAATTTTTAAATGCAATTGCTGGCTTTTTTTCTTCTTCGCTATAGCTCACAAAATTAGCTGTCACTTTCCCCGAAGCTAAAGGAAACGGTTTCTTTTAAGAAACTAAAAGGAAACATTGTTTCTTTTAACTCAGGAAAATAAACTAAATGGAAACTCTCATTCTTTTAGCTGGGGGGGAGTGACAGCTGATTACATTTAAAAACCGGCACTGACCTGTAGTGACAGCGACTTTTTCTTTTTACTTTTTTCTGACCTCCAGAACGGATTAATTGGTTTTCAATGCATTCCTATGGGAAACCGCGTTTCGGTTTACACATTTCTCACAATACGAAACAACCTTGAGAACGCATTACATTCGTAAACCGAGGTACACCTGTATTCTGGATATATCTTACTGTATCCCCTTGACGTCACTCGCTCTCCCTGTGAATCTGGCAGAACTTCAAATGACCTACGCACGCACGCAATTTACTAAGACTACATGTCCCATGATTTTTTAAGTCTAGCAATTATAGGGTGAAAGGTGAAAGGGTCAATGCAAGCTACAATTCTAGAGCTAAGGGTCATTCAGTAGGTGCAACTGGACTAGATTCTCTGCAAATTGTAAACAATCAATCGTGTCCTTATCAGTGCAGTGAATGTTATGTCACCTCTGGACTCTCCTTGACTACAGTGGGGAAGGTAAATGACACTGGCAGGAGAGGAATTGGGTGCAGGACACCATCGCACAGCCAGAAGTCATGTGTTATAAAGCTCTAATGATTGTGGCTAAGTGGTTAGCACTTCCACCTGGCAGCACTAGGGTCGTTGGTTCGAATCCCACTCATGACGCTACGTGCCTGGAGTTTGTACGTTCTCCCTGTGCCTGCGTGGGTTTACCCTGGTTTCCTTCCAAAGACATGCTGGTAGGTAAGCTGGCCCTAGTTTATGTATGTATAGAGAGAGGAAGGGATATAATACACAAAGTGCCAACATCTCTAACAAATACAGGAGGGGGGGGGTCCTCTTTTTTGGTGGGACTTTAACAGCACAATTTGCTTGTATGATAAATTTCAACAATTCAAAAGAGATTTTTTATAAAAACAGTATGAAATTTTATTTTTACAATCTTCAAAAATAAATGTCTTCTTCAGCACTTCTTAAGAAAAGATTTTTGTTGATCTTGAAACACGTCAAGTGCGAACCATGCATGATCCATGATTAGATTTGCAATGAAGATTGTAAAAATAAAATTTCATACTGTTTTTATAAAAAAAAAATCTCTTTTGAATTGTTGAAATTTATCATACAAAGTAAATTGTGCCGTTATAGTCCCACCAAAAAAAAAAAAAGGAGGACTTTCCCCCCCCCCAGTATATGAATGTAGGATTGTGAACCTCAGATTGTAAAGCTCCTTGAGGGCAGGGACTAATGTGAATGTACAATATATGTAAAGCGCTGCATAAATTATTTATTACCTGTAATAAATAAATGTTGCTGCTTTAAAGTGGACCTCTCACCTAAACAGCTGTATGGAGTGTAAACGTACAAAAAAAAATATAAAAAAAAATTAAAGGATACTTACCTTACACCCTGACCTGCACACCTAGGCATCAATGATATTACTCAGTCATATCACTGCCCCCTGAAAAAAAGCAGAGGATCCCACATCTTGCACAATGCATCGAGGGGGGCAGATACAGTCATGGCCGAAATTGTTGGAACCCTTGATATTTTTCCTGAAAATCAAGTATTTCACACAAAAAAGGTATTGCATTAACACATGTTTTGCTATACACATGTTTATTCCCTTTGTATGTATTGGAACAAATATAAAACAGAGGCAGAAAAGCAAATATGACATAATGTCACACAAAACCCCAAAAATGGGCTGGACAAAAGTATTGGCACCCTTAACTTAATATTTGGTTGCACACCCTTTGGAAAACATAACTGAAATCAGTCGCTTCCTATAACCATCAATAAGCTTCTGACACCTCTCACCCGGAATTTTGGACCACTCTTCCTTTGCAAACAGCTCCAGGTCTCTCTTATTGGAAGGACACCTTTTCCCAACAGCAATTTTAAGATCTCTCCACAGGTGTTCAATGGGATTTAGATCTGGGCTCATTGCTGGCCACTTCAGAACTCTCCAGCGCTTCTTTGCCATCCATTTCTGAGTGCTTTTTGACGTATGTTTGGGGTCATTGTCCTGCTGGAAGACCCAGGATCTTGGACGCAAACCCAGCTTTCTGACACTGGGCCCTACAGTGCGACCCAAAATCCTTTGGTAATCCTCAGATTTCATGATGCCTTGCACACAGTCAAGGCACCCAGTGCCAGAGGCAGCAAAACAACCCCAAAACATCATTGAACCTCCACCATATTTTACCGTAGGTACTGTGTTTTGTTCTTTGTAGGCCTCATTCCGTTTTCGGTAAACAGTAGAATGATGTGCTTTACCGAAAAGCTCTATCTTGGTCTCATCTGTCCACAAGACGTTTTCCCAGAAGGCTTTTGGCTTACTCAAGTACATTTTGGCAAACTGTAGTCTTGCTTTTTTATGTCTCTGTGTCAGCAGTGGGGTCCTCCTGGGTCTCCTGCCATAGCGTTTCATTTCATTTAAATGTCGACGGATAGTTCGCGCTGACACTGATGCTCCCTGAGCCTGCAGGACAGCTTGAATGTCTTTGGAACATGTTTGGGGCTGCTTATCCACCATCCGGACTATTCTGCGTTGCAATCTTTCATCAATTTTCCTCATCCGTCCACGACCAGGGAGATTAGCTACAGTGCCATGGGTTGCAAACTTCTTGATAATGTTGCGCACTGTGGACAAAGGCAAATCTAGTTCTCTGGAGATGGACTTGTAACCTTGAGATTGTTGATATTTTGCCACAATTTTGGTTCTCAGGTCCTCAGACAGTTCTCGTCTCCTCTTTCTGTTGTCCATGCTTAGTGTGGCACAGACAGACACACAATGCAAAGGTTAAGTGAACGTCTCTCCTTTTTATCTGCTTTCAGGTGTGATTTCTATATTGCCCACACCTGTTACTTGCCCCAGGTGAGTTTACAGGAGCATCACATGCTTGTAACATTCTTATTTATCCGCAGTTGTGAAAGGGTGCCAATACTTTTGTCCAGCCCATTTTTGGAGGTTTGTGTGACATTATGTCGAATTTGCTTTCTTTCCTCCCTTTTTTTGTTTTGTCCCAATACACACAAAGGGAATAAACATGTGTATAGCAAAACATGTGTTAATGCAATACGTTTCGTGAGAAATACATGATTTCCTGGAGAAATATCAAGGGTGCCAACAATTTCGGCCATGACTGTAGTTGCCATGTTTAGGTGAAAGGTCCAATGTATTAACCGCTTACACCCAACCCTATAGCAGAAATACTGCTACAGGGTGCAACGGGTGCGCAAAATCACATATATATATGTGATATATACGCCATTCATGGCCTCGGCTGTCAATAACCGGGTCCCAGCCAGTGATTCCCAACCGGCACCCAGCAATCTCCGAGTATTACCGACGAGGGAGAGACCTGTAAGTACACAATACAGATCTCTCCCCTGTCAGCTCCTGCTGCATAGCAGAACCATACAGAGCAGTGTGCTTACAGTGTAAAGCACACACACACAGCATAGATAATAACAGCACATAGTTAACCCTTTGATCGCCCCACATGTTAACCCCTTCCTGCCCAGTGCCATTAGTACAGCGTCAGTGCTTTTTATTAGCACTGATCACTGTATTGGTGTCACTGGGGATGTCAGTGACACCAAGTCAGTTCTCCCCAGTGTCAGAATGTCCGCTGTTGTCCCGCTATAAGTCGCTGATCCCCACTAATACTAGTAAAAAAGAGAAAAACAAAATTCCAGTATATATAGCGCCATTTGTAAAAGCTACAACTTTCCTGTAAACCAATTAATTTACACATATCTGGATTTTTTTTTTTATTTTTTTTTAGCAAAGACATGTAGCAGAATACTTTTTGGCCGAAAATGACGAAATTTGATTTTTTTAAAATTCTTTTTCACTGGGCATGTTTAATAGCAAAAAGTAAAAAATATATTTAAAATATAAAAATATATATAGCACAAAAAATAAAAACCGCAAGGCGATCAAATACCACCCTAAGAAAGCTCTATTTGTGTGGGGGAAAAAAAGAAAATAAATTTAATTTGGGTGCAGCGTTGCATGACCACGCAATTGTCAGCTAAAGTAACGCAGCGCCGTATGGCAATAAATGGCCTGGTCAGGAAGGGGGGGGGGGGGGGAATCCTCTGGAGGGCGAGGGGTTAAATAAACCTTATTTATCAAAGTTGTGCCATCACAATGTTCATCTATGAAACCCGTTGTTGCTCTCAGCTTCCAGAGCTCCTCCGGCCAGCTCCCTCCACTGCTGCTCTCAGGATTTATCATCTTCGCACCTTTGATGGGCAGATCATCAGAGGAACTAGGCCATTCCACAGGGACACCAAATGGGACAATAGTATGAATTGATGTGGGTGGAGGTCATACTGAAATGGATCTCTAACAAAGTGCAGGTGCAAGGCCCGGTATTCATGTGATAAAGATGGCTGACCCCTACCTCTGAATGTCGCTGGTGGAGGGCATTATATTCTTTCTTCAGCTCCGCCTCTCGCTCCTCCAAGCGACTAACTGTAAGAATAAATAGATTACTTGGATTTTTTTTTTTAATTTTATAGCTGAAATATGCAAAGATTAAAAAGGAAAAACAATCATAATGACATGGAAAAGCTGCTGTGAAACGGTCAGGAGAATTGTGCAGAGAACAGGGCAGTGGATTTATAGGGTGTGAAGTTAATAGCAGAGCAATCAGCATGTGGATTCCTCCTTTGTAGAAATAAAACAACATCGGTTTAAATTCTGTTACCAGATCATCATCCCGATCCATGCCAGCGAAGTATGGGGCCCATAACCTGCCCAGACCAATCCACATGGGACTCTGGTCCAACAGAAATATTACCTCTGGACTACTACCGGCGCCTCCTCCAAGTCCACTAGAGAGCCTCTATGACGGGAGCACTTTGGGTGGGGGGCCCATGGAACACAGCTCACTTTGGAGAGGTGGGGAGACCCCTGTCTCAGCTCCCCATATCCCTCTTATGTGTAAGTCACCCTGTGCCTGTTAGGGGTACAAGGTGATCTGTCCTAATATTGTGTAGACATGTATAGGTGGGGTGGGGGGTTGTGGATTGTTTGGTGTTATGTGGTTGCATCCCATTGTTCTATTGTGTGTCTTGCTTGGGAGCAAACTATTATGGGATATATGTGTTTATGTGTATTGGTTTGGTGGGGGTGTCTCCAGCAGCCCTCCCTCCTGATGGGGCTGTCTGCTGTTGTGTCTCTTGTTACTAAACGTAGTTTGCCCGCCCTGTGTCATTATGCAGGGGGGGTTGTTCCCTTGAATGTATATATCTTGTATCTGTGTTAAAATAAACTAGTCTACCTCTTGCTTTACTTCAAGACTGGTGTCGGCTAGTCCCTCCCTCCCGATGGGACTGTCTGCTGGTGTGTCTCTTGTTACTAAATGTAGGTTGCCCCGCCCTGTGTCATTATGCGGAGAAGGGGGGAGGGGGGGTGTTGATCCCCTGAATGTATATATCTTGCATCTGTGTTAAAATAAACTGGTCTACTTCCTGGTTTACTTCAAGACTGGTGTCATCTAGTCTTGTATGGTCTGCTGTGGTGTCCATTGTCGGTGTTCGGACAGGGAAGCGGGAGTCTAACGGAAGTACCCAAGCACAGTCTGGGGTCGGTTCCGTTACAGCCTCACACAATGATCATCAGGCCGATTTCCTATACTGCCTGCTGGACAGAAGGGGGCGCCATTTTACTTACAGTGGCTCCAAGTGATCTACTCTACAGTGGCCCCAAGTCACAGCACCCCAAAGTCTCAGACCAACGAGTCCTGGAGCAGACTATGCACTGAACAATTTATCTACACCCGTCCAAATCTCCCGATAACAGCCTGACAAAGTCCTAATAACAGAAAGATACTGAATACTGAAGAAAAATAGGTCAGTGAGATGGGGAATAGAATTGTAAACTCTCAGAAAGCACCCATTTAAGGATCACTACAGAGAGAATGTAGACCGCTTCTGTATCGGGAGATGTTATCAAACCTCAAAAGACCTGAGCCTGTACAGACGGAGCGCCCATAGCCTGGAAATCAATATCAGGGCAGTAGAGACATACAGGCCCAGGCAGAGGGGACCGAGGCAGTGGTGTGACAGGGGGTCTTTAGGAAGTACTCAGCACAGACTACTTCCGGAGACTTTCCGCTCTCATCCCCATAACCTGGGCACAACCTCTGTATTATACCTTAGCTCTGACAATGTCCTGGGACCGTCAGTCCTATCCCCTTAATATTATTCCTTACCTCTGACAAAGTCCCTGGACTTGCCTCCTATTCCCTTTTTATTATCACCAACTCTATATACCCCTGGACTCCCCTCTTATCCACTTAATATTGGCCCTTACCCCCAATAATGTCCCTGAACCATCGGTCCTATCACCTTAATATTGGCCCTTTCCCCCGATAATATCCCTGAACCATCAGTCCTATCACCTTAATACTGGCCCTTACCCCCAATAATGTCCCTGAACCATCAGTCCTATCACCTTAATATTGGTCCTTATCTCCGATAATGTCCCTGAACCATCAGTCCTATCACCTTAATATTGGCCCTTACCCCCAATAATGTCCCTGAACCATCAGTCCTATCACCTTAATATTGGTCCTTATCTCCGATAATGTCCCTGAACCATCAGTCCTATCACCTTAATATTGGCCCTTACCACCAATAATGTCCCTGAACCATCGGTCCTATCACCTTAATATTGGCCCTCACCCTTGATATTGTCCCTGAACCATCAGTCCTATCACCTTAATATTGGCCCTTACCACCAATAATGTCCCTGAACCATCAGTCCTATCACCTTAATTTTGGCCCTTACCCTTGATATTGTCCCTGGGGCACCTGTCCTATCCCCTTAAAGGAGGAGTATAGCCAAAGCTCTTTTGGCTATACTTCTCTTATGGATCACAGGAGTGAAGTTTGTTCTGCATCACTGTGTCACTCAGCCGACCCAAGCTCAGGAAAGATTCTGGGGATTCCTGAGCCAGTCCCTCCCGGCCCCTCCAAGCCCAGCACTCCAGTGGGTGCTGGAGGGGCAAAGCATATAGTGGTGACTGACCATCACCGCTCTGCTTGGAGGGGGAGAACTGAGCGACCAGTGGTGTTTGATGGCTCAGTTCTCAGGGTAAATCCTGGGGAGTTGCAGCTGGGATTGGTGCTGCAGCCATCTAGACAAGTACAATTTTTTATTTTTGTGTATTCCCACACTTCTCTTTTAATATTGGTCCTTACCCCTGATAATGTCCCTGGACTTCCCTCCAATCCCCTTATTCTCCCTAACTCTGACAATGTCTCTAGGCTCCCCTCATGTCCTCTTAACACCGCATACCCTAATAACATCCCAGAACCATCGGCCCTACCACCTTAATATTGGTCCTTACCCCTGATAATGTTCCTGGACTCCCCTCCTATCCCCTTAATATTCCACCATGCCTAACTTGTCCTATCCCCTAAATACAGGGCTTTACCCTTGATAATGTTCCCGGACTCCCCTCCTATGCCCTTAATATTCCACCATACCCCTGATAATATGCCTAACTTGTCCTATCCCCTAAATACAGGGCTTACCCTTGATAATGTTCCTGGACTGCCCTCCCACCACCAAAATATTTTACCCCTGATAATATCCTAGACAACCTGTTCTATCCCCTGTATTTTATTCCTTACCCCTGGACTCCCCTTCGATTCCCTTTATTTTATCCCTTACCCCAGATATTTCCCTCAACTCAGCTCATATACCCCCCATATTATCACTTACCCCAGATAATGTCCATGGACCACCAGTCCTACCCCCTTAATATTATCCGTTACCCCTAATAATGCCCCTGGATAACCCTTCTGCCCCCTTTATTTTATCCCCGACCCCATATAATGTCTCTGGACTCTTTCTATACCCTTTATATTATTCCTTCTAATAATATCGCTAGAATGACCCCATAAAGCTGATTTCTAGGTATGGGTTTTTTTCATAGTTACATTGGTTCAGCTTGGACCAATAGGTGTAGGTAGGTAGGTGTGTGTGTGTGTGGTTGCCCTGCTACATACTAAACACAGGGGCGCTCTCTTGGCACAGGCGCCATTCAAGAACTTCTTGCATTTTTCTCAATGAATACAAGGCATTCTTTGATTGTACGAGGTGGAGAGGCGGGGCGGTGACATCATGATCTCCACCTCATCTAATCAGAGAGAAGACCTGGTATTCAAGTGAGTGAACATATATTCTGTATGCAGCAGGACCATGCCACTGGACCAGCCACTCAGTATGGCCACGGAAGACAGCGAGGATCACTGTAGTAGTGGTTGCTACTATAGTGATTGTCCACATCCACAGGGATTGGCCAGGTATGTAATATACATACTTATATTTTTCCATGCTGGACCAATGTACTGATGAAGAAAGAAAAAAAAAAAAAAAAAAAAAAAAAAAAAACACAAAAAAAAACACCACACTTTAAAAACCATTCTCTATAGGCATACATTTCTACCACCCCACCAAACCTTTTCCAATCCAGGTGCCTACATACATTATCTGGTTTTTAGTCCTGATGAAGGGGGAGTGCGGAGCCCCTGAAACTTATTGGCTGCTACAAAATAAAACATCTTTTAAAAAGTTTGCACTGGCGTGGCACTCACATCCTGTTAACACTTTAACAAACCCTATCAAACCTGAGACCACTTCGGGATGGCTGGAATGTATTTTGTTCAGCTAAATGTTTAATTTGTTTGAAAAAAAAAATAAAATAATAGAGAGCAGTGGTCTCCAAACTGTGGTCCAGGGGGTCGGAAAGCGTCCCTTTGCTTGCCTTTATCTGGCCCTCGGGGCACCATTCCTCCTACAGACTGAAACAGTGTGGCATTAATTTCTTCCACCGGCACCAGTGATGGGGCACGATCCCCCTCCACCGGCACCAGTGATGGGGCACGATCCCCCTCCACCGGCACCAGTGATGGGGCACGATCCCCCTCCACCGGCACCAGTGATGGGGCACGATCCCCCTCCACCGGCACCAGTGATGGGGCACGATCCCCCTCCACCGGCACCAGTGATGGGGCACGATCCCCCTCCACCGGCACCAGTGATGGGGCACGATCCCCCTCCACCGGCACCAGTGATGGGGCACGATCCCCCTCCACCGGCACCAGTGATGGGGCACGATCCCCCTCCACCGGCACCAGTGATGGGGCACGATCCCCCTCCACCGCCACCAGTGATGGGGCACGATCCCCCTCCACCGCCACCAGTGATGGGGCACGATCCCCCTCCACCGGCACCAGTGATGGGGCACGATCCCCCTCCACCGGCACCAGTGATGGGGCACGATCCCCCTCCACCGGCACCAGTGATGGGGCACGATCCCCCTCCACCGGCACCAGTGATGGGGCACGATCCCCCTCCACCGGCACCAGTGATGGGGCACGATCCCCTTCCACCGGCACCAGTGATGGGGCACGATCCCCTTCCACCGGCACCAGTGATGGGGCACGATCCCCTTCCACCGGCACCAGTGATGGGGCACGATCCCCTTCCACCGGCACCAGTGATGGGGCACGATCCCCTTCCACCGGCACCAGTGATGGGGCACGATCCCCTCCACCGGCACCAGTGATGGGGCACGATCCCCTCCACCGGCACCAGTGATGGGGCACGATCCCCTCCACCGGCACCAGTGATGGGGCACGATCCCCTCCACCGGCACCAGTGATGGGGCACGATCCCCTCCACCGGCACCAGTGATGGGGCACGATCCCCTCCACCGGCACCAGTGATGGGGCACGATCCCCTCCACCGGCACCAGTGATGGGGCACGATCCCCTCCACCGGCACCAGTGATGGGGCACGATCCCCTCCACCGGCACCAGTGATGGGGCACGATCCCCTCCACCGGCACCAGTGATGGGGCACGATCCCCTCCACCGGCACCAGTGATGGGGCACGATCCCCTCCACCGGCACCAGTGATGGGGCACGATCCCCTCCACCGGCACCAGTGATGGGGCACGATCCCCTCCACCGGCACCAGTGATGGGGCACGATCCCCTCCACCGGCACCAGTGATGGGGCACGATCCCCTCCACCGGCACCAGTGATGGGGCACGATCCCCTCCACCGACACCAGTGATGGGGCACGATCCCCTCCACCGACACCAGTGATGGGGCACGATCCCCTCCACCGACACCAGTGATGGGGCACGATCCCCTCCACTAGCACCAGTGATGGGGCACTATTCCTCCCACTGACACCAATGATGGGAACACTATTCCTTCCAATGACACCTATGATGAGGCACTATTCCTTGCACTGACACCAGTGATGGTTCACTGTCATCCCACTAAAACCAGTAATGGGGAGTCCTTTACTTCCACTGATGCCAGACTGAAACAGTGTGGCATTAATTTCTTCCACCGGCACCAGTGATGGGGCACTATCCCCTCCACCGGCACCAGTGATGGGGCACTATCCCCTCCACCGGCACCAGTGATGGGGCACTATCCCCTCCACCGGCACCAGTGATGGGAACACTATTCCTTCCAATGACACCTATGATGAGGCACTATTCCTTGCACTGACACCAGTGATGGTTCACGGTCATCCCACTAAAACCAGTAATGGGGAGTCCTTTACTTCCACTGATGATGGGGAATTTTCTACTCCCACTGGCCACAGTCCAGCCCTCCTAAAGCCTGAAGGACAGTTCACTGGCCGTTTGTTTAGAAAGTTTGAAGACTCCTGATATAGAGAAACAGTAGAAAGACGGGGTAAGCAGTAACCTCTCTGCACAGTGCAACATCTACTACATTAATGAATTCACTGACAGAGCTAACCATCTCACAAACCAAAGCTACTACAATAGGCTTTGACCAATAATTAAAAGTGTCACAGAGTATCGGCAACAGCACATCGCCTCAGACTTACTCTGATCAGTGGCGTTCTTGGCTTTCAGCTCCAGTTGCCGGATTTGGGATTCCAGATTTTCCACACGTGTCTGAAGTTCTTTCTTATCCTGCTCTTGTACATCTTCAAATTCTATAAATTTCTTCAGAGAAAAAAAAAAAAAAGTAAATTAAAATATTGACCAAAATAATAAAAGCTGGAAATTCGAAGCAACCAGTCTCTGCAACATCTGCGACCACTTGGCTGTGCAGAAACACCTGGAATATATTTAAAATAATATATTTACAGAAAACGCACCTTCCCCCCCCACCCGGAGAATAGTTATATCTGTAGAGTAGGGGTAGTTGGCAGCACCATATCCCCAGGACAGTCCCTCCTCTGTACACTAGGGGGCAGCTCCCGCCTAGTACACAGAGACCTAGGACAGAAAAAAAAAAAAATTAAATTAAAAACAGACTTCTAGAGATACAAGAAGTCATAAAGCACCCCCGAGGACACCCCAGAAAACTAAAATGAATCCTTCAGTAAATTTTTATATCCTATTATAAAGGGGCAAAGAAAAAAAATACTTCCAAACCCGACTTTAAAATCAAATTTCAAAGACAAATATATAAAATCAACTGCCAAGAAATAACACAAGATAGCAGTGAGCGGAAAAGAAACACCTGAACCTCTAAAGAGGACCTGTGCTGAACATTCATTCACATGCAGACAATCAAGGGTGAAAAGTAGTGTATTTTGTTAACTCTGTAGGGTTAAAATGGCAATAACCGTAAACCAAAAAATATTAGATGTGGTGGCTGCATTAGTTTTCTTTTTAGGCTTTATTTCCCTCTGGAGATCTGGGCAGTAACACACCTCCTGTATTAGAGCACCCACACTCTGGATGAAGGAGCACAGGAGGCACCGCTGGACAGCAGCATTGTCAGTCTGGGGGGACGGGAGTGTTAGATATAACAGCAGATTTAGATACACTAACTGAAGCCAAACTCCAGCTAATACTTTATAAGCAGTTACAGCAAATAGATCTTTTTTTCTTTTGGGATAAAGGTTTTACATAAATAAAAGCTGATCATTGTAAGCACACCTGTCAGTGGTAAATGATTTGTCTCATCCCTATAAACTGACACATCTGGAGAGAGCTTGTTGTTTATTTATATATATATATATATATATATATAATATATTTATATAAATAAAAAACACTTACTGGCAGGATCACCTTGTGAAAATAGAAGAAAGGAAGGCTTAAAAAGAAAAATAATGTATCCATCACATCTAATGATTGGTAAGCTGAAATGTAATAAAGGTTTGCTGAATGCTGCTTTAACCAGTTGCTGACTGCCCTTATAGCAGCTTTACTGCTAGAAGGTGTCCGCGCTGTGCAGAAATATACATACATATATATATATATATATATATATATATATATATATATATATATATACACACACACACACATACATACACCCTGTTCCAAATTATTATGCAAATTCTATTTAAGTGTCACAAAGATTAAATGTTTTGTTTTTCAGTGTAACTCATGGATGGCATTGTGTGTCAGGGCTCTTTTGATCACTGAAAACAATCTCGGACACCTGTGATAATTAGATTGGCCGGTGAGCCCAATTTAAGGAAAAACTACTAAAGGAGGGTGTTCCACATTATTAAGCAGAACACCATTTTCAAGCAATATGGGGAAGAAAAAGGATCTCTCTGCTGCCGAAAAGAGTGAAATAGTTCAATGCCTTGGACGAGGTATGAAAACATTCGATATTTCACAAAAACGTAAGCGTGATCATCGCACTATGAAGAGATTTGTGGCTGATTCAGAGCACAGACTGGTTGGTGCAGATAAAGGCACATTGAGGAAGATTTCTGCCAGATCCATGCATCGGATCAAGAGAGCAGCTGCTAAAATACCATTACATAGCAGCAAACAGATATTTGAAGCTGCTGGTGCCTCTGGAGTCCCACGGACATCAAGGTGTAGAGTCCTCCAGAGTCTTACAACTGTGCATAAACCTTCTATTCGCCCCCCACTAACCAATGCTCACAAGCAGAAATGGCTGCATTGGGCAGAAAAATACATGAAGACTAATTTTCAAACAGTCCTGTTCACTGATGAGTGCCGTGCAACCCTGGATGGTCCAGATGGATGGAGTAGTGGATGGTTGGTGGACGGCCACCCTGTTCCTACAAGGCTGCGACGTCAGCAAGGCGGTGGTGGAGTCATGTTTTGGGCCGGAATCATGTGAAAACAGAGCGGGTCGGCCTCTTTAGGGTCCCCGAAGGTGTAAAGATGACCTCTGCAAAGTATGTGGAGTTTATGACTGACCACTTTCTTCCCTGGTACAGAAGGAAGAACTATTCTTTCCGTAATAAAATCATCTTCATGCATGACAATGCACCATCTCATGCTGCAAAGAATACCTCTGCATCAATGGCTGCTATGGGGATAAAAGGAGAGAAAGTCATGGTGTGGCCTCCATCTTCCCCTGACCTCAATCCTATTGAGAACCTTTGGAGCATGCTCAAGCAAAAGATCTATGAGGGTGGGAGGCAGTTTACATCCAAACAGCAGCTCTGGGAGGCTATTCTGACATTTTGCAAACAAATTCAAGCAGAAACTGTCCAAAAACTCACAAGTTCAACGGATGCGAGACTTGTGATCTGCTATCAGATAAGGGCTCCTATGTTACAATGTAACGTGACCGCTTCAAATGTTTACAAAGTTAAAATGTTGTTAAAAGTTTGATTGAAATAGCTTTTGATTTCAGTAAATCTGCTGCAAACACAACAAATGACAGTTTTCAGTTCTTTACAACCTAGAAAGTGTTTTGAAACTTACTGTGCGGAATAATTTGGAACAAAAATCCTGTTATTAGGAGGTTTGTTCAATAAAATGTGAATTGTACTCTTATAGTTGTAACCTGAGAATTCTGCCGACTGTTATTTACATCAATTATTGAGGGAAATGGGAAAAATATCATTTGCATAATAATTTGGAAAAGGGTGTAGTACAGGAGATGACCAGAGACTGCGGACACACTACGGGGGATGACCAGAGACTGCGGACACACTACGGGGGATGACCAGAGACTGCGGACACACTACGGGGGATGACCAGAGACTGCGGACACACTACGGGGGATGACCAGAGACTGCGGACACACTACGGGGGATGACCAGAGACTGCGGACACACTACGGGGGATGACCAGAGACTGCGGACACACTACGGGGGATGACCAGAGACTGCGGACACACTACGGGGGATGACCAGAGACTGCGGACACACTACGGGGGATGACCAGAGACTGCGGACACACTACGGGGGATGACCAGAGACTGCGGACACACTACGGGGGATGACCAGAGACTGCGGACACACTACGGGGGATGACCAGAGACTGCGGACACACTACGGGGGATGACCAGAGACTGCGGACACACTACGGGGGGATGACCAGAGACTGCGGACACACTACGGGGGGATGACCAGAGACTGCGGACACACTACGGGGGATGACCAGAGACTGCGGACACACTACGGGGGATGACCAGAGACTGCGGACACACTACGGGGGATGACCAGAGACTGCGGACACACTACGGGGGATGACCAGAGACTGCGGACATACTACAGGAGATGACCAGAGACTGCAGACAGTACAGGAGATGACCAGAGACTGCAGACAGTACAGGAGATGACCAGAGACTGCGGACATAGTACAGGAGATGACCAGAGACTGTGGACATAGTACAGGAGATGACCAGAGACTGCGGACATAGTACAGGAGATGACCAGAGACTGCGGACATAGTACAGGAGATGACCAGAGACTGTGGACATAGTACAGGAGATGACCAGAGACTGTGGACATAGAACAGGAGATGACCAGAGACTGTGGACATACAGGAGATGACCAGAGACTGTGGACATACAGGAGATGACCAGAGACTGCGGACAGTACAGGAGATGACCAGAGACTGGACAGTACAGGAGATGACCAGAGACTGCGGACACAGTACAGGGGATGACCAGAGACTGTGGACACTACAAGAGATGACCAGAGACTGCAGACACAGTACAGGAGATGACCAGAGACTAAAGACCTCTGGGGAGCGGGTACCCGAATTTGACAGGTACCCGCTCCCACTTCTGCTGCGATCGCCTAAGCGATCAGAAGCGGAAGTTGTCCTCCCTCCCTGTAGTCTTCTGGGACAAACAGCGATTCTCGCACATGCGCAGTAGGCACTCGGCTGTGAAGCCGCAAGCTGTCACAGCCGGGTGCCCACACTAAAGATGCCGACGCCAGGGAGAGAAGACGGCCGGTGAAACTAGCGTGGTGAGGACACCGCAGGACCGAGTGACAGGTGAATGGTTGTATTTTAAAAATCAGCAGCTACAGTTTTTGTAGCTGCTGACCTTTTATTTCAGCTGGAACTCCCCCTGCCTGGCGCTGCTGCACAGAAGAGCCCGGTATTCTAACACGGTGGCGGCAACGGGGGGAATACAGGGCCAGCCGCTCCATAAGAGGCACAGACATTTCCACCCATTTTTAGGGGGGGGGAAAGTGTGGGTTTTTTTTAAGCAAAAAATACGGTAATCCTTTGTTGAAGCCCCTTTTGATGTGATTCCAGCACTCAGTCTTTTTGGGGAGGAGTCTATCAGCGCGGCACATCTTGACTTGGCAATATTTGCCCGCTCTTCCTCGCAAAAAGACTCACAATCTGACAGATTGTGAGGACATCTCCTGTGCACAGCCCTCTTCAGATCACCCCACAGATTTTCCATCGGATTCAGGTCTGGGCTCTGGCTGGGCCATTCCACAACTTTCATCTTCTTCTGGTGAAGCCATTCCTTTGTTGATTTGGATGGATGCTTTGGGTCGTTGTCATGCTGAAAGATGAAGTTCCTCTTCATGTTCTGCTTTCTAACAGAAGCCGGAAGGTTTTGAGCCAATACTGACTGGTATCTGGAACTGTTCATAATTCCCTCTACCTTGACTAAGGCCCCAGTTAGAGCTGAAGTAAAAATAGCCCCAAAGCATGATGCTGCCACCACCATGCTTCACGGTGGGTATGGTGTTCTATTGTTGATGTGCAGTTTTGATTTTGCGGCAAACATATCTTTTGGAATTATGGCCAAAAAGTTCAACCTTGGTTTTCTCAGACTAGAACACATTTTCCCACATGCTTTTGGGAGACTTCAGATATGTTTTTGCAAAATTTAGCTGGGCTTGGATGTTTTTCTTCGAAAGAAAAGGCTTCTGTCTTGCCACTCTACCCCATAGCCCAGACATATGAAGAACACGGGAGATTGTTGTCACATGTACCACACAGCCAGTACTTGCCAGATATTCCTGAAGCTCCTTAATGTTGATGTAGGCCTCTTGGGAGCGTCCCAGACCAGTTTTCTTCTTGTCTTTTCCTCAATTTTGGAGGGACGTCCAGTTTTTGGTAATGTCAGTGTTGCGCCATATTTTCTCCACTTGATGACTGTTTTCACTATGTTCCATGGTATATCTAATGATTTGGAAATTCTTTTGTACCCTTCTCCTGACTGATAACTTTTACTAATGAGAACCCTCTGACACTTTGGAAGCTGTCCGTGGGCCATGGCTTTTGCTGTAGGATGCGACTAAGAAAATGTCAGGAAAGTCCTACTACAACAGCTGAACATTATTTGGGGTTAATCAGAGGCACTTTAAATGATAGCAGCTGTGTACTGACTCCTATTTAACATGATTTTGAATGAGATTGCTTATTTCTGAACGCAGCTACATCCCCAGGTATAAGAGGGTGTGCACACTTATGCAACTACATTATTTTAGTTTTTTATGTTTACTCCCCTGCCCCAAAATATTTCAGCTTGTTTTTCAATTGAATTGTACAGTTTATAGGTCACATTAAAAAGGTGGAAAGAGTTCTGAAATTATTTTTCTTTGTCTCATTTTTTTAACATCACAGAAACCTGACATTTTAACAGGGGTGTGTACTTTTTAAATCCACTGTATTTATTGCAGATTTATTTTTAATGCTTGGTATTTTGCACTTTGTAATTGTTTTGCATTTCAAATGGTAATTTTGATGTTATTTACTAGTTGAAATATTATTTTTGGGAGGATGTAGTCAGTTTTTAGCTGTGCAGCACTATTTTGGGAAAGTGCACTTTAGGCCTCAGAGTAAAAGTAAAACTTTCCTTCCAAATGCTATACTGCTGGCACAAACCATGGTACACCACAAAGTGCTGCATCATACGCTGTTACCCAAGGCCCCACATTTCCACACAAGTTCATTCTACCTTTAAAAAGAAAATAAGATAGTTTATAGACATCAAAGCCAATATGACAGTTTGCTGCTCTGTAGAATGCTAAAAAAAGTAACAGAGATTACATGACCACCAATGTGAGAACATCACAAGATGCAGCCTTATGACCGTCATACACCACGCCTGGGGCTCTCCGACAGATGGGGGATCTGACATGGTTTGAGATGAAGAGAGATCAAGAAATGAGTCATGTGACCTCCAATATTCGAGACCAAATAGAACTGTTATAAACATATCACAAAGTTTAAAATGACACCACCGAGACCCTTCATATTCATGAGCATACAGCCTATTCGATCACTAGAGACCAGTGTCATCATGGAGACCCTTCATAATCATGAGAACACAACCTATAAATCACTAGGGACCAGTAACATCACCGAGACCCTTCACAATCATGAGAATGTAGCCTATCCACCAGTAGAGACCAGTGACATCACCGAGACCCTTCACAATCATGAGAACACAACCTATAAATCACTAGGGACAAGTAACATCACGAGACCCTTCACAATCATGAGAATGTAGCCTATCCACCAGTAGAGACCAGTGACATCACCGAGACCCTTCAAAATCATGAGAACACAACCTATAAATCACTAGAGACCAGTGACATCACCGAGACCCTTCATATTCATGAGAACTCAGCCTATCCATCACTAGAGACCAGTGACATCACCGAGACCCTTCATATTAATGAGAACTCAGCCTGTCCATCACTAGAGACCAGTGACATCACCGAGACCCTTCATATTCATGAGAACTCAGCCTATCCATCACTAGAGACCAGTGACATCACCGAGACCCTTCATATTCATGAGAATACAGACTATCCATCACTAGAAACCAGTGACATCACCGAGACCCTTCATATTCATGAGAACACAGCCTATCCATCACTAGAGACCAGTGACATCACCGAGACCCTTCATATTCAGGAGAACTCAAGATATCAAGAGAAAAAAAGCAAAACCAGTACTCTGGTCTACAAGCATCCCAGGAACACGGTAACAGTCACTCGCTGAGGTGCGGCCCTGTAAAGATCGGAGAATTTTGATAATACTGGAAGAAAGCAAAAAAGGGCGCACTCTCCTCATGCATTATCATGATAAAAAACTATTTATTGAAAATGACAAATATATATACTCACAAACCAAGAGTCATGTAAACAAAGAAGGAACCAATGTATCGATCCCAGCAAATGGTGGTCTTGCAACAGGGTATGCTAATGCCTATCGGGAGACTAACTCCCTTCCTCAGAGCTAAAACAAGCTCTGACGAAGGGAGTTTGTCTCCCGAAACGCGTTAGAGGAGTGCGCCCTTTTTTGCTTTCTTCTATTCATGAGAACTCAGCCTATCCACCAGTAGAGACCCTTCATATTCATGAGAACTCAGCTTATCCATCACTAGAGACCAGTGACATCACCGAGACTCTTCATATTCATGAGAACACAGCCTATCCATCACTAGAGACCAGTGACATCACCGAGACCCTTCATATTCATGAGAACACAGCCTCTCCATCACTAGAGACCAGTGACATCTCCGAGACCCTTCATATTCATGAGAACGCAGCCTATCCATCACTGGAGACCAGTGACATCACCGAGACCCTTCATATTCATGAGAACACAGCCTATCCATCACTAGAGACCAGTAACATCAACGAGACCCTTCATATTCATGAACTCAGCCTCTCCATCACTACAGACCAGTGACATCACCGAGACCCTTCATATTCATTAGAACACAGCCTATCATTTCGTACATCTTTGTTAAAGTCTGTACAAAATATAAAATAGATATAAAACCAATTATGTGTCTTTTCAAAGTCATCTTTTTAAGCCTGCAGCTTTCATTAAAATAATCCCCTAGAGCCCCTGTCATGAAGGCACTTGTTCAAGCACTTCCTGTTACAGGTGACAACGCTTTCTACCACTTTCCTGATGGTGCTCCTGTGTTGTCACTCTGTCACATGAGCTCCTGATGACCTTTCAGCACACAGCCATGGTCCACTGCTGACACCACCCTGAAAAATGCTATGCAGCCATTTCTGGAATGCACATAGGTAGGAAGTAGCTGTAAAAAGGCTGCAGGGGATCATCAACACTGAGATGTAACAAAGGATAAAAAGAAAAAGGATTTTAGTTATAGAATGGGTCATTGTTTATGATACAAACTGTACAGAGGAAAAAAAAAAAAAACCTGTCATTCAGTTGGGGTTCAGTATATTTATTTTCCTGACAGTGACCTGTGAGGGGTAATGCACGATTCTTGCTGTCAGACGGGTTTTTTTTTTTTCAGGCCGCTCTGGGTGATGCGGATTGGCGTGCTCAGTGGAGGTAGGATTTGGACAGCGAGGTGAACGTTTGATGACCCCTGCATGCGGCTCTAGAAAGGTCCAGGGACATAGCTGGTGAAAGGCTCTCGTTGCCCTCCCCTCCGAAAATCCTTTTATGATATTGTCTGAGTGAGCGAACAGCCCGTCCAGCACTGTGTGCCCTATCACCAGACTGCCGGACCCCATCTGGGATCTGCCGCTCCCCTCCTGGGATTCGCTGCCCTCTGTGCTCACACCACCCTGCAGCCTCACCATTCCAGGATCTGCACTGGCCACACACACACCAACCCAACGATGGTTCCTGGAAGCAGACGATCACAGCCCGGCTGCGCCAACCATCAGAGGACACCTCATGGTCCAGGTCAGGTATCCCAGCATGTGCAATGGAGTAACCAAGTTGTTTTATTTGTGTGGGGAATGGAGGGGGGGGGGGGGTCCCAGAATGAAACCTGGAGGCTATTTGGGGAATACAACTCCCAGCAGGCCCCAGGAGCCAGCAGGCCACGCTGAGGTTTGTAGTCCCACAATCAATCTGGGAAAACTGCCACTTCAGCCGGCACACGGAGAAGCTTGAAAACCTCCAAATGTGATGGAAGGTAAGCTGTACCCATCCTCACACGGGACCCCGAACCACCATAACCCTCGTCCATACCGACCGTAATATTGCAACGCACACGAAAAATCATTCTGCTCCTTTACTGACCATGTATGTCGAATTGTACAATCAGACCACACACACTGCAATCTTCACACACACACTACAATCAGCTCACACATAAGTTAAACATCTCCTCCTAGTTCATACAAACTTCTTGTTCAGTTTTGTGACCTCACAGATGGAAAATCTGCAATGCTTTAGGCAGGACACATTACTTTTTTTTTTTTCAGTTCAACCAGTGGGTTGAACTGAAAAAAAAAAAAAAAAAGAGAAAAAAAGAAGGAGAAGAGGAAAAAGAAAGAAGGAGAAGAGGAAAAAGAAAGAAGGAGAGGAAAAAGAAAGAAGGAGAAGAAAAGGAAAGGAGGAGAAGAAAAAGAAAGCAGGAGAAGAAAAAGAAAGCAGGAGAAGAAAAAGAAAGCAGGAGAAGAAAAAGAAAGCAGGAGAAGAAAAAGAAAGAAGGAGAAGAAAAAGAAGAAAGGAGAAGAAAAAAGAAAGCAGAAAAAAGAAAGAAAAAAGAAAGAAGAAAAAAGAAAGAAGAAAAAAGAAAGAAGAAAAAAGAAAGAAGAAAAAAAGAAAGAAGAAAAAAAGAAAGAAGAAAAAAGAAAGAAGAAAAAAGAAAATCCAATTCCCCTTATCTACACATTTGATGTTGATGGGGGAATCCTTCCCGCTGAGCTATTGTATGTTCACAGAGGGCAGCCTTCTCCAGCATTAGAATTCACTGATCAGTGTTGCAGGCTACAGCCTGGGACACAGATTGATGGGGAAACACTCAACAGGCTGGTTGTACAGAAGGTCTATCGGTAGATCAACATCTGTACAACCAGGCTGCCCATACATGGAATGAAATGTAGCCAGTCCCTGCTGAACCACCTGAATTCGACTCGTATGGCCGGCCTAAATCTCTGCTGCAGAGGGTGGCACATCTAGCGGGGTGGGGGGGGGGGGGGGTTTCCCAATAGTCGGGATCAGTTTATTGACTCTAAACCCGACCTTTGCTCCTCAGACCTGAAACTAACAATGCTCAGGGAATTCTTTACAATTTACCGGATATGGGCCATAAGACCTTTGTGGAGACGACAATCTAAAGGACCAGCAGATCAGTGCATTAAATAGGACCTGTACTGCATCTTCATCCAGATCCTACCGAGCCACAGACTGGTAGACATTTAGCTGGTCGGCACTGAACTGGCCGAATTGCGATCCATCTATGGCCAGCTTAAAGATAACAGCATGCCACCCCTTCCATGTTATGGAGAAGGAAAGGGGATGTGTAGTCCTGTGCTAAAGGGAGGCGGAGGGGTTGTGTAGTCCTGTGCTAAAGGGAGGTGGAGGGGCTGTGTAGTCCTGTCCTAAAGTGAGGAAAAGGTGTTGTGTAGACTTGTCCTAAAGTGAGAGGGAGTTGTAGTGTAGTCCTGTCCTAAAGTGAGAGGGAGGTTTTGTGTAGTCCTGTCCTAAAGCAAGAGGTAGGTGTTGTGTAGTCCTGTCCTAAAGCAAGGAAGGGTGTTGTGTAGTCTTGTCCTAAAGTGAGAGGGAGGTGTTGTGTAGTCTTGTCCTAAAGTGAGAGGGAGGTGTTGTGTAGTCTTGTCCTAAAGTGAGGAAGGGTGTTGTGTAATACTGCCCTAAAGCAAGGCAGATGTGTTGTGTAGTCCGGTCTTAAAAGTGAGGGGAGGTGTTCTGTAATGCTGTCCTAAGCGGAGGGGGAGGTATTGTGTAGTCCTGTCCTAAAGTGAGAGGGAGGTGTTATGTAGTCTTGTTCTTAAGTGAGGAAGGGTGTTGTGTAGTTCTTCCCTAAAAGAAAGACAGATGTGTTGTGCAGTCCTGTCCTAAGCTGAGGGGGAGGTCTTGTGTAGTCCTGTCCTAAGCTGAGGGGGAGGTGTTGTGTAGTTCTGTCCTAAGCGGAGGGGGAGGTGTTGTGTAGTCATGTCCTAAGCTGAGGGAGAGGTGTTGTGTAGTCCTGCCCTAAGCTGAGGGGGAAGTGTTGTGTAGTACTGCCCTCAAGTGAGGAAAAAGGTATTGTGTAGCCCTGTCCTAAAGTGAGAGGGACGTGTTGTGTAGTCTTGTCCTTAAGTGAGGAAGGGTGTTGTGTAGTCTTGACCTTAAGTGGGGAAGGGTGTTGTGTAGTCTTGACCTTAAGTGGGGAAGGGTGTTGTGTAGTCTTGTCTTTAAGTGGGGAAGGGTGTTGTGTAGTCTTGACCTTAAGTGGGGAAGGGTGTTGTGTAGTCTTGTCCTTAAGTGAGGAAGGGTGTTGTGTAGTCTTGTCCTTAAGTGAGGAAGGGTGTTGTGTAGTCTTGTCCTTAAGTGAGGAAGGGTGTTGTGTAGTCTTGACCTTAAGTGGGGAAGGGTGTTGTGTAGTCTTGTCCTTAAGTGAGGAAGGGTGTTGTGTAGTCTTGTCCTTAAGTGAGGAAGGGTGTTGTGTAGTACTGCCCTAAAGCAAGGCAGATGTGTTGTGTAGTCCTGTTTTAAAGCAAGGGGGAGGTCTTATGTAGTCCTGTCCTAAGTTGAGGGAGAAGTGTTGTGTAGTCCTGTCCTACAGTGGAGCCAAGGTGTTTTGTAGTCCTGTCCTAAGTTGAGGGGGAGGTGTTGTGTAGTCCTGCCCTAAGTGGAGGTTGAGGCGTTGCGTAGTCCTGTCCAAAAGTGAGGAAGGGTGTTGTGTAGTACTGCCCTAAAGCAAGGCAGATGTGTTGTGTAGTCCTGTCTTAAAGTGAGGGGGAGGTATTGTAGCCCTGTCCCAAGTGGAGGGGGAGATGTTTTGTAGTCCTGTCCTAAGTTGAGGCAGACGTGTTGTGTAGTCCTGTCCTACAGTGAGGCGGAGGTGTTTTGTAGTCCTGTCCTAAGTTGAGGGGGAGGCGTTGTGTAGTCCTGTCCAAAAGTGAGACCGCTGCTTCCAAAGTCAGATAGCACAACCAGTGAACTTTGACACCCTAGCACTGGAAGCGTGTTGCTGCCAAGATCACCTAGAGAAAATAAAGGGAGCAAAAAAAAAAAAAAAAAAAAAGCTTGAACAGCAGAAAACTAATGCAGCCACCACACCTAAGGCTAGCTTTTCATCTTTGCCGTTTCGTTTTGGCACGCTTTTTTAGAAGTTTCTTTTATTTTTTCATGCACTGCCATTGCAGTCTATGGGACTAAAAGCGCACGTTCATGCACCGAAAAAGCACCTGACGCATGGCAGCGCAGCACACAACCAGTGTGACCAGGCCCAATAGCACACATCAGCAATCCAGACATGAACAGGGGGCCTTGGGACTGATCAGCGGCAATATATTGCATTTTTGGGTTTAGACGCTCTAATGCCCCGGTACTGCTCATGTGGGCCAGCACTGAGCTCACTGGAGTCATGGCTTATAGATATGTAATAACAGCGCAGGGGATGAATAAGGTGATGTGAGTGAAGTATTACACCCCAAACCAGAAATGTAATATATTACAGATCACCAATCAGATGTGGTGGCTGCATTAGTTTTCTTCTTTTAGACTTTTTTCACTCTCTTTTCAACTGGTGATCTGGCCAGTAACACACTTCCTGTATTAGAGCGCCCCCACTCTGGATGAAGGAGCGTAGGAGGCACCTTTGGACAAGCAGCATTGTCAGGGGGAGTGTTAAATGTACTAGCAGATTTAGATACACTAACAAAGTGAAGTCAAATTCCAGGTCACACTTTCTAAGCAGATACAGCAAACAATTTTCTCTTTTTGGATTAAGGGGGCGTTCTTTACGTCTTGAGCAGGGGCGGACTGACCATTTGAGCACTTCGGGCACTGCCCGAGGGCCCGGGGTCAGTAGGGGGCCCCATGAGATGCCCCTGGTACCTTTCATTGGCTTTTTTGGGTGTGGGTGAGGACACAGGGGCCCCATGATCCCCTATTGCCCGGGGGCCCCATGAGTTGTCAGTCCGCCCCTGGTCTGGCGGAAAAGAAATTTAATCTCCAAACACGGAAAGGTTTCTTCACAGTAAGAGCTGTGAGAATGTGGAATAGACTCCCTCAAGAGTTGGTTGTGGCCAGCTCAGTGGATTGCTGTAGGAAAGTCCTGGATTCTTTCTTGGATACACAGAATATAACTGGATATACAGTCATGGCCGAAATTGTTGGCACCCTTGATATTTCTCCAGGAAATCATGTATTTCTCACGAAACGTATTGCATTAACACATGTTTTGCTATACACATGTTTATTCCCTTTGTGTGTATTGGGACAAAACAAAAAAAGGGAGGAAAGAAAGCAAATTCGACATAATGTCACACAAACCTCCAAAAATGGGCTGGACAAAAGTATTGGCACCCTTTCACAACTGCGGATAAATAAGAATGTTACAAGCATGTGATGCTCCTGTAAACTCACCTGGGGCAAGTAACAGGTGTGGGCAATATAGAAATCACACCTGAAAGCAGATAAAAAGGAGAGACGTTCACTTAACCTTTGCATTGTGTGTCTGTCTGTGCCACACTAAGCATGGACAACAGAAAGAGGAGACGAGAACTGTCTGAGGACCTGAGAACCAAAATTGTGGCAAAATATCAACAATCTCAAGGTTACAAGTCCATCTCCAGAGAACTAGATTTGCCTTTGTCCACAGTGCGCAACATTATCAAGAAGTTTGCAACCCATGGCACTGTAGCTAATCTCCCTGGTCGTGGACGGATGAGGAAAATTGATGAAAGATTGCAACGCAGAATAGTCCGGATGGTGGATAAGCAGCCCCAAACATGTTCCAAAGACATTCAAGCTGTCCTGCAGGCTCAGGGAGCATCAGTGTCAGCGCGAACTATCCGTCGACATTTAAATGAAATGAAACGCTATGGCAGGAGACCCAGGAGGACCCCACTGCTGACACAGAGACATAAAAAAGCAAGACTACAGTTTGCCAAAATGTACTTGAGTAAGCCAAAAGCCTTCTGGGAAAACGTCTTGTGGACAGATGAGACCAAGATAGAGCTTTTCGGTAAAGCACATCATTCTACTGTTTACCGAAAACGGAATGAGGCCTACAAAGAACAAAACACAGTACCTACGGTAAAATATGGTGGAGGTTCAATGATGTTTTGGGGTTGTTTTGCTGCCTCTGGCACTGGGTGCCTTGACTGTGTGCAAGGCATCATGAAATCTGAGGATTACCAAAGGATTTTGGGTCGCACTGTAGGGCCCAGTGTCAGAAAGCTGGGTTTGCGTCCAAGATCCTGGGTCTTCCAGCAGGACAATGACCCCAAACATACGTCAAAAAGCACTCAGAAATGGATGGCAAAGAAGCGCTGGAGAGTTCTGAAGTGGCCAGCAATGAGCCCAGATCTAAATCCCATTGAACACCTGTGGAGAGATCTTAAAATTGCTGTTGGGAAAAGGTGTCCTTCCAATAAGAGAGACCTGGAGCTGTTTGCAAAGGAAGAGTGGTCCAAAATTCCGGGTGAGAGGTGTCAGAAGCTTATTGATGGTTATAGGAAGCGACTGATTTCAGTTATGTTTTCCAAAGGGTGTGCAACCAAATATTAAGTTAAGGGTGCCAATACTTTTGTCCAGCCCATTTTTGGGGTTTTGTGTGACATTATGTCATATTTGCTTTTCTGCCTCTGTTTTATATTTGTTCCAATACATACAAAGGGAATAAACATGTGTATAGCAAAACATGTGTTAATGCAATACCTTTTTTGTGTGAAATACTTGATTTTCAGGAAAAATATCAAGGGTGCCAACAATTTCGGCCATGACTGTAACATTTATAGGGAAAGCTGATCCAGGGAATATCTGATTGCCTCTCGGGGGATCAGGAAGGAATGGTTTTCCCCGCAGGAGCAAATTGGATCGTGCTTTGCTGGGTTTTATTTTGCCTTCCTCTGGATCAACTGTGGGTGTAGGATTATAACTTTTTTTTTAATGGCTGAACTGGATGGACTTTTGTCTTTTTTTCAGCCAGGCTAACTATGTAAGAAAATAAAAGAATATAATAGACATGAAAAGAATAGAATAGAAACAATAGAATGAATATAGCCATCTTCCAAAATTTGAATTTTAAAATTCAAACTTCAAATTTTGAAATTCAAATCGATTTGCAAATAACGAATGCACTAAACAAGCCTGAATTTACAAGAAAAGTCCTGGATTCTTTCTTGGATACTGCATAAGTCTGTGATAAATGGTTTGTCTCATCCCTGTCATACTCTAGCTAATACATGATAAGCAGTTACAGTAACATTTTTGTTCCTTTTGCAATAAAAGGTTTTACATAAATAAAAGCAGTGTAAGCACCCCTGTAAATGTCTCAACCCTCTAACTGCGACATCTACAGGACAGCTTGCTCAATAGGCTCACTGGCCGGATCGCCAGGTGAAAATAGAACGAAAGCCTAAAAAAGAAAAACGAATGCAGCCATCACATCTAAGAATTATATATATATATAAAATAAATGTTTGCTTTTGGGTTTATTACACCTCTAAAAAGTATATGTACAATTTCAAGGGTCAATCCACCCAAAAAGGGGAGTTCAGTTGCAGCTGGAGCTCAGTGGATTTGGCTCTACAAGTGCATTATTATATAAATAGTTAAAATGGACCCCCCCCCCCCCCCAAACTACAACTGGCATGGCTGGAAATATTGCTGAAGATATGTTTTATCTGCGGAGGGGGCTGATAAGAATCAGAAATAACGGGACAGTTCTGTAGGGAAGGAAATGGAAGTTGTTCTATAGGAATGTAAAGAGCACACACGTCACGTCTGATTGGCTGCCGTCCATTCCCGCACAGTACACATTGCTGGGTAGCAGTCAGTGCAGCGAAGGGTGCAGACACATGTGGCAGGGCTCACAGGCCGCCAAGTCCTTGGCTTCGGTCCCATTGAAGACGGTCATTGGGACTAGTTCCAGAAAAAGCCGCCACCCCAAGGATGACATCATCGCACCTCCGGCTCGGTGACACTGCGGGTGACAACAGTACAGCCTGTGACCAGGCCGCAGACAGGAATGTGGAAACAATGCCAGGCCAACAGAGGGAAAACTGCGCCACTCCCATCATCAGCGCTCATCCCCAGGGACAGAAACATGACAAAGCTCCAACAGTGACATTACACCCTCCACCCTAGAAGTCCCCACCCTGGATGGTCAGATTGTATCACCCATATAAAATTCTCTGAATCACTCAAGTCTACAGTTGGAAAAAGTTTATAAGAAGAGATCAGAAATAAAGTTGTGCTGCTGGGGGGAAGACATTTCCCTGCACACACCTGACTTCCTGTCCAGTAACCTCAGCAAAGAGCAGACGGTCTCTATTTATATCCGCACCCCCAGAGACCACAGCTGTCCACGTCTGAGGGGCCGAAATAACCTGCGCCCATGGCGGAAGGGTTAATAACCAGACGCCGAACTCCCCGGAGGGAAATTCTCAGACTTATAGAGACAGATGGTGGCCACTAAACCGCCAGACAGATGTACTGACAGCTAATAGCCCAGTTTATTAACTGTCTGCATCTCAATCACAACAAACACACGGCGGTGGCTCTGGAGATTCATGCACATCGCAGATGGAAAAAGGTAGAACATTTCTAAAACGACAAAAAGCCAATACCAAGAGAAAAGAAAAAAAAAAAAAAAGTTTTCCAATTCAGGCAAACCTCCAGCAGATCGAGTAATGAGAGTGTCAGACTAAAGAGAACCTGTCCCCCCCAACACTAAACAATCATGCTGCCCACTGGCGGGCAAACGAGGGTCTGTGCGACGAATCGACCCACTGATGGTCAACAAGGTTCTGTGCGGCAAGCCGACCCACTGGCGGTCAATGAGGATCCGTCCGGCAAGGCGAGCCGACCCACTGGCGGTCAACAAGGGTCTGTGCGGCGAGAAGGCTGGGTGACACCAGAACAAGCAACAGCAGGATACGAACTCCACACTACAATAAGGGCTTGTAAAAGTGACCCTAAGTCAGTGTTTCTCAATTCCAGTCCTCATGGACCCCCAACAGGTCATGTTTTCAGGATTTCCATTATTTTGCACAGGTGATTTGATCAGTTTCACTGCCTTAGTAATTACCACAGCTGTTTCATCTGAGGGAAATCCTGAAAACATGACCTGTTGGGGGTCCATGAGGACTGGAGTTGAGAAACACTGCCCTAAGTCAACAAGTGTCCATCCAGCAAGACGGCCCACTGGCGGTCAACAAGCGTCCGTCCGGCAAGAAGGCTGGGTGACACCAGAACATGGAGCCGCGGCGGGATACGAACTCCATACTGCAATAATGGTGTGTAAAAGTGACCCTACATCAACCAGGGTCCGTCCGGCGAGATGGCACACTAGCGGTCAACGAGCATCTGTCCGGCGAGGCGGCCCACTGGTGGTCAACGAGCGTCCGTGCAGCAAGCCGACCCACTGGCGGTCAACAAGGGGCCGTGTGGCGAGACAGCTCACTGGCAGTCAAAGAGCGTCCGTCCGGCGAAACGCCTGGGTGACACCAGAACAAGCAACAGCGGGATACAAACTCCATACTGCAATAAGGTCTTGTAAAAGTGACCCTACGTCAACGAGGGTCCGTCCGGCAAGCCGACCCATTGGCGGTCAACGAGGGTCTGTCCAGCGAGACGGCCCACTGGCGGTCAACGAGTGTCCGTCCGGCGAGGCGGCCCACTGGCGGTCAACAAGCGTCCGTCCAGCGAGAAGTCTGGGTGACACCGGAACATGGAGCAGCGGCGGGATACGAACTCCATACTGCAATAAGAGTGTGTAAAAGTGACCCTACATCAACCAGGGTCCGTCCGGCGAGATGGCACACTGGTGGTCAATGAGCATCTGTCCGGCGAGGCGGCCCTCTGGCGGTCAACGAGCGTTCGTGTGGCGAGACAGCTCACTGGCAGTCAAAGAGTGTCCGTCCGGCGAGACGGCTGGGTGACACCAGAACAAGCAACAGCGGGATACAAACTCCATACTGCAATAAGGTAAAAGTGACCCTAAGTCAATGAGGGTCCGACCGGCGAGCCGACCCACTGACTGTCAACGAGGGTCCGACCGGCGAGCCGACCCACTGACTGTCAACGAGGGTCCGACCGGCGAGCCGACCCACTGACTGTCAACGAGGGTCCGAACGGCGAGCCGACTCACCGACGGTCAACGAGGGTCTGACCGGCGAGCCAACCCACTGACGGTCAACGAGGGTCCGACCGGCGAGCCGACCCACTGAAGGTCAATGAGGGTCCGACCGGCGAGCCGGTCCAACTGACAGTCAACGAGGGTCCAACCGGCAAGCCGACCCACTGGCAGTCAACGAGCGTCCATCCAGCGAGACGGCTGGGTGACAACAGAACAAGCAACAGCGGGATACGAACTCCATACTGCAATAAGGGCTTGTAAAAGTGACCCTACATCAATGAGGGTCCGTCCGGCTACCTGACCCACTGGTGGTCAACGAGTGTCCATCCAGCAAGAGGGCCCACTAGCGGTCAATGAGTGTCCGTCCGGGGAGGCGGCCCGCTGGCGGTCGAGTGTCTGTCTGGCGAGCCAGCCCACTGGTGGTCAATGAGCGTCCGCCCGGCGAGACGGCTCACTGGCGGTCAACGATCGTCCGCCCGGCGAGACGGCTCACTGGCGGTCAACGATCGTCCGCCCAGCGAGACGGCTCACTGGCGGTCAACGATCGTCCGCCCGGCGAGACGGCTCACTGGCGGTCAACGATCGTCCGCCCGGCGAGACGGCTCACTGGCGGTCAACGATCGTCCGCCCGTCGAGATGGCCCACTGGCGGTCAACGAGGGCCAGTACGGGTACTCTATAAGGCCCTGTACACAATGCAGCGTAGCGAGAACTCGTGCTCCCACGCACTTTTTTATTTTTGCGCATTTTGGAGCATTTACGCTTGTCATGCATAGGGAAGCCAACTGACTTGAATGGACTGCCGTACGTTCGACGAACGCCCCCAAAGAATCTCAAACTTTTTTTGGAGCAGAGTCTGGTGCATTTTTTTCACCTTGCATTTGCTGCACAGCAACACTCATGTCTGCTACTGGCGCTTGAGGTGCCATTAATCAATGGCACCGCATGCACATTGCGAGTTTGTTGTCACAGTAGAGAGGAGGACCCTCATTGCCTGCCAGTGGGCCGTCTTGCCGGACGTACCCTTGTTTGCCCGCCAATGGGCCGTCTCGCCGGACGTACCCTCGTTTGCCCGCCAATGGGCCGTCTCGCCGGACGTACCCTCATTTGCCCGCCAATGGGCCGTCTCGGCGGACGTACCCTCGTTTGCCCGCCAATGGGCCATCTCGCCGGACGGACCATTCAGGAGCAGAACATGTGGCTCAAGAGGAGCCAGTGTCCCCACCCTATTTCCGAAATACCCGGGGGAGCATGATTGTTTAGTGTTGGGGGCTACAAGTTCTCTTTAGATGCTTGAAAGTTGGCCCATAGTTCAGCTTGTTTTTCAGGGTGACAACAGTGCTCCGGCAGGAAGGCCCTCAGTAAGTGTTGTCACCCTGTGACAGGAGTGAGAAGTTCTTTCTGGTAGCATGCATAGGGACAACCGCTGACAATGAGGGAAAATATTTTAAAGAAGCAAACCTAGAGGCAGAGGCATGGCAGTATTTTAAATTCAAGTAAAAACCAAAAATGTGGTTTCCTTTTGGATAGAGTAGGAGAGGGTTATAACCCTTGTCAGTTTTATTTTCTTTTTTAGTCACTTCATTTCCTGTCCCACAGCCAAAACAGGAAGTGAGGGAATTCCTAGTTGTCACCAGAAATAGTGTCCCCCATTGGAAGGTTCCTCCTCTATTCCTTTTCTGGTGACAACCCACAATTTGGGATTTTCTCGCTCTTTCGATGAGAGCAGTAAACGAGACCAATAGAGAGGGTGAATCTCCCTGATGGGGGAACACACAGCAATAAAAACTTGACAAGGGTTCCAATCCTTCTCCACTCTCTAACGTTACAATGTGTTACCGGGGTAGCCCAGGAAGCAGCCATGTTGGATTGTCTTCGGAGCTGGAGAACAGGAGAACGTAGGGTGGCTGGATGGACATAATTCGGGGGACTCTGGCTGGTTTGAGGGACAGCACAACCAGCTTATAGAAAGCAGAGAAACCACAGAAATTCCCAGGAACCCCGGCACAGAACTCCACTTCTCATCCAGCTTTCTTGAGGAGGGGCGACTCCTTATCCCTTAATATCACCTTGGCAGTGGATGAGAACCTGGATTGTTCGGCGTCACATCAGGGGTTGGCCAGTGCGGGTCACATGACTGAGGAACTCATGACAAGAAGTCCTGGAGGACGGTAAAATCCACATCGGGAAATAACATAAAACAGCAAATTGTAAGATAGACATACAACAGTGCAGAACAGAATCCTGACTGCAATCCCTGGGTCAGAGGCTCAAACGTAAAGCCAGAGGATCAACATGACTCGCCAGACTGGCCCTCTTCGACCGCCAGTGGGTCGTCTCACCAGACTGACCCTCCTCAACCGCCAGGGGGTCATTTTGCCAGACTGACCCTATTCGACTGCCAGGGGGTCGTCTCGCCAGGCTGACCCCCCTAGACCGCCAGTGGGTCGTCTCGCCAGGCTGACCCCCCTAGACCGCCAGTGGGTCGTCTCGCCAGGCTGACCCCCCTAGACCGCCAGTGGGTCGTCTCGCCAGGCTGACCCCCCTAGACCGCCAGTGGGTCGTCTCGCCAGGCTGACCCCCCTAGACCGCCAGTGGGTCGTCTCGCCAGGCTGACCCCCCTAGACCGCCAGTGGGTCGTCTCGCCAGGCTGACCCCCCTAGACCGCCAGTGGGTCGTCTCGCCAGGCTGACCCCCCTAGACCGCCAGTGGGTCGTCTCGCCAGGCTGACCCCCCTAGACCGCCAGTGGGTCGTCTCGCCAGGCTGACCCCCCTAGACCGCCAGTGGGTCGTCTCGCCAGGTTGACCCCCCTAGACCGCCAGTGGGTCGCCTCGCCAGGCTGACCCCCCTAGACCGCCAGTGGGTCGCCTCGCCAGGCTGACCCTCCTAGACCGCCAGTGGGTCGCCTCGCCAGGCTGACCCTCCTAGACCGCCAGTGGGTCGCCTCGCCAGGCTGACCCTCCTAGACCGCCAGTGGGTCGCCTCGCCAGGCTGACCCTCCTAGACCGCCAGTGGGTCGTCTCGCCAGGCTGACCCTCCTAGACCGCCAGTGGGTCGTCTCGCCAGGCTGACCCTCCTAGACCGCCAGTGGGTCGTCTCGCCAGGCTGATCCTCCTAGAAATGCTGCTGCAGGGCGGCACAGGTGCGAAAAATCACGTGATTTTGCATTTCTGGGTGGGGGGGGGGGTGCGCGCTGCCATTCGCGGCTCCGGCTGTCAATCACCAAGGCCCGGCCGATAATTACTCGCCAGCACCCGGTGATTTCCGACAATCACCGACAAGAAGAAGGACTGTTTTGTTTACTAACAGTCCTCCTCCCTGTCGGCTCAGGCACACTGCTCTGGATGGCTGTGAACAGCACAGCCATCCAAAGCAGTGTGCTTACAGTGAAACACACACCGCCCCCTAATAAAACACTCCCAGCACACAGTTAACCCTTTGATTGCCCCAGATGTTAACCCCTTCCTGCCCAGTGCCAATAGTACAGTGTCAGTGCTTTTTTTTTTTAGCACTGATCACTGTATTGGTGTCACTGGGAATATCAGTGATACCAAGTCAGTTCCCACCCAGTGTCAAAATGTCTGCCGCAGTCCCGCTATACTTCGCTGATCGCCGCCATTACTAGTAAAAATGGAAAAAAAATCCCAGTATATATACCGCCATTTGTAAACGTTATAAATTACACATTAACTAATTAATTTACACGTACTGGGATTTTTTCTTTAGCAAAGACACGGAGCAAAATACATTTTGGCCTAAATATTTGACGAAATTTGATTTTCAAGTTGTTTTTACTGGACATGTTTAATAACAAAATGTCAAAAATACTGTTTTGTTTTTCAAAATTGTCTTTTTTTTAATAACACAAAAAATTAAAAAACGCACAGGCAATCAAATATCAACCAAAAGAAAGCTCTATTTGTGGGGAAAAAAAGGACGTAAATTTAATTTGGGTGCAGCGTTGCATGACCGCGCAATTGTCAGTTAAAGTAACGCAGCGCCATAAAGCAAAAAAATGGCTTGGTCAGGAAAGGGGGGGGGGGGGGGAGAAACCTCTGGAGGGTGAGTGGTTAATATGGATGTTTGCCTTTATTTATGTAGATTTTTGTTTTTATTGCTGTAGATTTTTTATTATTAATATAGATCTTTGCCTTTATTGATGTAGACATTTTTTTTTACCAACATGGATTTTTGCATTTAGGTAGATTTTTGTTTTTGTTGATGTAAATATTTGTTTTTATTAATACGGATGTTTGCCTTTATTTATGTAAATAATTGTTTTTATTAATACGGACGTTTGCCTTTATTTATGTAGATTTTTGTTTTTATTAATACGGACGTTTGCCTTTATTTATGTAGATTTTTGTTTTTATTAATACGGACGTTTGCCTTTATTTATGTAGATATTTGTTTTTATTAATTCGGATGTTTGCCTTTATTTATGTAAATATATGTTTTTATTAATATGGACGTTTGCCTTTATTTATGTAGATATTTGTTTTTATTAATACGGATGTTTGCCTTTATTTATGTAGATATTTGTTTTTATTAATACGGACGTTTGCCTTTATTTATGTAGATATTTGTTTTTATTAATACGGACGTTTGCCTTTATTTATGTAGATTTTTGTTTTTATTAATAAGGATGTTTGCCTTTATTTATGTAGATATTTGTTTTTATTAATTCGGATGTTTGCCTTTATTTATGTAAATATATGTTTTTATTAATATGGACGTTTGCCTTTATTTATGTAGATATTTGTTTTTATTAATACGGATGTTTGCCTTTATTTATGTAGATATTTGTTTTTATTAATACGGACGTTTGCCTTTATTTATGTAGATTTTTGTTTTTATTAATACGGACGTTTGCCTTTATTTATGTAGATTTTTGTTTTTATTAATACGGATGTTTGCCTTTATTTATGTAGATTTTTGTTTTTATTAATATGCGCTTGCCTTTATTTATGTAGATATTTGTTTTTATTAATACGGATGTTTGCCTTTATTTATGTAGATTTTTGTTTTTATTAATACGGACGTTTGCCTTTATTTATGTAGATTTTTGTTAAATGTAGATATTTGTTTTTATTGATGTGGATGTTTGTTTGTATTTAAATAGATATTTTTTTTTACTTCCATCAGTTGAGATATCAGGGATACGGACGGAGGCAGAAGGAGGAAATCCTGTTGACAAGTTTGGTGTCCAGTTGTGGTGAGTCTGATCCATCACAGGTGTGGGGGGAGCGCTTGGCGTTTCTTTTCTCGGATTCCGGAAGGAACGATGAAGACGATACAATGTTTCATTTCTGAAGATCGGTGATTATTTCGGTTACATTGTTACATCGAAGATACATTGTAGACAGGAATTGTCTTGTGTATGTACAGGGCGGTGATCAGAAGGACGGTTTTTTCTATATTAGGACTCTGTGTAAATGTAGCTGCACATTGGGGGAGATTTTCTAAAGCTGGAGAGTGTGAAATCTGGCGCGGCCATGCTTGGCAGCCAATCAGCTTCCAGGTTTTATCATCAAAGCTGATGTTAGAAGCGGATTGGTTACCATGCATGGTTGCACCAATCTCGGTAAATCTCCCCCGCTGTATGGGTGGACGCGCTCATATCCGATTGTTCAGGTGTTCAGGGAAGAGCGCGGATCATTGTGAACGTATTTCCGTCAGACGCGGGGACCGTCGGGATCCCTCACCGGGAGATCCGCTCGCTGCTGGCTCGGCATTGGCCGCCATGTCAGGCTATAGAACGTGATGACAGAGCCGGTGACCTGCGATAACATTTACCTGGAAGTCATCCTTGGTTGTTCCATGGCTTCCGTAAGCAATTCCAAACACTGACCTGTCAGGCAGTACAGTCAGCATCAAGGCTGAACAACTGCTGAGATAGGCTCCGTCGGACATGGACGGAGCAGTAAAGTGCAGTCACTGTGCAGGAAGACGAGGCAGTGCATGTGATGAGGAACGATGGCGCGCCCCCCCCCCCCGTACATCTAGGAGGCAATACACAGACATGTGGGGAGGGGGCTCCATACATGACACAGCCGATCTGAGTATGACATGACAGCACGGTCTCCGCTATGGGACCTCTGGCCAGGAAGTGAGCTGTGCGCTACAGAATCACCCCCCCCCCCCCCAGAACACGCTGTGCTCCCATCACTCGGAATGCCAAGCTGCACTCAATGCTCAGCGCCTCCTGCTGGCACAAACATCACATTACATCACAGGTCCCCTCCGACCCCAGACACAGGTCCCCCTCCGACCCCAGACACAGGTCCCCCTCCGACCCCAGACACAGGTCCCCCTCCGACCCCAGACACAGGTCCCCCTCCGACCCCAGACACAGGTCCCCAACCCAGGAGGACCCCCCACCCAGAGCCCTTCTGTGGGGTCAGAGCACGTGGGGGGGGAGGTAGAGGTCAGTTGCATCAGGAGGGAAATTGTAGTTCCCTCCCATGCAACCACCTGAGGGGGAGGTGTCACAAACGTCCTTCTCTGGCTGCTTATATCTCCCGGAGGCTCCACACCTGACATCTCACAGCCACCAGAGTCTCCCTCCTCCTGCTGCATTCCCCATAGTTCATGAGGGATGGTGGGAACGCCTCACAACGGTGAGATATGAAGGGAGGAATGTAGAAGAGGGTAGGTATTGGGGGAGGGGTGATGTAGGTAGATTGTACATAGGAAAGGGGGGGGGATTGTAGGTCAGTATTGGGGGAGATGTATTGTAGTACAGTGTTGGGGGAAGTGTATTGCAGGTATGTATCGGTGGTTGTGTATTGTGGGTCGGTATAGAGGGAGGTGTATTGTAGGTCAGTAGGTATGGAGTAAGGTGCATTGTAGATCGATGGTGGTGTATTGTATGTCAGTAGATGGTGGTGGGGGTGTACTGTAGGTTGGTGGTGGGGGAAGGAGGTGTACTGTAGGTGTCTTGGGGGAAGGAGGTGTATTCTAGGTCGGTGGGTATGGGGGAGGTGTATTGTATATGGGGAGGAATATGATAGATTGGAAGGCAAGTATTGGGGGAGGTGTATAGTAGATCATAGGTGTAGGAGGTGTATTGTAGGTCAAGAGGTGTATCATAGGTCGGTACCTTCTCCCTCTTGTACTGGGTGATATGGAGTAGGTATGGGGGGGGGGGGGTATAGTAGATCATAGGTGTAGGTGGTGTATTGGAGATTGGGAGATGTATTATAGGTGGGTACTTCCTCAGAGCCTTCCCCCGCTTATACCGGAGGATACAGAGTAGGCAGTGGGGGAGGTGTACTGTAGATTAGCAGGTACAAGAGGGGGTGCATTGTAGATTGGCAGGTACTGGGGAAGGTGTACTGTAGATCGGGAAATGTATTATAGGTCAGTACTTCCTCGGTGCATTCTCCCTCTCATACTTGGTGACATGGGGTAGGTGTACTGTAGATCTGTATGTACTGGGGGAGGTGTGTTTAGGTCAGTAGGTGGGGGAGATGTACTGTAGATCAGGTGTATTGTAGTTTGGTACCTACTCTGCATGTTTCCTTAGCTTTTTCTCCCTCTGACACTGGGTGATATGGGGGAGATGTATTGTAGATCAGTGTGTGTGCTGTAGATCAGGAGACCTTTGCAGATAGTGGATGTGTACTGTAGATCAGGAGGTGTGTATTATAGGTCGGTACCTCCGCAGCACCTTCTCCGTTTCGTACTGAGTGATATGGGGGAGGTGTACTGCAGGTCTGTAGTGGGGGAGTTGCACTGTAGATCGGTAGGTAGGGGTGTATTGTAGAATGGCATGTACTGGGGGAGGTGTATTATAGGTCGGGACCTCTTTGGCATGTTTCCTCACCTTCTCCCTCTGGTACGGGATGATATGGGGTAGGTATGGCGAAGATGTACTGTAGGTGTGTAGTGCATTGTAGATTGATAGGTGGAGGTGTATTGTGGATCAGTACGAAGGTGTATTGTAGAACGTTATGTACTAGGGGAGGTGTATTATAGGTCAGTAGCTTATCGGCATGTTTTCTCCACGCCTTCTCCCTCTCGCAATGGGTGATATGGTTTGGGGGTGTGCTGTAGATCGGTGGGTGAGGTGTATTGTAGATCAGTGAGGTGTATTATAGGTCAGTACCTCCTTGGCGTGCTTCCTCAGCGCCTTCTCTCCCTTGTGCTGGGTGATATGGGGAAGTTTTTCTGTAGATCAGGAGGAAAGTAATGAGGGAGGTGTGTTGCAGATCGGTGTGGGTATTGGTAGGTGAAGGGTGCATTGTAGATCAGGAGGTGGGGGGTGCATTGTAGATCAGGAGCGGGGGGGGGGGTTGGTTTGTAGGTCGGTAGTAGGGGTGTATTGTGGGTCGGGAGATAGGTGTATTGTAGATCGGCAGGTGGGAAGGCATATTATAGGTTGCTGGGAGAGGTGTATTGTAGATCGGAAGATGTTTTGTCGCTCCCTAGATGGGAGAGGTGCATTGTAGATCGGGAGGTGCATTGTTGATGGGAAGATATGATAAAGATCGTAGATGTTGGAGGTGTATTGTAGATGGGGGAGGTGTATTGTAGATCGGTACCTCCTCGGCGTGTTTCCTCAGCGCCTTCTCCCGCTCGTACTGGGTGATGAGCTGCTCGTTGTCCTCTCTTAGTAGCTCCAGCTCGGCCTCCTGCTCGTGTCTCTCCGTACAGGCCGCCTCCAGGTTCTCCAGCACGGCCACCACCAGCGGCATCAACTCCTTCACCGCCTCCTCCTCATAGCGGCCGATCAGCCGCTCCATCTCCCGGTAGATGGAGGCCGCCAGAGCGGAGACCCGCTCCGACATCGAGGCCCCGGCCTCCTCCTGGTACACCAATCCGTCCTCCAGCTCCATCACCGATACCGACCGGGACCGCCACCAGCGTGACGTCACCCGACCCCGCCGGACCCAGTCCCGCCCACATGTCCTGCTCCCGCCCCTCTGCCACGGACAGCCACGCCCCTTACCAGCCACTACACGGGATTGTCACGCCTACTTGCACTTTGCCACGCCCGTTTCCTAGAGGCGGTGCGCCTCCCTTCTGTTTCCCCGCTTTCTCCCATGGAATAGTCCCCGCCTCCCCTGGGATAGCTCCACCATTCCTGTACGCTTTCCTTCTTACTCTCCGCCCCCTCCCGGGTCATCCCTCCTCCAGCTCCTCCTCTTCCTGAGAGAACTCCTCTTCCTTAAAGGAACACCCCACCTCCATCAATCTAATCTTCCAGGGACATTCCTCCTCTTCCTCCTTCATTCCACATCAGCTCCTCCCCTTCTAAGAGCACCCCCCCCATCCCTTCCTCATTCCCTCCCCTCCAAGCGGACCTCCCCCCAACATGCTGGAGAAAAACATCACATGACTCTGCGCTGGATCCTCGCCGCCGGAAATTCCTCATGATGGAGCGTCAATGTGACAACAAAACAGAAACCCCCATTGTGTCTACTGACCCATTTCCTGTCCATTAGAAGAATTCTCCTCCCCCATTACAACCTGGTGTGTGTCACTGCCCCGCCCACTAACATGCCTTAAAGGACCACTAAACCCCAAAGGTGGAAATATATTTACCATATAGAGTGTCATCTGAAACCCCTCCCATTTTGTAATCAATTCTAGCACTGTGTCACTGCCCAGCCCACCAACATGCCTTAAAGGACAACTACACCCCAAAACCCCATCATCCTCCCAATACTACCAAGTCCTGCTGTCACTACCCTGACCCTTACCATGCCTTAAAGGACAAGCACACCCCAAATGGGTATATATATTTATGATGTGATAGGGTGCCATCTAACACCCCTCCCCCATTCTACCCATTACAACCAATTCCTGCTCTGTATCACTGCCCTGTCCATTAACATGCCTTAAAGGACCACTACACCCCAAAACCCAAGTCCTCTTCCATTACAGTCAAATCCTGCTCTGTCACTGACCCGCACACAAATAATGACTTCATTGTCCAGCACACCCCAAAGGGGATGTATATTTATCATATGGTAATGTACTAACATCCCATCCTCTTCCCATTATAACCATTTCCTGCTCTGTGTCACTGCCCCGCCCACCAACATGTGACCAGCACACCCCAAAAGTTGAAACATATTTATCACATGATAAAGTGCCCCATCCCCCACCCATCCCATTACAACCAATTCCAGCTGTGTCACTGCCCCGCCCACCAACATGTGTTAAAGGACTGGCACACTTCACTGCCCCGCCCACCAACATGTGTTAAAGGACTGGCACACTTCACTGCCCCGCCCACCAACATGTGTTAAAGGACTGGCACACTTCACTGCCCCGCCCACCAACATGTGTTAAATGACCAGCGCACCCCAAAAGAGTATATATGTTTATGATATGATGGGGCCCCTTCTGGACTCTTCCCTTCTCACTCTCTGCCCCCTCCTAGGTCATCCCTCCTAGGTCATCCCTCCTCTAGCTCCTCCTCTTCCCACAAGATCTTTGAAAGAAATATCCCACCTCAACCTTCTAATCATCCAGAGACATTGCTCCTCCTTCTTTCCAGATTAGCTCCTCCTCTTCAAGGAGCACCCCCCTCCCCCTCCAGAAGTGATAGATTTCCTCTATGGGGTTATCAGACAGGAAGTCAGCAGTGTGCCCCCCCCCCCACGTGTCTGTGGATTCTATTCTGATAAAAGTTATTTAAAGTATCTGGTCTCCCTGGACCCTGCATTCACTATATCCGGTCTCCCCGGACCCTGCATTCACTATATCCGGTCTCCACGGACCCTGCATTCACTATATCCGGTCTCCCCGGACCCTGCATTCACTATATCCGGTCTCCCCGGACCCTGCATTCACTATATCTGGTCTCCCCGGGCCCTGCATTCACTATATCTGCTCTCCCCGGACCCTGCATTCACTATATCTGGTCTTCCCGGACCCTGCATTCACTATATCTGGTCTTCCCGGACCCTGCATTCACTATATCCGGTCTCCACGGACCCTGCATTCACTATATCCGCTCTCCCCGGACCCCGCATTCACTATATCCGCTCTCCCCGGACCCCGCATTCACTATATCCGGTCTCCCCGGACCCTGCATTCACTATATCTGGTCTCTCCGGACCCTGCATTCACTATATCCGGTCTCCCCGGACCCCGCATTCACTATATCCGCTCTCCCCGGACCCTGCATTCACTATATCCGCTCTCCCCGGACCCCGCATTCACTATATCCGCTCTCCCCGGACCCCGCATTCACTATATCCGGTCTCCCCGGACCCCGCATTCACTATATCCGCTCTCCACAGGACCCTGCATTCACTATATCCGCTCTCCCCGGACCCTGCATTCATTATATCCGCTCTCCCCGGACCCTGCATTCACTATATCTGGTCTCCCCGGACCCCGCATTCACTATATCCGCTCTCCCTGGACCCCGCATTCACTATATCTGGTCTCCCCGGACCCCGCATTCACTATATCTGGTCTCCCCGGACCCCGCATTCACTATGTCTGGTCTCCCCGGACCCCGCATTCACTATATCTGGTCTCCCCGGACCCTGCATTCACTATATCCGCTCTCCCCGGACCCTGCATTCACTATATCCGATCTCCCCGGACCCTGCATTCACTATATCCGCTCTCCCACAGTATACACAACATGGAAATGCAATTATTTTAGTAAATATAAACTGCTAAATACCTTTTCTCATCAGCAGTATATAGCAGTCTTGTGACTTCTATCAGTGTCCAGCAGAGCACTGATTAAAGCTTGTAGGAGGAGTTTTCTTTCTGCTCTAGGAGGATGCAGAACCCCTAACCTCTGTCTGGACAGTGCTGCTTGGCCCTGTGCTGATCACATGCACTCTCCCAAGAAAAAAAAACCTCTCTAGCAGTACACACCAAACTGAGCATGTGCAGAGTGACTCCCCATGATATGTCTTATCGGGAGAAAAGAGGGGGGCACTGGAAGAATGGGAGGATCAGAGAAGACAGGATCAAACAGCCTTTTTACGCAATGCAGAGGATTAGCCCCTTAGGTTCCACAGTGAGTATAACAAGCATGCTTTACTGCATCTACAGACTGATTGTACTGTGGGGGGTTTGGTAACACTTTAATTTTATTCATTATTATCTCCTGACAGCCTGAGCTGAGATTTCAGTTGGTGTGCAGATCCCAGGCTGAAGAAGTTGTGTTGTCGGTGGCAGTTTGTACGTTGAACACCTTCTCTTCTTATAGTCATGTGCCTTCTCTACCACCTGTAATACGAGACTGTCAGAGCTGCAGACAGCCCCACGTGCCCTCCTTCTCCGAATCCTGTTATGAGCACAGACCTCTCATCTCCCATGCCAGCCTGATCTGAGATTTCAGCTGGTGTGCAGATCCCAGTCTGAAGATGTCTTTGTGTTGTTCGCAGCTGGAGCGTGAAGGTGGTTTGTTCTCTGAAGGAGTCATATTCCTTGTCTGCTACCTGTAATATGAGACTGTCAGAGCTGTGCAGATCCCAGGCTGAAGATGTGAGTGTGTTTGTTTGCAGCTGGAAGTGGTTTGTTCTCTGAATGCATTCTCCTCTTATAGTCATGTTACTTGTCTATAACCTGCAATATGAGACTGCCAGAGCTGCAGACAGCCCCACGTGTCCTACTGCACCAGGTTCTGCTGTGAGCACAGACCACCCCCCTCCTTCCAGCCTGATCTCAGATTTCAGCCAGAGTGCTGGCGGTGGTTCATGTGCTGAACACCTTTTCCTCTTATAATCATGTGCCTCCTCTACCACCTGCTATAGGAGACTGTCAGAGCTGCAGACAGCCCCACGTGTCCTCCTGCCCCAGGTCCTGCTGTGAGCACAGACCCCCCCCCCCCCTCTTTCCAGCCTGATCTCATATTTCAGCCAGAGTACTGGTGGTGGTTCATACACTGAACACCTTTTCATCTTCTAGTCATGTGCCTCCTCTACCACCTGTAATAGGAGACTGTCAGAGCTGCAGACAGCCACATGTGTCCTGCCACAGGTCATGCTGTGAGCACAGAGTTCCCCTCCTCCTTCCAGCCTGATTTGAGGTTTCAGCTTGTGTGCAGATCCCGGGCTGAAGATGTCACTGTGTTGTTTGCAGCTGGAAGCGGTTTGTTCTCTGAATGCATTCTCCTCTTATAGTCATATTCCTTGTCTATCACCTGCAATATGAGACTGTCAGAGCTGCAGACAGCCCCACGTGTCCTCCTGCATCAGTTCCTGCAATGAGCACAGACTCCCCCCCCTCCTTTCCAGCCTGATCTCTGATTTCAGCTGGTGTTCTGGTCCCATTATACAGATGGGGCTGTGTGCGGTGGAATCAGAGCCTCTCATACAGAGCCGCAGGGCGTTGCGCAGGACTTCCTGTGGTTTCACACAATGGTCTCTTATGTAAATCCCCGGAGAGGACTTCCTCTTCCCTGCCTCTCCGGATGGGGGCTGTAGAGGGCGACTCCTCCAAGAACCGGGATTTCAGTTATAGGTGGAGGACCCCCACTGCTCTTATCCCCTCTGACATCACTGAGTCTCACTCCTCCTGCTGCAGTCTTCAGAATAATACATGCAAAGGTCCCACGGTGCGAGGGGATTGAGCAACGAAGTCTGAGAGCAAGATGGAGGATGACCCGACTCACCGACCTCCACTCATAACCGAAAGATCAGCTGTAGGTGGAGTGACCCTGCTGGAGACACAGAGATACATGATACTATAATAGAGCTTTGAAGCCCCGGGGGGGGGGGGGGGAGACTGAGGAAATGCTTCCTTCTGCCTGCAGCAGACCGATGACATCAGCACAACCAGATACGGGCTCAGATATCACACAGCCCTCGGCCTTCCCATTGTAGTCAGTGAGATCAGAGCAGAAAATCATCACATAGTTCTCTTTGTAACCGAGTGCAGACGACGTCATTCTTTCCTCTAGAGCACCTTTAGGCTCCGTTAGCATCTGTGCTCCATCAACGTGCGCAGGAGAACGCATTTCCGCGTGTTCATGGAATGCATGAGAAAACACGCATTGCACTTTGCGGCCAGTAACCGCGTGTTTTTGTGCGTGACAAACATGCTAAAGGAGCGTGGTAAAAACTCAACAATGGCGCAGGAGCTGCTTTTGGTGCATTTGTCACATGTAGGGAACCTATTGGAATGAATGATTGTCGCAGGAAATGCACAAATGCTTTCATTAGATTTAATTTAACCTACAAATTCCACCCAAAACCAAATATTTGAAGTTCCCAAAGGGAATGTATAGAGTGGTCCCCAAAGGGAATGTATAGAGTGGTCCCCAAAGGGAATGTAGAGAGTGGTCCCTAAAGGGAATGTATAGAGTGGTCCCCAAAAGGAATGTATAGAGTGGTCCCCAAAGGGAATGTATAGAGTGATTTCCAAAGGGAATGTATAGAGTGGTCCCTAAAGGGAATGTATAGAGTGGTCCCTAAAGGGAATGTATAGAGTGGTCCCTAAAGGGAATGTATAGAGTGGTCCCCCAAGAAAATGTATAGAGTGATTTCCAAAGGGAATGTATAGAGTGGTCCCTAAAGGGAATGTATAGAGTGGTCCACAAAGGGAATGTATAGAGTGGTTCTTAAAGGGAATGTATAGAGTGGTCCCCAAAGGGAATGTATAGAGGGTCCCCAAAGGGAATGTATAGAGTGGTTCTTAAAGGGAATGTATAGAGTGGTTCCCAAAGGGAATGTATAGAGAGTCCCCAAAGGGAATGTATAGAGGGTCCCCAAAGGGAATGTATAGAGTGGTTCTTAAAGGGAATGTATAGAGGGTCCCCAAAAGGAATGTATAGAGTGATTTCCAAAGGGAATGTATAGAGTGGTCCCTAAAAGGAATGTATAGAGTGGTCCCCGAAGAAAATGTATAGAGGGGTCCCCAAAGAAAATGTATAGAGTGATTTCCAAAGGGAATGTATAGAGTGGTTCCCAAAGGGAATGTATAGAGTGGTCCCCAAAGGGAATGTATAGAGTGGTTCCCAAAGGGAATGTATAGAGTGGTCCCCAAAGGGAATGTATAGAGTGGTCCCCAAAGGGAATGTATAGAGTGGTTCCCAAAGGGAATGTATAGAGTGGTCCCCAAAGGGAATGTATAGAGTGGTTCCCAAAGGGAATGTATAGAGTGGTTCTTAAAGGGAATGTATAGAGTGGTTCTTAAAGGGAATGTATAGAGTGGTCCCCAAAGGGAATGTATAGAGTGGGCACTAAGGGGAATGTATAGAGTGGTTCTTAAAGGGAATGTATAGAGGGGTCACTAAAGGGAATGTATAGAGTGGTCCCCAAAGGGAATGTATAGAGTGGTCCCCAAAGGGAATGTATAGAGTGGTCCCCAAAGGGAATGTATAGAGTGGTTTCGGTCAGCGCACACCATCAGCGTTTCCCTAAGGGCTCATTTACACTTGCTTCAAAATGTGGCATTGGACACAATCTGAATGCCAATCAAAGCCTGTCACTAAATAAAATGGTAAACTTACAGTCCTGTTCACACGTTGTCTTTGCTTACACCCCATGTCGCTTTCTTCGTGCTTCAAAGCGTCTGCAAAGCCTCCATAGAACTCCATGACAACAATCACTAACGGCACCTGCAGCTTTTGAGGGGCATTTATTTAACATTAGCTTCACATTGTTTTGTAGGTATTGGAGGTATGAGATATCCCAGGATGCACTGGGAAACCAACAGGCGAACGGAAAAGACATTGTGAGCAGTCACTTCCGGTTCATTGGTGGGTATTCTGGGAATGTCTGGTGCAAATGTCACATCTGTTGTGCAGCGTGGAGCAGCAGGAAGGTAAGTGGGGTCCTGACTAGAGCAGAGCAACTAGCAGAGGGCATACATGGTGTGCAACATGGGAATGCTATAGTGGAAGGTGAGCAAGGACCAGAGAGAGAGGGCTGAGCAGCAGAGGATCAGCAGCGCTGGGGGACCGAAGCAGGAGAAACTAGCAATGTCACGTGTGGTGCACAGCATGGGAGCAATATAGCGGGAGGTGAGCGGAGAACCAGAGAGAGACAAGGATCAGCAAACCAGAAGATCAGCAGAGCTGAGAGGTGCTACTGAGAACGGGATCAGCAGAGCTGGGGGTACCTCTGAGTGGGGGGATCAGCAGAGCTGGGGGTTACTACTGAGTGGGGGATCAGCAGAGCTGGGGGTTACTACTGAGTGAGGGATCAACAGAGCTGGGGGTTACTATTGAGTGGAGGATCAGCAGAGCTGGGGAATATTACTGAGTGGGGGATAAGCAGAGCTGGGGGTTACTACTGAGTGGGGGATCAGCAGAGCTGGGGAATATTACTGAGTGGGGGATCAGCAGAGCTGGGGGTTACTACTGAGTGAGGGATCAACGGAGCTGGGGGTACTACTGAGTGGGGGATCAGCAGAGCTGGGGGTACTACTGAGTGGGGGATCAGCACAGCTGGGAGTACTACTGAATGTAGAATCAGCAGAGCTGGGGGTTAATACTGAGTAGGGGATCAGCAGAGCTGGGGGCTTACTACTGAGTGGGGGATCAGCAGAGCTGGGGGTACTACTGAGTGGGGGATCAGCAGAGCTGGGGGTTACTACTGAGTGGGGAATCAGCAGAGCTGGGGGTTACTGAGTGGGGGGATCAGCAGAGCTGGGGGTTACTACTGAGTGGGGGATCAGCAGAGCTGGGGGTTACTACTGAGTGAGGGATCAACAGAGCTGGGGGTTACTATTGAGTGGAGGACCAGCAGAGCTGGGGAATATTACTGAGTGGGGGATCAGCAGAGCTGGGGGTTACTACTGAGTGGGGGATCAGCAGAGCTGGGGAATATTACTGAGTGGGGGATCAGCAGAGCTGGGGGTTACTACTGAGTGAGGGATCAACAGAGCTGGGGGTACTACTGAGTGGGGGATCAGCAGAGCTGGGGGTACTACTGAGTGGGGGATCAGCACAGCTGGGAGTACTACTGAATGTGGAATCAGCAGAGCTGGGGGTTAATACTGAGTAGGGGATCAGCAGAGCTGGGGGCTTACTACTGAGTGGGGGATCAGCAGAGCTGGGGGTACTACTGAGTGGGGGATCAGCAGAGCTGGGGGTTACTACTGAGTGGGGGATCAGCAGAGCTGGGGGTTACTACTGAGTGGGGGATCAGCAGAGCTGGGGGTTACTACTGAGTGGGGGATCAGCAGAGCTGGGGGTTACTACTGAGTGGAGGATCAGCAAAGCTGGGGGGTACTACTGAGTGGGGGATTAGCAGAGCTGGGGAATATTACTGAGTGTGGGATTAGCAGAGCTGGGGGTTACTACTGAGTAGGGGATCAGCAGAGCTGGGGGTTAATACTGAGTGGGGGATCAGCAGAGCTGGGGGTTACTACTGAGTGGAGGATCAGAAAAGTTGGGGGTTACTACTGAGTGAGGCATCAGTAGAGCTGGGGTACTACTGAGATCTGTGGAACGAGGGTACTAATATGTTGGGGATCTGCTGAGTGGGGGTACTGCTAGGCCCCTTTAAAGCAAATCGAAAATCAATACATCAAAAAAGCATCAAAAACATACCAAAAAGTATGTTGAAGTGGTCGGCGCTTTAATGTGTGTTAAAGTCAAAGCAAGTGTAAATGAGCCCTCACAGTTATTTTTGAGAAGACTCACAATCTCACAAAAGTGTTCTTGTATAATTTCTTTATTGTATTAAATGTATTTGAAGATCAGCCATTAGAGGGCGCCCTCAGTGGCTCAGTGCAATTACTCAGTCATTATTTCAGCCACACAGGGAGTGCATTGTTTTTAATCCGTCGGCTGATTCCTAGACATGGTGCATTGTAAGAAGAAGCAGTGAAGCACAACCACAGTGTAGCATTTCAGGAAGCAGTGCCTGCATATGTAACAAACAAATATGGTCGCCCCCCCTCCCCCCGCCCCCCCATATACACATCTAGTAACAAATCATACACAGAATTTTAAAACATTAACACACATCTGTAGGATTATTATCGACAAGCTAAACTATGTTGTATGTCTGTCTGAAAATGATCTGAAAGAATATTCATTCCCCGCAAAAGTGTGCGCAGAGCCAAAATTGTTTTTATTTTCAAGTTTTCCATAGACTAGGGCGGGGTTACAACCTTTCTATTTTATATATTTTTTTTTCTCTGTGGAGATTTCTCTTCACTTCCTGTCCATGAGAATAAATGAAAGGAACCCCAAGTGAGGGGAATTCGGGAGTCCCCATTGGATGATTTAGGTCTCAAGCACACGGACGCTTAATATTTTTCCAGCACAACAAAAGCTGAAAAACAGTTTCCTTTCAATACTATCTGATCACATCTCTCTATTGCTGTTTACAAATGTCCTGATTGCTGCATCTATGGTGCCGTTTGAAAAAACGCACTGAAAATGCACCAGGAAATTTTTCAAGTCCATTTTTTTTGAGTCACGTGTAATTTTTTTCCGAGGTGACCAGGGTTGCAAACGCATCTAAAACGCATATTTAATTTTAATACAGTGCAATAAAATCACGCTACAAAAGCAGTGTGCGTTTTCAAAAGACGCACATCGCGTTTTACAATGCACCAGTATGAATGGGCCTTAAGGGAGGGTGACAACCCGTCTGTTTTTTGAGAGTTTTTTTGGCCATTTGTGCCCCATTAGGGACATTTCCCATCACTTCCTTTACCAAAACCAAAGTAAAAGGAAATCCCTCCACGGTTGTCCCCATTGGAAGATTGCCCCTCTGTTCTTGTTCTGGTGACAACTCAAATCTGGGATTTGAAACAGAGAGGGTGACTAATAGGGAGCACAGCCAGCAATAAAAACCTGACAGGGGTTCTAACTCCTCTCCTTTGAATTACAAAAAAAAAAAACAACTTTTCCTTTTAGTTGTACTATAAGGCCCCTTTCACACGGGTGTTCTGTTTTTTTTCATCAGTTCAATCGTGTTTTTTCCACGCAAAAACGGATCAGTTTACATCCGTTTTTTTTCATCAGTTTACATCCGTTTTTTCATCAATTTAAATCAGTTTTTAAATTCATTTTTCATCCTTTTTTTATCCGTTTACATCTGTTTTTTCATCAGTTTACATCAGTTTTTTCATCCATTTCTCATCCTTTTTTTATCCATTTACATCCATTTTTTCCATCAGTTTATATCAGTTTATATCAGTTTTTTTATCCATTTTACATCTGTTTTTTTCATCAGTTTACATCAATTTTTTCCTCCATTTTTCATCCATTTACATCCATTTTACATCCATCTTTCATCCGTTTTTCGTCCATTTACATCCATTTTTTTATCCGTTCCTTTTTTTTTTTCTGAAAGAAAAATAGGATTTTCTTCCGTTCAAAAAAACGGATGTTAACAGATACGAACATTATCCATTTTTCATCCTTTTTTTTATCCATTTTACATCTGTTTTTTTCATCATTTTACATCCATCTTTCATCTGTTTTTCATCCATTTACATCCATTTTTTTATCCGTTCCGTTTTTTTTTTCCGAAAGAAAAATAGGATTTTCTTCCATTCAAAAAAACGGATGTTAACAGATGCGGACATTATCCATTTTTCATCCTTTTTTATATCCGTTTACATCTGTTTTTTTCATCAGTTTACATCAGTTTTTTCATCCATTTACATGTTTTACATCCATTTCACATCCATCTTTCATCCGTTTTCATCCATTTTTCGTCCATTTGCATCCATTTTACATCCATCTTTCATCCGTTTTTCTTCCATTTACATCCATTTTACATCCATCTTTCATCCGTTTTTCATCCATTTACATCCATTTTACATCCATCTTTCATCCGTTTTTCATCCATTTACATCCATTTTTTATCTGTTCCATTTTTTTTTTCGAAAGAAAAATAGGATTTTCTTCCGTTCAAAAAAACGGATGTTAACGGATACGGACATTAACGGATGTAAACAGATGATCATCCGTTTACACCCGCAAGTCCATAGAAATACATGGGTGTCCGTTTTTCATCCATAAACAGGTGAAAAACGGACATACGAACGCCCGTGTGAAAGGGGCCTAAGGGCTTGTTCACACGTATGGCAGACATAGCTGCTGCTTTGAGGAGCAATACGCGGTGGATCGTTTTTCAAAGGATATTTGACAGGCGATATGTCGCCTCCTCGCCACCTGTTTAAACCCCCAAAATGGTGAATCACTGCACCTAGCGCGGTTGCAGCGTGGCCCCATTCACTTTAATGGGTCGTGTTCAGCAGTGGTACCACCTGCTGAATGCAACATTCCATTAAATGTTTGCACATCGCCAGTGGCATCCCGAGGCAGGTGAGGGGGGTGCGGTCCGCACTGGGTGACACCGACCAAACACGATGACACCGGACCCGCTCCACAAAAAGGTAAGTTGTAAAGCAAGCCGACGATCGACCGGGGATCGTCGGCTTTCTTTACAACTTACCTTTTCTTGGAGCCGGTCCGGTGTCACCCCGTATAGGTTGCATGCAGACGATCCTGCGGGGTGACACCGGTGTATTGGCAAGATGTGTCTCCCATGTAGCTATGTCCCCCTGAAGCAACTGCGCATGTCCCGGTTTCAGCACGATCAATTGATGATAGAACTACTGCTATCATCGATCGATCGTGCCTGAAACCAGGACATGCGCAGTTGCTTCAGGGGGACATAGGTACATGGGAGACACATCTTGCCGATACACCGGTGTCACCCCGCAGGATCGTCTGCATGCAACCTATACGGGGTGACACCGGACCCAAGAAATGGTAAGTTGTAAAGAAAGCCGACGATCCCCGCAGGATGGTTCAGATCTGCGGATTGAGCATAATGGATCGGAGTCCAATCCATTATGCTCCCCTATCTGCAGATCCGATCCATTCTGCGGGGATCATCGGAGGGGGTGTTACCAAGTGTTACCACACCGGGTGACACCAACCCTAGGGACGCCTCTGCACATCGCCACAAATACACTGTAAAGGAGTATGTGGCGGGCTCAGACCAAGAGTGTTTCGCTCCGCCCCACAGAGCTTAACCGCTTCCCCGCCTCCCCATAGTAGAACTACTGCTACAGGGCAGCAGGGCTGCGCAAAAATCACGTGTATATACGTGATTTGCATTTCCAGGTAGGGGGCCCTACCCGTGCCGCCATTGGCGGCCACAGATGACAATCACCGGGTCCCGGCTGTAGGTTCCCCGCCGGCACCCAGCGATTGCTGAGGAACATTGACAAGGGAGAGACCTGTGTGGAAACAGCACAGGTCTCTCTCCTGCCAGCAAGGATGTGCTGTTGTGTACTTCTCTGCACAACACAGAAATACACAGCAGCATGTTTCCCAAGTAAAATACACACAGCACATTATGTAAACCAGCACACAGTTAACCCTTTGATCGCCCGTCATGTTAACCCCTTCCTGCCCAGCGCCATTACTACAGTGTCAGTACTTTTTATTAGTACTGATCACTGTATTGGTGTCACTGGGGATGTCAGTGACAGTCAGTTCCTCCCCCCAGTGTCAGAATGCCTCCCACAGTCCCGCTATAAGTCACTGATCGCCACCATTACTAGTATAAAAAATAAATAAATAAAAATCCATTATCTATACCGCCATTTGTAAACGCTATAACTTTCATGTAAACCATTAAGTTACACGTATTGGGATTTTTTCTAGCAAAGACGCGGCGCAGAATATGTTTTGGCCTAATTTTATGACGAAATTAGATTTTTTCATTTTTTTTACTGGACATCTTTAATAGCAAAAAGTCTAAAATATATATATATTTTTTTCAAAATTGTCGGTCTTTTTTTCTAACGCAAAAAAAAGTTTAAGACACAAAAAAATAAAAAACGTACAGGCGATCAAATACTACCGAAAGAAAGCTCTATTCATGGGAAAAAAAGGTCACAAATTTCATTTGGGTGCAGCGTTGCATGGAGGCGTAATTGTCAGTTAAATTAACGCATCGCTGCATCGGAAAAAAATGGTCTGCACAGGAAGGGGGGTAGATCCTCTGGAGGGCAAGTGGTTAAACAGGACAAATAGAGAGGGTGACTAATGGGGAAGGGGTGGGGTTACAGACAGCAATAAAAACCTGACAGGGGTTCTAATTCCTCTCCATTAAACTAAAAAAAAAAAAAAAAGTTTTTCTTTCAGTTGTACTATAAGGGCTTGTTCACACATATGGCAGACATAGCTGCTCCTCTGAAGAGCAATACGTGGTGGATCGCTTTTCAAAGGACATTTGACAGGCGATACGTCGCCTCCTCACCTGTTTAAACCCTCAAAATGGTGAACCACTGCCCAAGGCGCAGGCACAGACGTGGTTGCAGTGTGGCCCTATTCACTTTAATGGGTCGTATTCAGCAGTGGAACCACCTGCTGAATGCAATGTGCCATTTAACTTTTGCAGCAGCTGCACTGCTTTGCCCTGGTAGGCCATCTGGGGAGCAGTAAAACCGTGGCCCGACCTCGTGCTTTTACTGCCCCCTTGCCACTTACGTGGACAAGCCCTAAAAGTCCTCGAGCGTAAAATATCGAACGTTTTCCCATGCCCAGAAGTGGCAATTGCCAGGCTCAGCCGTCAATACAAGTGAATGGCTGTACTTGAGTCGATGCCGATCAGCTTCCACATCAGCTTTAACCCATGCATGCACAGACAGCCCATTTCCCCAAACATGCCACTTCTGCGTTTGGAGAAATACGCCGGATGCAAGTGCCTCAGTGATTGTGGACACAGAAACGATCGGCACTTATACTTGTACAGTCATCCACGTATATTGGTGGCTGTGCGGCTTTCCGTGGATTTTGCGCTTGAGGACATTTAAGCTATTAAATGTCCATGCCCATGAGGCCTTACTCTCACCTCCATTTGGTGTAATGGAGAAAAATGTCCTCAAGCCGCACATCGCTGCAAATCAACTGTAACAGAGTATGTGGTGGGCTCAGACCAAGCACCACCCCCAACGTGTTTCGCCCTGCCCCTCAGAGCCTAATCATGAATAAGCCCCTGAGGGGTGGAGCGTAACGCTTCGGGGACGTGGCTTCGTCAGAGCCCAGGCTGAGACTTCCACGTACTAGGATCCTTTGGAGGCTGAGCGGCACCCATACTTGCACATCAGTTCCTGATTCTGGTGACAACTTTAGAATTTTGGATTTGCCACCACTTCCCGTCTTGGTGGCAATAGTGGTGGCAAATAGAGGGGTTGGATCTTCCCCAGCAAGGACAAAGACAGCAATACCCCTCCCCCACTCCATCTAAAACTAAAAAGAAAATAATTTTGAACAATTTACAGGGAGTCTAACATGTACGGACCTTCTTGTTCTTCTCAGCTCCTGATTCTCACCCACTCACCCCAAACATAAAACACAGCATGAAGGGGCTCAGAGAAGGTGGCGGAGAAGGTGTGCAAGTGTCTGATCGAACCCCGAACTTCATAGAAGGACAACTGCCCAGCCTCGTAATCTAAATAAATTCTGAAACTCTGGCAGGAAATACAATACGGTATCTGACTGACCTCACTGCAATGTATCACCGAATACTCATTATTGAATTTGCACAAACCCCAGGATTTGGGATTGTTTCCGATATAGGACTGCACCCCCTTCCGGTCAATACTGGGGTAACACACCCCAATCATCCAGTCCCCCGACTCATTGGTCTCCACCTCCCAGTAATGTCGCCCAGAGGTGAAGCTCCTGCTGCTTATGACTTGGCAATACTGGAACCTCTCCGGCGTCTCGGGGCGATACTGGTTAATCTCTGACCAGGAGACCGTTTTTAGATCCCCCGATATAGTCACATAATTGCCGGCAGTATTCAGATCGAGCAATATATCCAAAGACTCCGAGACGTAGATCCCTCTCTTTATGCCAGTCATTATGTCGGCTAAACCCGCATGTAAAGTCACTGAGATCAGACCCTCATCCAGATCGTCAGACTCGTAGATCCTTTTATAGTCTCGCTCTCTGGCTTCGTCATCTCCATCTTGAGGATCACAAAGGTCTTCCCTCCAAATTTCTCTTCCCTGTAGGACGGTGACTGGATCGGTCATGTTACACAGCTCTTCAATGTGGTGCATCTTTCTGGACAGCTCATCCTTCTTTACTTCCAGTTGCTGGATCAGATCAGAAACCGACAGCGAAACGTGCTCTTCCCAGCTTGAGATCTCGTTGAGGACCCTCTTTTCCAGGAGGTCCAACTGTTCCCGAACGTCCCTGAAAAGGACCGAGACTCTCTTTGTCACACTGGAGGCCTTTTCCTGCACTTCCATCCTGCGCTTTTGCAGGTTCCTGACCTTCTTTTCGGCCCTCTTTTTCTTGGAGGTGAGCTTCTCCAGGAAGTATCTCAACTTCTCCGTCTTCTTCTCAAAGGCCACGTTCAGAGGTTCCACCATGTGTCCTCTGTGTTCTCCAAAGGCAATGCAAGACACGCAGACGCAGACGGCATCTTTAGAGCAGTAATACTCCAGGATCTTCCGGTGGATGGAGCACTTTCTGTTCTCCAGAGACATGTTGGGATCAGACAGGACGTGCTCCAGCGACTTGCTGTGGACTTTCAGATGGTCATCACACAGAAAAGCTTCACAAAGCAGACAGGATTTGACAGCAGGAACCGGGGAATGAATGCAGTAAGTACAGAAGATGTCAGGGACCAGATACTGGGGTGGCGGGGTGATAAAACAGTCATCGGTGGAGCCCAGATCTCTGTTCTCCTGCTGCACGGGCCTCTCGTGAAACCTTTTTCTGCATCTGGGGCAGGTGTAACCCCCAGACCCTTCCTGCATATCCAGCTCATGGCTTATACAGACCCGGCAGAAGTTGTGTCCACATCTCAGCGTTACGGGATCTGTGTAAACGTTCAGACAGATGGAACAGTTCAGCTCCTCTTTAAAGTCCACAGGTTCCATTATCGGGAAAAAGAAAAAAAAAATCAGGAAGTGTCTTTTGATCTTCCACAAAATTCAGTTCCACGTGCTACATTTGCTCAACGCAGCACGGGGAGACGAGGTTTGTCTACGTTTCCGTTTCAGATGAAACCCGTTTTGAAATACTAATAAAAAAAAAAAAAAACACAGCCTTGTTTTCCTCCGCAGTTGCAAGCCACAGAAAGGAAGACAGAGCCGTACCTATTTTTCTTTCTCCGTCTCTCTCTGAGCGGAACACCAGACTGTCAACTGTGTTAAAAATCAGGCTGTTGCCAGCTGAGTGAGACATCTTGTGGAGAAACAGGAGATGACTTGCAGATTTGTAGGTGAATGCGATAGTAAACGCTCCGCGTTCGCTCAGGTTTTGTGAGCGATTTAGCAGCTGTTTTAACCACTTCAAGTCCGGACCGACTGACAACTCCTGGGGCCCCCGGGCAATAGCGGATCATGGAGCCCCTGTATCCTTGCCCAAACTCAAAAAAGCCTATGAAAAAGGTACCAGGGGCATATCATGGGGCCCCCTACTGACCCCGGGCCCTTGGGCAGTGCCTGAGTTTTCAAGTGGTCAGTCCGCCCCTGATATATACTGTACATGGATGTGCATTGGTGTGGATTCTGTGTGATTTGAATGGATGGCTCAAATTGCACTGCACACAAATCGCATGTGATTTGCACAGGTGGTTCGGTTCCCATGTGAATCCCATGTGATGTGCTGCACCGCATCAGTGTGAACCATGGCTCAATGGTAAACAGGACAAAAAGAGAGGGTGAATCTCCATAAGGGAACACAGACAGCAAAAAAAAAAACTGACAGGGGTTCTAATCCCCCTCCACGCCATCCAAAACTTAAAAAAAATGCCTTTACTTATACTTTAGTCAATTATGGAGAATGCAGTTTTTTTGTCTTTTAAACTTTGCATATGTTCCAGTTAAAGCTGGAGCCATGGCCGCTTCCCCAGGTTTCCTGTTTCAGAGTGGCTCCTTCCTCTTGTAGAATCCTGCGGAGTCACGCTTGTATGCAGGGACTGGAGTTGTGTCTCCTTACACTGTGTGCATCAATAGAAACACACAGCCCCTCAGCCTAGGATGACAAGGCGCTCCCCTGCTTCTCTCTCCTCCACCCCCCTCCCTTTTCCCTCTATTTAAATGTGTATTCTTCATTGGAAAAGTGCCTTCTTCTGCTCAGTCTTCTCTAAACCTCCAAATTCCATTTTTTGTTTGCTGCTGCCATCCAGCTTCCTGTTACAGGGACGGTCCCACTGTATGTGGGAACATAGCCACCCTCTCTTGCTCACTTTCAGATGGACCATGGGGTTTATAGTCTGCAGGCAGCACTGCACATGACCGCAACGTACGTGCACTGCGTATTCCAAACAAACAAGTGAGAGGGAAAAGGAGAGGACTGGAGCACATGGAGGAGCTTACAAGAAGGTAGAAAAACTGTTAGAAATGATTTAATGAAAAATAGATTACAGGGCCAGTAAGTAGTAGATGTGTACAGATTATATTTGGGGAATAAGGATTCTGTTTAGCATAACTCTAACTTGTGAAGAATGAAAGTTCGGGGAAGCAGCACTGAGAGATCAGCAGTTAGCATGTAAGAGGGGCTTTGCAATTAGCTTATGTTGCCCCACTCCTGTCCTTTCTGGAATTCCGTCCCTCCTGCTGAAGCCAACCCCTCTGCCATATTGTACACCCCCCATGCCATAGGCCTCCACACAACATTCCTGGCCATTTACCTTAAAACCTCAAGGAAGGAATGTCCACACGTGAACAGAATTGATGCACTTTTACTGGTGGTACTGGTGAGAATGGCATAACAGTCACATCACATCAACATAAATTCTGGAGTCACTTGACATTACATAGTCAATCATATTTAGTGGACGGTCCACTGCTGTCACACGTGGAAGCATTTGCAGCACTTTAAGCAGCCAACTCCATCTAACAGTGTCTCCTCCCACCTGGGGTCATTAGTACTCACAGGATTGGTTCTCTGTAGGCACCTCCTCCATCAGTATACATCCCCCAGGACCCTCCAGGAGAAAAGCCTCACTCGGGGAACTCTGGGCCTGGCCTAAGAGGCCTTTTGCAACCTGCCCTAGATCCTACCTTTTATATGGGTCAGGAAGTCTAAAGCAAGCTCTCTTGGGTGCAGATCTACTCTTCCCCAGCCTCCTGCCCTGTACAATGTCTCCATGTGCTGGTTACATCTCTGCTAGTGTGGGGTGCTTGATTCCCATGCCCCAACTGTACTAGGGCTCCTTCCAACCTGGCTTATAACTAGATCCTGACTCACACATGACATCACAGAACGAGGACTCTAACTAAAAGGGGCCTAGCACCTGATTACACTGTCTGCTGTAACCACACACTATTCTGGCACAGAGCCACCTAATGGCAGACTAGCTAACTGCACCTGCCTGCAAGCAGAAATGAAAGCTATAAACTGCAGGTCCCAAGATGCCAAGTGTGACTGTGTATGTATGTAAAAAAGGGAGATATTCTGGCGCTCAGATGTTTAGGTATCCAATAAGCATCAAAAAATACTTTAGTGGTACTAGGTACACAGCAGTGACCATGAATAGATCATAAGTCTTATTAGAAGATAAAGGGTACCAGAATTTCACAGATATGGCTCCCTCTCGAAATTTAGTATTAATTATGGGAAATCAGAGATTCTACCAGTTACAATCCCACCGAACCTTACACATTCACTGAAGGCCAATTTACTCACATGCTGACTTACTTAGGTACCCAGATTTCTCCAGACCCAAAATTTTGTATTCGGAAAATTATGGGGTGCTATTACAAGGGATGGAGAGGGATCTGGGCATTTGATACGGCCCTCAGATGGTTGGGCCGAATTAATACTCTTAAAATGACGATCCTGCCAAAAATTTTGTATCTACTCTCGACGATCCCGATCCATCTCCCACCGATAATCTGTAGCCGTTTACGTCGGCTGTTCACAACTTTTATTTGGCAAGGGAAGAGATCTCTATTGGCGTTCTCGCTCCTCCGCAGGCGCAAGGAGGATGGGGCTTGGGAGTTCCAGATGTATCCTTTTACTACAAAGCTATGGCCCTTGTTCGTATTTTAAATTGGATGCATCATGCCACGGACAAAGTATGGGTCCCTTTCGAAAAGTGTATAGCTGGTAGAAATTTGGCTGAAGCCCCTTGGGTTCTTCACGCGCATCGAGGGTTATCCAGTTGGACAAGCCCGGTTATACTTAACACATTGAGGGTTTGGGATCAGGTTAATATATTGGGTGGCCTCTCCCTTCCGACTTTGCCCCTCGCTATGCTGGGAGGTTACCCTTGGTTTCTACCTGGTGAAGACGCATCTTTTTTAACGTATGAGGTGGAGAAGAGATTGTCAGATGTCTGACCTTGGCCCCATCCAGACGTCTACTGCCCCTAGATGGCCTGCGCAGGTCTTTTGGGTTGCTTCCTATGGATTTTTGGCATTATCGTCAGATACATGATTTCTTTCAGAGGTTGCTTCCTAAGGTGCGAACCCGGAACACGTTGACTTCCTTTGAGACTTTGTGTGTGAAGCTGGGGGACATTAGCTGGAGGACATTAATACTAAAGACCCTGCAACACAATGGAGCCACCTCAATAAGAGGTCATCTGTGGCAGGGATCTTTGGACTGGCTGCTGGAAGAAGAAAGGAAAGCTTTCAAAAAAATTGCAGCAGCAGACAAGGTAAGTGCCCAGGTAAGTGGTTATAATTGGTGTTAAAATATTACAGTTTAATAACACTTAAATACCCTCAGTCATGCAAAAAAAATAAAAAAATAAAGATTTATGCTTGTATTTGGATGGTTGAAGAACAGTTCACAAGTTAACATTTCCTTTGCTAACGGAACACTCTCTATTCCTCTAGTAAGTCAACCCTGATGTTTCAGAATAGAGACATAAGTGATTAAAAAGAAAAGTTTTGGAAAAAATTAATCCATGTAATAAAAAAGTACAATAAAGCTGTAAAAACTCAGCTAAACCCAAAGAACATGTTTTTGGAAGAGAAATACTGCAGAGTCATCATCTTATGGACTATTGCCAGGGACATTACTAGACCTCCACACCTTATTTCTGAACATCAAGAGCCAACAGGAGCCGTCAACACCCTGCCAAGCCTTATCTTGGAGAAGACATCTACTTCTTTTTTTTAATTATTCTTATTCTTCTATCTTTTATTACATTTTTCCAATACAAAAAAGAACATCTAATACACACAAAAAAGAAGCAAGAAATAAACAGAACTTCACCAGTACATACATTCCATTTGCATTGTCTTATACCCTGCGCAGGGGTACAGATCGATAAGTAAACAGATAGTAAAAAACAGGCGGTGTGCATAACATTTTTTTTGAGCATTAAGATCAGTATAATGCCGCCCTGTGGCCGAGGTCACCGTGCGGCTTCCATGACCCAGGGATAAAGCCCAGGAGGACAAACAGTAGGCAATAACGACAATTCACTAGCGTTTCATTTAACAAGAGAGAGAGGACAGAGGAGTAAACCAAAGGAAAAGAGAAAAGAAATGGAAAAAGAAAGCAGGAACGTAGTAGAAAAAGAGAGAGCTAACCTTCTGCAGGTCTGGGTCACAGTTGGGAATTAGAGGGTCCCTAAGTCCAACGGGGATAGAGTAGGGAACTCATAAGTCCACCAAGGACGCCAGATTTTCAGGAATTTAACATGCTAGCCATCTTTTCGTGTAGATAATATTTCTTAACATTTGGCATACCCAAACCTCCATTCCTTTTTGCCCTACACAGTACCTCATACCTAATTCTTGATTTCTTGTTTGCCCAGATAAACTTAAGTATCATCTTCTTCTTCTTTATTATCCCAAAGAAAGATCCTGGTAGGTGTACAGGGAGCACGTGAAACTTATACAGGATTTCTGGCACTATCACCATCTTTACCAGATTTGTACGACCTATCCAGCAAGCTCCACCTTCTGATAGTCTCCCCAGCTCATCTTTTATTTCGTTTAAGAATGGAATATAATTTGCCTGGCACAGGCCTTTTATTGAAGGAGTCAATTTTATTCCCAGATAGCCTATTTCATTTTCTCCCAAAAGAAAATGGAAATTCCTTTTGTAGACTCAACTTCTCCACCTTTAGTATATTGATGTTTAAAATCTCTGACTTTGCAGGGTTTATTTTCAAATTTGATAGCTCGCCATATTGTTTTATAATCTCATTAAATTAGCCAAGGTTATTCTAGGATTTACAACATAGAACAGCATGTCGTCTGCGTATGCTGCCACCTTATGCTCCACCTCCCCTATCTTTATTCCTGCTATATCTACACACTTTCTTACCCTCGCCAGGACAGGTTCCAGGAATAAAATAAATATAAAGGAGAAAGAGGGCATAATTGTCTGGTTCCATTATCCATTTTAAAGAACTGAGAGAGGGATCCATTGACCTTAACCGCTGCTGACAGAGTGCTATGAAGCCCTTTTATCCACCTTAACGTTTTAGACCCTATTCCTAAGGCCTCTAGCGCATCGATCATGAAACCCCAGTTGACCCTGTCAAAAGCCTTTTTGTCTTGAATCGACAGGAATATTGTTGGCAGTTTCTCTTCCTTTTTTACCTTTTGTAGGAGGAGCAATGATTTCAGGCAATTATCCCTACCTTCTCTTCCAGGAATGAATCCTACTTGAATCCTCCTTCAGTCTGGTTGCTAATACCTTAGCGTACAATTTGGTGTCAATGTTTAATAAGGATATGGGCCTGTAACTGGAGCACTGTGTGCTATCTTTTCCTTCTTTAAGTATAATCGTTATATGTGCCTGCAATGACTCCTCCCTCATTTCCAGCCCCTCCCCAATTGCATTCATATAACCACACATTTTAGGGACGAGACGATCTCTAAATTTTTTTTAAATAACCCACAGTATATCCGTCCAGGCCAGGGCTCTTTCCTGCAGCCGTATCCTTTAGGTCCAGGTGATTTCCTCCAGGGTAATAGATCTCTCTAGGGCCTCTAATTTTTCTTCTGCTATTCTTGGCAACTCCACTTCATTTAAGTATTTCTGCCTGATTTTCATCTTTTCCTCCTCCGTTTCTTTTTGGTTGCTGGGGCTCACATCATACAGCCCGCTATAATATTTTTGGAACCTATTGGCAATTACAGTGGTGGTGTATACCATTTCTCTTTTATGATCTTTTACACACTCTTTATTTTCTACCGTAGATCCTCTTCCTGTTCCTCGAAGACATCTACTTCTGACCACCAATGTAAGAGGACTATTCTCCCACTGACCACCCAAGGAAGGGAACTCTTCTCTTACTGATCACCAAAGTAATGGGCCATTCCCCTACTAACCAACAATTTTTAGGCGATTCTTCTTCCCCCAATGTCAAATGGCCCTTCTTCCACTAACCATCAATGTAGGGGGCTTTTCTCTTATTGACCACCAATGTTAAAGGTTTTTCTACTTACTACCAGTGTAAAAGGGGACCATCTCCTAGTGACCACCAATGTAAGGGGATTCTTTTTTTTACTGATAACCAATGTAAGGGTACTCTTTCCTTACAGACCACCAATTGCAAAGGGACGTCTTCTACTGACCACCAATTTAAGGAGGCCTCTTGCTAAACAACAATCTAATGGAACTCTTCTCCTACTGACCACCATTGTTTGGTGCCCTGTCCTATGCCTGTTTGAGAAGCTCTTCTACAATTCCTGTCTGCTAAGTCAATGGAAGGGTGCAGGTGCCAGGAAGTGAGGACTTGAACTTGGGAACACTGGTGACAGCTAAGCAGAAACGCAGTAATGAGGACACCCCCCGACTTCCACCAGATCAGTAGAGAGCAGAGCCAGTTCACAAGTCAAGTTTGGTAACAACTGGGCAGGAAGTTACCAAATCATGAACAGGATCAAGGTCTGAGACAAGCAGAGGTTGGCAATGTGCAAGCAATGAGGTACAGAATTTGTAGGTAGAATCTTGGTCCAAGCTGAGGTTAGTAACACGGGTAGGCAGCAGAATAAACAGGCAGGTCATCCAGAGGCAGATCAGATGAAAGCCAGATCAATAGCAGGGTCCAGCAAGATTTAAAATCAAAGATAACAGAGATACAAGCTGAGAGGACATCCAGCAATGATCCTATGCAAGGCCCAGAATTAAATAGTCCATCAGATGCAAGTATCTGTGGTGGGCGTGGTTTTTGCATGCTGTTAGGTCCCCAAGCCCGAAAATGTGCACAGTTATATATATGAACATGAGCACACGCTTTGCAACTGGCTTTGCAGTGGGGTCATTGCTGGCAAGGCAGAAGACAGGGGTCACTGCTTGTAGGACAGAAGACGGATCACTGCTGGCAGGGCAGAGGACAGGGGTCACTGCTGGCAGGGCAGAAGACAGGGGTCACTGCTGGCAGGGCAGAAGATAGGGGTCACTGCTGGCAGGGCAGAAGACAGGGGTCACTGCTGGCAGGGCAGAGGACAGGGGTCACTGCTGGCAGGACAGAGGACAGGGGTCACTGCTGGCATAGCAGAGGACAGGGATCACTGCTGGTAGGGCAGAGGACAGGGGTCACTGCTGGCAGGGCAGAAGACAGGGGTCACTGCTGACAAGGAAGAGGACAGGGGTCACTGTTGGCAGGGCAGAGGACAGGGGTCACCGCTGGCAGGGCAGAGGATAGGGGTCACTGCTGGCATGGCAGAGAACAGGGATCACTGCTGGTAGGGCAGAGGACAGGGGTCACTGCTGGCACGGCAGAGGACAGGGGTCACTGCTGGCAGGGCAGAGGACAGGGGTCACTACTGGCAAGGCAGAGGACAGGGGTCATTGCTGGCAGGATAGAGGACAGGGATCACTGCTGGCAGAGTAGAGGACAGGGGTCACTGCTGACAGGGCAGAGGACAGGGGTCGCTGCTTGTAGGGCAGAGGACAGGGGTCGCTGCTGGTAGGGCAGAAGACAGGGGTCATTGCTAGCAGGGCATAACCCACCCCAGCACCCAGCTACATTCGGACATGTTACACATCCTACCAATGTAAGTGTGTGTGTGTGGGGGGGGGGGTGTGCCGGAAGGGGGAAATTTGCTGGATTAGGATAGTTGGGTGCGTCTACATATGGGGAGACTTGCAGGGACTGCAGATGAGGAAGCTGATGGTGACTGAATATTGGGAACTAGTACTGGATCATGGAGAGAGCAGCACATGTGGACACTGCGGATCGGCTGCCCTAATATATAATGTGCTGTTATGTTGTAATATCCTTTTATGTTGCCAGTTAAAATAAATAGTTTGAACAGCATAGAGGCCAAATATCAGTCCATTTTTTTATCCGATTCATTTGCGAGTTGATTCATCTATGGGCAGCTCAGAGGCTAAATGGTTAGCACTTCCGCCTGGCAGTACTGGGGTCATTGGTTTGAATTCCAACCACGGCACCACCTGCCCGAAGTTTGCATGTTCTCCTTGTGCCTGCGTGGGTCTCCTCCGGGTACTCTGGTTTCTTCCGACACTCCAAAGACATGCTAGGAGGTAAATTGGCTCCATGGCCCCTAAGGGGCTAAAATGTGCATGTACTGCAGAGATATACTGCATATGTTCTTTTTTTGTTTGCCCTGATGTACACTTTAAGCCTTATGCAGGCCATAGACGGGTTGAAAATCAGCCGTTTTTAAAAAAAAAACAAAAAATCGGTCGTTCAATTGGCCGATGTTACCACCAACGGTAAAAAAATCGGCCGATTTTCGTCCCGTCTACAGCCGGCATTTTTACTTCTGTCCCTGCAGAGAGCTCCGCTATTATATTTTATATGAAAAGTCTTGCGGTTGCAACAATGTATCCATTTGTATCCATTTCTGATACAGATGGTTTTATTCGGATACAAATGGATACATTGTTGCAACCGCAAGACTTTTCATATAAAATATAATAGTGAACTGGAATTCTTCTTATTTTTGTTTTTCTTCTTCCGTCACTTCTTGTTTTTCTTCTTCTGTTTCTCCTTCTTCTTGTTTTTCTTCTCTTCTTTTTCTTCTCTTCTTTTTTTTCTCTTCTTTTCTTTTTTGCAACCGCAAGACTTTTCATATAAAATATAATAGCGGACTGGAATTCTTCTTCTTCTTTTTCTTTTTTTTCTTTTTTCTTCTTCTTTTTGCAGGTCACGGCTCATGCATAGATTTTTTTATCGGTAAAACGATTGGCCGATTTGCCCATCATTGCTGGGAAAATCGACCGATCGTCAAAATCGGCCGTGAATTTTCCAACTTTACCGATAAAAAAAATGTGCCAAAAAATGACCGAGCAATTAACCCACTAAAAAATCGGCCGATTTTCGACCCGTCTATGGCCTGCATTATGGATTCTTTGTAGCCTGTAAGTGCCAGCAGAGGACAATCTGCCATAGAATGACTATGAGAAATAGAAACACATTAGAGTGAAATACGATTCTATGGACTAATAATCAGCTGGAGGCATTGAGAGGCCGGATATGAAACATTTCAAATTGTCAGGAAGAAGTAAGATCGGGCGGGCAGGTGCCATATGGAAGGAAGAGTTCCCCTGTAAATAATTCTGTAGCTGTGTAACGTGGTAAGATATGACATTACTTTCAAATTTGGAGGTCCAGTTTAAATTTTAACCAACACCAAAATGTTTATTTTTGCACATAGAATTTTTTTTTACATTTACAGCACATTGAAAATGCAGAATTCCTCCTGGCCTAAAACTGAAAATGAAAGAGAACACATGGAGCCAATCATGGGGCTAAAGATGCAATCCAACAAACAAAGCAATTGATTTTATTTTATGTTTATTATTTATTTCAGGTACTTACAGTATATATCGCCATCAATGTACTCCACGCTTTACACATATATATTGTACATTCACATCAGTCCCTAACCATCAAGGGTGTACAATCTAAGGTCCCTAACCCTCAAGGGGCGTACAATCTAAGGTCCCTAACCCTCAAGGGGCGTACAATCTAAGGTCCCTAACCCTCAAGGGGTGTACAATCTAAGGTCCCTAACCCTCAAGGGGTGTACAATCTAAGGTCCCTAACCATCAAGGGGCGTACAATCTAAGGTCCCTAACTCACATTCATACATACACATACTAGGGACAATTTAGGCTCCATTCACACCTATGCATTTTGGTTTTTGTCCATTTTGAAAGTTCATGTTGCATTTTTCTACACACATTTTTGCCGCGATTTTGGTTTCTGTCCGAATTCCGCGCCGCATCACGATCGCACCCCGTTCATGCGAACCACTGCAGTTGTGTACGGTAAGTTAGCCTTGGTTCACACTTGTGCGGTGCAGCATATTGCATGTAATTCCCACAGGAACTGTACTGCATTCCTGTGCAAATCACATGCTAATTCTGTGCGGTGCGATTTGAGCCATACATTTTGTACTGCTCGAATCGCACCACATCCGCACCAAAAAGGTGCAGGACCCCTTTTTTGGGACTGCGTTCTGCAGACCAGGGGCGGACTGACAACTCATGGGGCCCCCGGGCATTAGGGGATCATGGGGCCCCTGTGTCCTTGCCCAAACTCAAAAAAGCCTATGAAAAAGGTACCAAGGGCATCTCATGGGGCCCCCTACTGACCCTGGGCCCTCGGGCAGTGCCTGAGTTTCCAAATGGTCAGTCCGCCCCTGCTGCAGACTGATTTTGAAGTGTAGTTAAGCTCAGGTTCACATTGCAGAATTTGCAGCGGTTTCTGTGCGAATTCCACACCGCATCAAGATCGCACCCCGTTCATACGAACCGCTGCTGGTGTGTATTTACCATACACCCCGAAATCGGTCGTCAAAATGCGGCGTGATGTGCAGAATCGGATTGCATAGGTGTGAATACACATGCGATCGGATTCTAGTGCGGACAAAAAAAAGGTTGTACCTTTTTGGTGTGGATGCAGTGCGATTTGAGCCATACAAAATTGCACCGCACACAATTCGCATGTGATTTGCACGAAAATAGGGTGCGGTTCCTGTGCGAATCACATGTGGTATGCCGCACCGCACAATTGTGAACCAAGGCTAACTTACCATACACATCTGCAGTGGTTCTCATGAACGGGGTGCGATCGTGATGCGGTGTGCAATTCGGACAGAAACCGCTGAGAATTCCGCACCGCATCAGTGTGAACCCGGGCTTAAGCGGATTTTTTTTTTGCTGGGCAGAATAAAAATGCAAAATCGCAGCAAAAACGCACTACCATGCATTTCAGTAGATTCTCCATTGAACTCTGTTGTAGCAATAATGCTGATTTTTGCTTTTAAAAAGTCCCTGACACTTTCCGAAAACGCAGCAGCTAAATAAAGCACAGATGTGAACGACTTCCATAGGAAACCATGTTAAATGGACTGTAGTGCGTTTCTGCAAAAAGCACTAAAAATGCATTGGTGTGAACAGAGCCTTAGACAGGAGCCAATTCACCACCACCCAGCATGTCTTTGGAGCAGTTTGTCTAATGTCTGACTGTTTCCTATGTGTACCTTAATCTACGAAATCTGCTGCAACCAGAATCCAGAGGGCACCTCGCAGGGTCCCTGGGACCAAATAGAGTGCTACAGAACCCCTGCCCCTCTCCTCATCTCTATAACAGGATGGGGGAGATTTACTAAAACTGGTGCATACGGAATCGGGTGCAGCTGTGTGTAGAAACCAACCAGCTTTTAACTTCAGCTTGTTCAGTTAACCCCTTCCCGCCGGCCGCACACCAATGTGTGGCCTTCCAGCGTCTGGGCCTAGACGCCGAGCGGCCGCACATTTGCGTTCAGGTAAGAAAAATCATATGTGCTGAGAGCTCCCAGCACACATGTCCGGTACTCATGAAAAGGTCCCGGTCTGCTCTTTCGGTCAGGACCTTTCCCGATCATGTGACCACCGTCACTACGCATCACGGCGGTCACATGATCCCTAAACCACGCCCCACCCGCCCCGCCACCCGGTGTCTGAAACTCTTAAAGGGCTGGGAGGCGCCGGCGGGAAGGAGTTAAGCTTTGACAATAAAGGATGGTTCACACTGGATGTGACTTGGCATGCGATTTGCATGCCCTGAGATTTGCAAATCGCATGCCAAGTCGCACCCTATTGTCTGCTATCAGAGCGGTCATATCGGTGCGGGCCCAACTTGGTCTGAGCCGCACTGATTTCAAAAGTAGCACACGTACTCAGCGGCGGACTGACAACTCATGGGGCCCCCGGGCAATAGGGGATCATGGGGCCCCTGTGTCCTTGGCCAAACTCAAAAAAGCCTATGAAAAAGGTACCAGGGGCATCTCATGGGGCCCCCTACTGACCCCGGACCCTCGGGCAGTGCCCGAGTTTCCAAATGGTCAATCCGCCCCTGCACGTACTTCTTTTGCTGCGATTTGCATACACATCTGTGTCAGATGTCTTGCAAATCTCAAGGAAATCGGCATCTCACCCAATTTTGATATCTTGCGACTTCACTGTCTGTTGCAAAATTTCAAAATCAGAGCCTAAAAGCTGGAAGCTGATTGGTTACTATGCACAGCTGCACCAGATGTTGTGTGCATTAGTTTTAGTAAATTTCCCTCCACGTGTTCTGTAGTCCAGCAGGGGGTGACAACACTGTTTGGGATTAGAGTGGAGCAGAGGTCAGGGTTGTCAGCTCACTACAGGAAGTTGGAGCCCATTGGATTTCTGGCAGGCCAAGCGGTATTTTTCCATATTTACAAGGAGAACGCATGAGGGAAGTGCATGGCATGTTTTGCAGAGCTGTACTGAATATTCCCTCCTAGATTGTAAGCTCCCAGGATCAGGCCCCTCCTATCCCTCTTGTATTCATCTGTATTGTTGCTGTATTGTCTCCCATTATATTGTAAAGCGCTGAGCAAACTGTTGGCGCCATAAATCCTGTATAATAATAATAATATATTTTTCTTGTATGTGTATGTGCGTGCCTGCATGTGAGATAGGGACCCTAGATTGTGGGCAGTCAGGGACTGATGTGAATGTACACTTTGTAAAGCATTGTGTGAATTGTTGGCAATATATAAAATAATAATAATAATAATAATAATATTAAGAATAATAAATGTTGCCCTGACATACATGTTGAATCTGCAAATGCCAGTAGGGGGCGCTAGTTACAAATCTTGCTCATATAGCAGGTAAACAGCAAGGACTGTAAGACTGAGAAAGTCAATAATAATAATCATCATATAATAAACTAATAACAATTGGAAGTAAGTGAAGGCATCCAAGAAAAAGCTCTGAAGATAATTACAAACACATATCTGACCTCCAATAACATTTGATGTTTGTCCGCCTCTCCAGCCTGAACATCTGATAGCACAGAAAGGCCTCACAGAAATGTCAGTTTAGGAGCCAAAGCCCCTGAACTCAACTCCATAAAGACCTATCTGTCCATTCACACACAGGCTTTTCTCAGATTTTAGCAGTAGCACTTAACCACTTCATGTCCGGACACTTCAGCTTTCAGCGCAGTCACATTTTGAATGACAATTGCGCAGTCGTGCAACACTGTACCCATATGAATTTTTTATAATTTTTTTGAGACAGATAAAACTTTATTTTGGTGGTGTTTATTCACCACTGGGATTTTTATTTTTTTTTTGTTATATAAACGAAAAAGTCAAAAAAGTTTGAAAAAAAGTGTTTTTCTTACAAACTTTTGCATATAAATAATCTTTCTTCATAAATCTTGGCCAAAATGTATGCAGTTATCTTTTTAGTAAAAAAAATAACCCAAACTAGTTTATAACCAAAAATTATAATTTTTTAAACAATTTTTTACATTTTTATTTTATTTTTTTTATATTATTATTTATGGGTTTTTTTGTTTTTTTTTTTTAACATACTGTCACCCTAGCAGTACAGTGCCATCATAGAGAGGAGGGTGATGATTTTTTTTTTTCACACTGTTTTTACACCCATAAAGGCTGTAAAAGCAATCATTTCTCCTTCTCTCTGGCTGCATTCCTGCAGCCATTGAGAAATACTGTGTGAGCTGTGATTGGTCACAGCTTGTCACATGGTACAAGGCTGTTGTGAATACATTTGCACCATGTGACCTTTGTGATCATTCACAGATTTCATACGTGGTAAGCAATGATGTCAGAATTGACATCTTGCTTACACCTATTCATGTGATCACTGATTGGCCAATCCGTGATCACATGATCGGGACCTCACACAGAGGTCCTGTACAGCGATTGGTGTTCTGCTGTATCCTCCGGACACAGCGGGCACTGGATCGCGGTGCCGCGAGCTCCCAGGGAGCGCGCAAAATCCAAAATGGCGGGCACCATTTATGAACGGCAACCCACCCCTGGACTGCCACTGCCCGGCTGTTTATATACAGCGGCCGGACGGCAAGTGGTTAAGCAGGTCATACATGGGTCGAAATCCGAACGAAAACGAAAACTCCCCGGACCCTGCATTCACTATATCTGGTCTCCCCCGGACCCTGCAGTCACTATATCCGTCTCCCTGGACCCTGCATTCACTATATCTGGTCTCCCCGGACCCCGCATTCACTATATCCGCTCTCCCTGGAAAATGCATTCACTATATCCAGTCTCCCCGGACCCTGCATTCACTATATCCGCTCTCCCCGGACCCTGCATTCACTATATCCGGTCTCCCCGGACCCTGCATTCACTATATCCGGTCTCCCTGGACCCTGCATTCACTATATCCGGTCTCCCCGGACCCTGCATTCACTATATCCGCTGTTCCCGGAACCTACATTCACTATATCCGCTCTCCCAGGACCCTGCATTCACTATATCCAGTCTCCCAGGACCCTGCATTCACTATATCCGCTCTCCCCGGACCCTGCATTCACTATATCCGCTCTCCCAGGACCCTGCATTCACTATATCCAGTCTCCCAGGACCCTGCATTCACTATATCCGCTCTTCCCGGAACCTACATTCACTATATCCGCTCTCCCAGGACCCTGCATTCACTATATCCGGTCTCCCCGGACCCCGCATTCACTATATCCAGTCTCCCCGAACCCTGAATTCACCATATCCGCTCTCCCCAGACCCTGCATTCACTATATCCAGTCTCCCCGGACCCTGAATTCACCATATCCGCTCTCCCCAGACCCTGCATTCACTATATCTGGTCTCCCACAGTACACAGAACATGGAAATGCAATTATTTTAGTAAATATAAACTGCTAAATACCTTTTCTCATCAGCAGTATATAGCAGTCTTGTGACTTCTATCAATGTCCAGCAGAGCACTGTTTAAAGCTTGTAGGAGGAGTTTTCATTCTGCTCTAGGATGATGCAGAACCCCTGCCCTCTGTCCGGACAGTGCTGATTGGCCCTGTGCTGATCACATGTACTCTCCCAAGAAAAGAAAAAAAAAAACCTCTCTGGCAATCCACACCAAACTGAACATGTGCAGAGTGACTCCTAGAGCTCTGTACAATCAGAAGATGGATTGGGGACAGTAGAAAAAGGGGAGGATCAGAGAAGACAGGCTCAAACAGCCTTTGCTTGTAGGGAGGTGTACTAATGGGTGATTTTTTTTTGCCTATCCCAGAGTTCTTCTTTAAGGCATTTTGCACCCCCCCCCCCACTGGTGATTGTAGTTTTGTGTCTCCTAACTTTCAGGCCTGAGTCTCTCACTTTTATCCTGTTTACCATGAAACCGATTGCATTTTTAATTGGTGGTGCTTGAAATTATCTGTGAAGTGAATCATCAAAGTCTTGCTCCTAGTTTTGCTGTCTGAGGTTGAACTAATTACTTTGGGTGTGATAAGTAAACACCTATTTTGCATCATCCCCTTCCATTAACCATTTCTAAAATTTACACTTCGCTGCAAAATCATTTTCGGCACCTAACATCCATCTGATCCTATTGGACATGGCCGTTAGTATGAGCTGATCCCCTCTGTGGTTATAATGTCCTCCACTCTTCTCGGAAGGCATTCCACAAGATTTTGGAGGATGTCTGGGGGAATGCCCGTCTGCGAGGTCAGGGGCTGATGAGAGATGAAGATACTAATGGTAGATGGAGGAGTTTTTGGACACCTGACCGTCACACCTAGATGAGCTTGTTGGACATCTCCTTCCAAAACCATGGAGAGTTGTCCTCACCTGGGTGGCTTTAACAAACTCCATTCTTCTTGGAAGGCTTTTACATGAGATTCTGGAGTGTTTCTGTGGGCATTTGTGTCCGTTCAGCCAAAAGAACATTTGTGAGGTCAGAAGATGAGAAGACCTGGATCACAACTGGTGTTCTATTTCATCTCAAAGGTGTTCAGTAGGGTTGGGGTCAGAACACTCAAGTTCCTCCACACCAAACTGGTCAAACCATGTCTTTATGGAGCTTTGTGCACAGGGGGTACAGTCCTGCTGGAACAGGAAAGGGTCTTCACCAACCTGCTACCACAAATTTGGAAGACCACAATTATCTGAAATGTCTTTGTAAAAGTACCCTTCACTGGAAACCCCTGAACTCAGCCATTTGGAGGGGAATTCATGCATACTTGGCCATAGAACGCTAGAGCATTGAATGGTTCAGACTAACTTTTAGGATCATGCTGAACACTCTGAGGTCTCAGTTGATGTTTTTGACGTTTTCCCTATTGTGCCAAAAGAACACATTGTTGGTCTACAATCAAATTCCAGCTTATGAAGCATTGATGGCTTGATAGTCCTATCTACACACAACCTTGGTGGCCCAAAGCATTACCCCTGTGCTTTTTTAATCCCTTTTACACAATTTCCTTGTTTGACTGGTCCTAAACCGACTTTGAATTTTGTCCCAATGTGTACAATCAGTATGTGTACGAAGGTGTGATGACTGCATTTCTGCTTTTCACAGGAAAACCTTTGCGGCCAAAACTTTAAACAGGAAAGCTGCCCGCACAAATATATATTTGAATTGAAAAATTTTTTTTGCCAATAACATGGTGTGGGCGGATTTCTGACAGTTACAGGCTGTGTCACGCCCCTCCAGCCTTTGTCTTAGAATAACAGGGAGGTGAAGCCTCCGTCAATCAAGATGTAATATCCCCCTCCCCCACTGTGTTTAGCTGGTCTGTGGGCATGGAGGAGAAGGGAGAGAGTGGGCTGTCATTTACCACTGTGTATACGCCCACTTATGATCAGTTGAGATAGGGAGGAAATGCTCAGCATAGAAACTCACTGCATTGACAGCCTCAGCTCTGTTCCTGTGTGCTGAGTGGAGAGGGGTGTGTCTCTACCCTCCAATCAGCTCTCAGAGCTCTCCTCACTGAGCTCTGCATTGTGTAATCTCAGCTCCCGCCCCCTTTTTTCTGATCTCTCAGACAAGCTTTATGTACTCATCACTTTGAACAGATGTAGAGAAGAGAAGACTGCAGATGGACAGGTACAACTTATGCAGGAGGATTTGTAACATCTGGTATATGTAAGGGTTTACAACCATTTTAGGCGTTTCTACTTAAATGTTGGTAACGTTTTCCGAAATTTCTTCCCTTATCCCTTTGGCCTGTTATCTGCCCCACTATGGCTGTCTGCTCGCCCTCCCCAGGCCCCTGCAGTCATGGGGCGACTGTGTGCCATGTGACAGGTAGATGAATAAATGTCCTGAATACAGCGATGCAGAGTAGAAGATCGTGACTCATCTCCACAGAGGACGCCCCCACACGGGATACCGCAGGAGAGGGGGGGATGAAATGAAATCATTGCTGCTGTGCTGTTTTTATGAGCACAGCCTGAAGCCGTACAACCCATCCACGTCTCCCCGGAGGAAGGGGGAGTGGTAAAAACACTAATACTGGAGCTGAGGCATGAGATACAAGCACAACTGGAAGCTGCCCAGCCCATGCATGTCCCCATGGAGGAAGGTGGGGGGTGACAATGACACCAGTGAAGCTGAGGCCTGGGATAGAGGCACAGCATGAAGTTGCACAACCCACTCATGTCTCCCTGGAGGAAAGGGGAGTGGTAAAAACAATAATAGTGGAGCTGAGGCCTGGGATATGAGCACAGCCTGAAGCTGCACAACCCACTCGTGTCTCCCTGGAGGAAGGGGGAGCGGTAAAAATAATAGTGGAGCTGAGGCCTGGGATATGAGCACAGCTGGAAGCTGCACAACCCTTCCATGTCTCCCTGGAAGGAAGGGGAGTGGTAAAAACAATAATACTGGAGCTGAGGCCTGGGATAGGAGCACAGTCTGAAGCTGCACAGCCCATTCATGTCTCCCTGGAGGAAAGGGGAGTGGTAAAAACAATAATATTGGAGCTGAGCCCTGAGATACAAGCACAGCAGGAAGCTGTACAGCCCATGCACGCCACCATGCAGGAAGGTGGGGGGGGGCAACAATGACACCAATGAAGCTGAGGCCTGGGATAGGAGCACAGCCTGAAGCTGCACAACCCACTCGTGTCTCCCTGGAGGAAAGGGGAGTGGTAAAAACAACAATACTGGAACTGAGGCCTGAGATACAGGCACAGCCTGAAGCTGCACAACCCATCCATGTCTCTCTGGAGGAAAGGGGAGTGGTAAAAACAATAATACTGGAGCTGAGGCCTAGGATACGAGCACAGCTTGAAGCTGCACAGCCCATCCATGTCTCCCTGGAGGAAAGGGGAGTGGTAAAAGCTGAGGTTTGACACACAGCTCTGCTAATCCCAGGATTTCACCCTCCATGCGCTCTGCCAGGAGCTGACGGTGTGTTTGAGGCCCCATTTACACTTTGCGGTTTGAAATCACAAACAGAATCATCGAAATTCTGCCTGGGATTCCAAACCGTGCGTCGATCGCTGCAAAACACGCAACGCGCTTTTGGGTTGCCGTTCATTCTAAATGGTGCCGCAAACACAGTGAAATTTTGCTACGACTGTCACGAATCAGAATCAAGCAGCTAAAAGTGCCTCAAAAGATCACATGAAGCTTGTCGCCCCAAATCAAGAGAAGGAGCTTTTATCGGGTGATAAACATGCACAGGGCAGCCCATTTTCACTCGAGCATTTTTCAGGCGGACCCAATCGGTCCATCCATAGACTTCTATGGACTGGCGGGTGTCAGTGGACAATAGTCCGCTGACACCCGCCGGCATCCTGTACTCCAAAAACAGATGGAGACTTGGTTCACACTGATGCGGTGCAGAATTTGCAGTGTTTTCAGCGTGAATTCCTCACCACATCAGAATCGCACCCGTTCATGCGAACCTCTGCGGGTGTGTATGTTAAGTTAACAACACCCCAAAAGCGGTCCGCAAAACGCGGTGCGATGTGCAGAATCGGATCGCATAGGTGTGAATACCCATGCGATCTGATTCCAGTGCGGACCTAAAAAAAGGGTCCTGCACGTTTTTGGTGCGGATGCAGTGCGAATAGAGCCATACAAAATGTACGGCTCCGATTGCACCGCACACAAATCGCATGTGATTTGCATGGGAATGCGGTGCGGTTCCGGTTCGAATCACATGTGATATACCGCACTGCATATATGTGAACTCGGGCTGATGGGGATCTGTTCCCCATCCGTTGATCATATCAGGTGGACATGGACAGGATGTATCCAAATAAAAACATCTGAATCCAAATAAATACATTGTAATACAATATTTGGATACAATGTTTTTATTTGGATATAAATGGATACATTTGTTGCAACGGCAAGACTTTCGTATAAAATATAATAGCGGACTGGAATTCTTCTTTTTCTTCTTCTTGCAGGTCACGGCTCATGCGCAGATTTTTTTATCGGTAAAATGATCGGCCGATTTGCCCATCATTGCCGGGAGAATCGGCCGATTGTCGAAATCGGCCGTGAATTTTCCAACATGCCCGATAAAAAAAATGTGCAAAAAGCCAGAAAAACAGTCGACCAATTAACCCATTAACGGTTTGAAAATCAGCCGATTTTTTTTTCGGTCGAACAATCTGCCGATTTTCGACCCGTCTATGGCCGGCATAACCCATTGAAATCAGCAGGCAGTGTTTGCAGCAGCAGAGCGGACAGAGACCTGTCATCCACCTGCGGGGATCAGAGGACAGATCCACCACTGAGCAGGCAGATCCACCCCGCCTAAAAGGGGCCTAACACAAAAAGTAAAACACGCAGAGGTGATCATATACCACTGAAAGAAAGCTGTATTTGTGGGTAAAAAATGTCATAAATTTAATTTATGCACAGCGTTGCATGACCGCGCAATTGTCAGTTAAAGTAATGCAGCGCCGTATCGCAAAAAATAGCCTGGTCAGGAAGGGGGGGAAATTTTCTGGAGGTCAAGTAGTTAGAGGACCTTTTTATGTTACATGAAAAAGGCTGAACTTGGCCCTTTACATGTTAAAACTTCTATGAAATTTTCCCGATCGGGTTCCATGGGCTTTCAGACGTTGACTGTTCCCAGGGTGGGGAATCACACATCAGGGAAGAGAAAAGCCGACCTCAGCTGTATTTGTAATAAACATAAGGCCTCAGAAGACAGTTCAAAGTGTTTTACCGATTAAAAGATTATACAGATAATACACGGCCTTCCTTACAGGACCGAACTGCTCCTCCCTACAAAGCCTCACCCGGCTCAGACACAGCCAGACAGCATAGGAATCCCTTTTATTGGGGGGGCATTCACACTTGCGCACTTGCGCATGCACCCTGTCTGCGATCAGCTGCGGGAACCCCAGCGGTTGGTACCCACAAGTAGGCGGCGGGGGGTTCCTACAAGTAGTCAGCGGGGGGGGGGGGGTTCCCACAAGTAGGCAGCAGGTGATTCCCACAAGTAGGCGACGGGGGGGGGTTTCTACAAGTAGTCAGCGGGGGGTTCCCACAGGTAGGCAGCGGGGTTTTCAAACAAGTAGTCAGCGGGGGGTTCCCACAAGTAGGCAGCGGGGTTTTCCCACAAGTAGGCAGCGGGGGGTTCCCACAAGTAGGCAGCGGGGGATTCGCACAAGTAGGCAGCGGGGGGTTCCTACAATAGGCAGCGGGGGATTCCCACAAGTAGGCAGCGGGGGGTTCCTACAATAGGCAGCGATTGGTACCCACAAGTAGGCAGCGGGGGGGGTTCCCACAAGTAGGCAGCGGTTGGTACCCACAAGTAGGCAGCGGGGGGTTCCCACAAGTAGGTAGCAGGGGATTCCCACAAGTAGGCAGTGGGGGGGTGCCTACAAATAGGCAGCGGGGGGTTCCCACAAGTAGGCAGTGGGGGGTTCCTACAATAGGCAGCGGTTGGTACCCATAAGTAGGCAGTGGGGGGGTTCCCACAAGTAGGCAGCGGTTGGTACCCACAAGTAGGCAGCGGGGGGTTTCCACAAGTAGGTAGCGGGGGATTCCCACAAGTAGGCAGTGGGGGGGTGCCTACAAGTAGGCAGCGGGGGGTTCCCACAAGTAGGCAGTGGGGGGTTCCTACAATAGGCAGTGGTTGGTACCCATAAGTAGGCAGCGGGGGGGGGTTCACACAAGTAGGCAGCGGGGTTTTCCCACAAGTAGGCAGCGGGGGGTTCCCACAAGTAGGCAGTGGGGGGTTCCTACAATAGGCAGCAGTTGGTACCCATAAGTAGGCAGCGGGGGGGGGGTTCCCACAAGTAGGCAGCGGGGGATTCCCACAAGTAGGCAGCGGGGGGTTCCCACAAGTAGGCAGCGGGGGATTCCCACAAGTAGGCAGCGGGGGATTCCCACAAGTAGGCAGCGGGGGGTTCCCACAAGTAGGCAGCCGCATTGAAAGCAATGGACAGCAGCCAGATCTCGCAGATAATTGTGCCCACTCGCATGAAGTCGCTCCAGCTGCCATCCCATGGGAGTGATCGGCCCTAGACTTACGCCCCATACACACAATGACAATATCAGACGAACGGTCGTCCTTGTTTTTTGCATGCTAGTCTTATGTCAAATGAGAGGTTAATGACGTCACGGAAATTCTCAAAAGGCAGAATACAACTTCAGGAGTGATGTCATGTATTGCAATGTATTCTTTCCTTTTCCAGCAGTGCGTGCTCTTGGTCTCTCAAAATTTTATGGACGAGTACTGTATTGACTCGCCCTCCAGAGTGTTCCCCCCCCCCCCCCCTTCCTGGCCAGGCCATTTTTTTTGCGATATGGCACTGCGTTACTTTAACTGACAATTGCGACGCTGCACCCAAATGAAATTTACGTCCTCTTTTTCCTACAAATCGAGCTTTCTTTTTGGTGGTATTTGATCGCCTGTGTGTTTTTTATTTTTTTGTGCTATAAACAAAAAAAAGACCGACAATTTTGAAAAAAAAAAAACAATATTTTTGGCTTTTTGCTATAAAACATATCCAGTAAAAAAATTTTAAAAATCAAATTTCAGTTCCTTTTAAGCCAAAATATATTCTGCTCCTTGTCTTTGCTAAAAAAAAAACCCAATACGTATAAATGAATTGGCTCACGTGAAAGTTATAGCGTCTACAAATGGCGGTATATATACTGGGATTTTTTTTTATACTAGTAATGGCGGCGATCACCGACTTATAGCGGGACTGCGGCAGGCATTCTGACACTAACTGACACTAACTATCACTGACATCCCCATGACACTAATACAGTGATCAGTGCTAATAAAAAGCACTGACGCTATATTAATGGCACTGGGCAGGAAGAGGTTAACATGAGGGGCGATCAAAGGGTTAACTGTGTGCTGTGTGTGTTTTACTATGTAAGCATGCTGCTTTGTATGGCTGTGCTATGCAGAGCAATAGAAAGCAGCATGCTGGAGCTGAAGGGAAGAGATCTGTATTGTTTACATACAGACCTCTCCCCTGTCTGTGTTCCTCGGCGATCACCGGGAGCCGGTGGAGAATCTCTGGTCCTTCACAATCTTTGGCCCTTCACCAGGATCTCCTTCCTGGCTGCCAGTCATTGGGCATCTTCATTGGCCAACTCAGAAGGACATCACTGCTGCACATGCGGAGGAGTCAGCCATCCTGGCACACAGGGACAGTGCTGGTGCTGTAAGCTGAGCTGCACATGCACAGCTCAGTATACATGCCACAGGTGACTGTGAGCAGGCCAGTAGATGTGTTTTATTGCAGAAGAAACATTGCACATCTTTTCTGAGATAAGTAGCCAGCCTGAGCGCAATCTGTTGAAAAATGTCTTCACTTCCACGTTAAGCCCTATCAGGGTGAAAGGCATCATAGGAGTGTGATCACAGGCAGGGACTACCAGTGAAGTCAGTCTGGCAGGATGAACTTTCATTAATGTGATATCTTCAGTGTGCATTCCTTTTCAGGTGTTTCATAAAGCAGGCCATTGCATTACATCATACACTGCTCAAAAAAATGAAAGGAAGACTTTGAAACCCATCAGATCTCAATGGGGAGAAACCTCCTGCTGGATCTCTATACTGACATGGACGGGGTGATGTGTGAGGAAGGTAAGGATGGCCCATCGTTTGATGGAAATGGAAATGAAAATGATCGACCTACAGAGGGCTGAATTCAAAGACATCCCGAAAATCAAAGTGAAAAAATGATGCAGCAGGCGAGTCCATTTTGCTGAAATGTCATTGTAGCAACTCAGAATGGTCCTCAGTAGTCTGTATGCCCCCACGTGCTTGTATGCATGCCTGACATCGGGGGAGGCTCCTAAGGAGACCACAGATGGTGTCCTGGGGGATTTCCTCCGAGATTTGGACCAGGGCATCACTGAGATCCTGGACAGTCTGAGGTGCAACCTGGTGGCGTCGGATGGACCGAAACATGACATCCCAGAGGTGTTCTATTGGATTTAGGTCAGGTGAGCGTGGGGTCCATTCAATGGTATCAATTCCTTCATCCTGCAGGAACTGCCTGCATACTCTCCCCCCATGAGGCCAGGCATTATCATGCACCAGGAGGAACCCAGGACCCACTGCACCAGGAGGAACCCAGGACCCACTGCACCAGTGTAGGGCCTGCAATGGGTCCAAGGATTTCCAATACCTAATGGCAGTCAGGGTACCATTGTCTAGCCTGTAGAGGTCTGTGTGTCCCTCCATGGATATGCCTCCCCAGACCATCACTGACCCACCACCAAAACAGTCATGGTGAACCATGTTACAGGGAACACATTAAATTCATAAACTGAGGTACGCCTGTATTACATTTTTGGTTCGGGTTTAATAACATGCCATTTCAGGTTTAGCCCGGAGGCAGTGTAATTACTGCTTTCCCAAGTGTGCTTTCAGGAGCAGGTGAGGTACAATTTCTGTTCTGACTAATTTTGTGACATTAGAATAGGTGGGTCTCATCCAGACATCACATTGCATACAGATGCATTTTCCCTGCAGCTTCCATTCAAGTTTTAAAGCTCAGAAACACACCACATCCCACCAAACACACAGGACCCTTTTGGAAATCACATTGTGTTTAGATCGTAAGCTCTGAGGATCAGGGCCCTCCTATCCCTCTTGTATTGTTGCTGTATTGTCTCCCGTTATATTGTAAAGCGCTGAGCAAACTGTTGGCGCCATAAATCCTGTATAATAACTGTAGAAAGCCATGTTATTTCCCTTGACATGCAACTATGCATTCTGGAATGGGTCAGAGTTGCATCAGTGTGCACCAGGCTCAGTTCACACTCGTTTCCAATGCGATTCACACAGAGCAAATTTGCATGACAATTAAATAGAATGTTTTCCTACAGGGAGCGTTCACATAAATGCAGGTGAATTGCATTGTTTAAATAAAAAAAAAGGTCCTGTGCATTTTGACATCACATGCTATAGATCACAATGGGAAATGATAGATATTGCATGTAATTTGTATTATTGTGACAGTATATATTCTCTGGCCTGTGGTGAAGGCAAAAAAAGTAAAAGTGCATTACCAGATACATTAACCTTTGGGAACATATTACCTGTTTTCGGGTGTAACAGGTTCCTACTAGGGATGCACAAATAAGTTTTTTTTTGGTTTAAATTGGCCCGTACAAGTACCAATTCTTTGCAGCGCAATTTGCATCCATACAAAGTGTATGGATGCAAATTGCACCACAAAGAATAGCATGCAATTTGAACAGGAGTGATTCCTGTCCAAATCACATGCGGTTTCCCCACTGCTCCTGTGTGAACCCAGACTGCCATAGTTCAAGTTCAGACATGGAGGTTTCCTACAGCAGAGGGGGCATGAGGATGTATACTTTAGTAGCAGATGCTCCATATTCTAGTGAGGAAAGTGGCAGATTTGAAACCCCACCTCTTTCCTCTTCTTGCAGGGATGACAGTCCAGGCTAGACAGCATGATTTGTCAGCAGTCACATGGATGGTGCCGACCAATCAGAAGCCCTCTAGCCCAAACTGTCATCCCTGCAAAAAGAGAAAAGTGGCAGGGATTTCAAATCTGCCGCTTTCTTCCCTGCAAGAAGAGGAAACTGGTGGATTTCAAATCTGGTAGCAGATGCTTCATATTCTAGTAATGACAGTCCAGACTAGACAGCATCTGATTGGTCAGCACCATCCATGCAACTGTGCCAACCAATCAGAAGCCCTTAGCCCAAACTGTCATCCATGCAAGAAGAGGAAAGTGGCGGGGATTTCAAATCTGCCACTTTCCTCACTAGAATATGGAGCATCTGCTACCAGATTTAAAAATCCCACCAGTTTCCGCTTCTTGCAGGGATGACAGTCCAGGCTAGACAGCATCTGAGTGGTCAGCAGTCACATGGATGGTGCCGACCAATCAGAAGCCCTCTAGCGCAAACTGTCATCCCTGCAAGGAGAGGAAAGCATTGGGGATTCCAAATCCAATTTGTGATGATTTGAACCCCCTGCAGCTTTCTCTCCTCTACCACTGAGAATATGGAGCATCTGCCTCCATGGTATATATCCACACACTCCCCCTCTCCGCTCAGCATGGGATGTCTGCAGGGAGGTTTCCTGCACCACCTCCTATGTGGACTCTGGCTATGACAAGCCTGGGCTCACACAGGGGCAGTGGGATAACCACAAGCAATTCGATTTGAACATGAATAGCATGCTAATCTCTGCAGTGCAATTTGTATTGATGCAAATCGCACCGCAAAGTATCAGTCTCCAGTATTGGGAGCATTTTCACAAGCACACATGAATACTTGGTATTGGTGCACCCCTAGTTCCCGCTGCCCTTTCCTTTGACAGAAGTATAGGGAGACGTTCCCTGTACCAGCTGTCACTATTTGAAAACAGTGCGGTTCTCCATTCAGAGTTCTGAGAATGAATGAACAAAGTCCCGACATACTTTGTGGATTGTTGAGCGCTGTGGAATGTTCATTGAGCCTTCCTGTCTGTAAAACTGTGCCTGTGTGAGGTATGAGCACACAGATTACACTCAGTCTGCATGGCACCAGCAATTTTGCTGGTGCAATGGTTTACAGGCTCAAAAAAAAAAAAAAAAATATTGTAACGTGCATTTTTACCTGCAATTATAATTTTATTTTTTTAGTGAAGTGAACTTATCCTTTAAAAAAATTGTGTTCATAGAAAACCACATCCAATTTGTACCGCTGAAGCATAGTCTCTGCATTTTTAAAAACACATGTGTAAACTGAGGCTGAAACACCATCGGGACTGCAAACATTTGCAGAATTCCAGAAGTTCCAGGAATAATCACTGTGGAGGCAAAACTCAAAAACAAAAATAAGTTTATAAAAATTTAAATCCTACAGAGGACTTTGGACCTCCACGCTTGCATCCCCCAGTCACTTCCAAGTCTCGCTTTATTGGTCCAATGTGCATTAGAATGTTGGTAGGTGAATTCATTTTTCTGGCTCGCATTCTGATCCTTAAATAAACTTTCATTTTATAAAAAGTAAATCAGCAGTTTTATTGAGTTGCCTTTCTATGCTATTAATCCCGAATAGAGTGCTGATGCGCTGGTCTGTAGATAATGAATGGAAGCAGAATCCACCCGGCACACTGCAGCAGCAAGTTCCATTGTGTCACCTGGACCCTTCCTGCATCAACACGAACAAAACCTAGAAATGGTGGCAACAGGTTTCTGCAAAAAAAAAAAAAAATAAAACAAAAAAAACCCCACAACATTCCCTGCCCCTGAAATAAAGAACACTGAATTTTATTTATTTTTTAATTTTTTTTTTTATTTAAAATAATTTTAATACAAACTAAATATAAACTATTTCAGTTCTTAACATGTAAGACACTGACTTAATATACTTTAACTTTTATCAAGTATTGCACAATTTAGATACAAAAATTACAATTACATATCTCCATCTTTATATAGCAAAAATCTTAATTTTGTAACAGAAAATACAACTCTTGAAAATTACAAGTATCCCTCTATAATTAAAGTAAAGTGAGGAATAAAATAGATAATTTTTTTGTTTTTTTTTTTGAACAGCTTGTGTCTCAAAGACTTTCAGTTTCAAAATATAAGAAAAACAAAAAATCTACATAAAGCTGCTGAAGGAATCACAGATTCGTAAAAATCTTGAAATGTGTCAATGTAAATATATTATATAGAAAAAAAACTTACAAAGTTGGAAAGTCATTTCCCCTTTTTATACATTATACAATGTAAAATTTTTTTTTTTTCACTCCTAATGCGGGTGAGCGGGATATTCCGACCTTCGAAAGCAAAAAAATACACACCAAATATTTTCCATTTTTAGAAAAAAAAACTCAATGCCTATAAAAAAAAAAAAAAAAAAAAAAAAAATAGCTTCTAAATACTGTACCAGGCAATATTCCTTAAGTGTAGTGAACACAATAAGCTTGCACTTAGTCTGGGGGGGGGGGGGGGGAAGTTGTATGTGCTTCTGCAACCAACTTGAATGTAGGAGGGCTACAAGCCGAGAAAAGACCCCGCAGCTTGTACAATACTTTGGATAAATAACAGTTTAGTTTGCCATAACCGGCTGGAATTGCTGATTAGAATACTGCACGTTGCTGAGGCTGAAGTTCAGGCCGTCCACCAGCGATTTCTCGTTGAGACCGCCGTACGCCGCAAACATGTCGAAGGCATTGCTGTAAGGAAAGGGGCCGAGGCCTAGTGCATTATCGTTAGGGCAGTTCATGCCAAATCTTCCTTGATCTGGGATTTCGGGGAACATAAACTCCTTGGCGTTCGGAGAAAGGGCAGAGGTTTTCTGCTGGAGGTTTGTGAGGCCGAGGCCGTACAGAGAGTGCATGGAGGACGACAACGCGCTCTGCTTTAGCAAGTTATTGACGGTGAAGCCGAACTGCGTGGGGGAGGACCGTGCGATCTTATTGCGAGCGTTGTTCTTCATTTTGGTGGAACCGAACTTTGTGGCAGCAAAAGTGGCAGTTGTAAACGTTAAAGGTTGCGAGACCCTGGGCATAAACGTCGGGCTTACAGCAGCTGAATCGCCAAACGGAGGTGAAGGCGAGCTGGATACTGGAGAGGACTGGTCAGTGATTGGCATGAACGCTTGGGCCTCGGGGTTAAAACTGTTCTTGATTTCCTTGTCCAGTTCCGATCCGTTCTCGCTGTTGTCATCGACGTAAAGTACTTTTATTTGTCCCTTCTCTCCGATCTGATAGGAGACTTCAGAGGGATCGATCCACACGTTGAGGTCGTGAGGGAGGTTTCTACGTACATCCTCGATGTCCAGACCGCTTTCGTTGGCGGCCTGCTCTATGACCGGCTCCACCTTCTCACCGACATGGATGCACCTATAGCCCGACCCCTTGTACGGCTTGTCTGGGTACCAATGGCCTTCATATTTCTTCTTCAGAAGTCTTTCAAGCTCCTCCCCGAAGATGTTGACTCGTCGCCTGGGCAGTTTGTTATACAAATACGAGATGATAAAATTCAGAGCTACCTGAATTTCAAGCTGCATATCGGTCTTAATATTTCTCAGTCGACGCAGAAGGATGTTTGTCAGGCAGGCAGAGGGTAAAGAGCTTCGAAATCCTTGTTTTTCCTGCAAGAAAAACAAAAATGGTTGGAAAGGAAGAGTCACCAACACTTGAGAAAGTACAAAAGAAAGCTGCACAACCCAACTGAGGTCCCCAAACTTCGACTTCCCGGTGAATGCCTACACAAACTATGTGACAGGACGAGTTTATCATGGGGAGGCCAACACATGGAAACAAGTGACTGAGAACTAAGTCAACACAACCAGACACACTGGGAGGTTTCACTTGCTGCAGGTAAATATTTCCCCGATTACTCAAACATCTCAGAATACAAAACTGACCAGACTGGGCCAACCACCACCACCTGATAGTTACAGTCCGGACAGGGATCAAGAATATTTCAGTCTTTAAATGGTGTCAAGATGAAAACGAGGACTTTGAAGTGGAAGTCAAGTCCACTTTGCAAGTTGTACTACAGGTAAAGACTATGATAAAGGCTTACCTGTGGGTACAGTGAATATCTCCTAAACTTGCCGTTTAGGACAGGGGTCTCCAAACTTTCTAAACAAAGGTCCAGTTTACGGTCCTTCAGACTTTAGGGGGGCTAGACTGCGGCCATCAGGAATAGAAAAAGGCCTGACATCAGTTGGAAAAACCGCCCCATTTCTGGCATCATTTGGACGAATTATGTCCCATCATTGGTGTCACTGGGCACCATTGTTAGTGTCACTGGGAGAAATTGTGTCCCATTGGACCCTGTGATGGGAGTCACTTTGGATGGGGGGCCCATGGAACCCAGCTCACTTTGGAGAGGTGGGGAGACCCGTCTCATCTCCCCATATCCCTCTTATGTACAAGTCACCCTGTGCCTGTTAGGGGTACAGGGTGATCTGTCCTAATATTGTGTAGACATGTATAGGTGGGGTGGGGGGGGTTGTGGATTGTTTGGTGTTATGTGGTTGCATCCCATTGTTCTATTGTGTGTCTTGACTGGGAGCAAACTATTATGGGATGTGTTTATGTTTATTGGCTTGGTGGGGGGGGGGGGGGGGTCTTCAGCAGCCCTCCCTCCTGATGGGACCGTCTGCTGGTGTGTCTCATTACTAAAAGTAGATTGCCCCGCCCTGTGCCATTATGCAGGAAGGGGGGAGGGGGGGGGTTGTCTGAGTGTATATATCTTGAATCTGTGTTAAAATAAAACTAGTCTACCTCCTGGTTTACTTCAAGACTGGTGTCTAGTCTCGTATGGTCTGCTGTGGTGTCTGTTTGTAATTGGATGGGGAAGCGGTATCCTAACGGAGGTACCCAAGTGCAATCTGGGGTCGGTTCCATTACAGACCCCATTTCTGGAGTAATTGGAAGGAAATGAGCCCCTTTATTGGTGTCATTGGTGGTAAATCTACCTCACTGTTGGTATCAGAGAAAGAAATGGTGCCCAAGGGGCCAGATAAGAGCCAGCAAATGGCCACATCTGGCCCCACAGGCCATAGTTTGGAGACTACTGGTTTAGGAGATATTCACACAACATGCATCCGAGGATGTCGCTGGCTCATGATGAAGGCATGGCATAGCGTGCCAAACCTTTAGAGCCGCAGCAGAGCTTCCGCAAGCATGTGCAGGTAAGGGGGGTGTGACATCATTGCAGCTCCGGCCATTCATACTGCCGGAACTCACAAACCCAGAAGGAAGAACAGGTGAAGATGGTGGCACTTGGAGCCGTGACAGCACGGCGCTGGAGGGCTCCATGTACAGGCAAGTGCACTGCATCCTAGTACAATATGACCCAACACTGCAGGAGGACCATTCATTTTATTCCCCGGTGGTTTACTACTGATATAACCACTTGCACAGCGTATGTCGCTGGGCTTCAGCAGTTATAGCGGGATAATGCCTGCAACTGACGAGAAATCTTAAGCAGCCCATGTCTAATTCTTTGTTCAACATCCCCGCTGATGTATTAGCACATTAGGGAGACTTCCCTGCCATCAGAATACACCGATCAGTGCTGCCAGTGGCACTGAGAGGAAATTGTCCATCAAGCTAGTTGTATAGAAGTCGTTCTGTAGATCAACTTCTGTAAAAAGGAAGAGGGGGAAAAAAAACAAAAACAAAAAAAACAGCGGCTGTAAGTGCAGATGTCAAACAACTAACTAAGCTAAAATCAGGCAACTTGCATGGTAAAGTATGACAGGCTCATCAAAACCAATGGTGACGTAACAAGAGTGGATGCTGGGGAAGACCGGGTGAGTGGCAGGCATTGGGGCAAGGGAGTCCAGCCGGAACCCCCATCATTCCATGGAGTCTGCAGGACCATAGCGTCCTGACGTCACCTTTAATGTGCGATTGCCAGATTGTAGTTCCATTAAAGTTGTTAAACCCACTTGCCAACCGAAATATAGTTGGATGGCTACAGCGCGGCTGTCCGGTTCTGGGAGGGCATCAGGACGTCCTCCCAGAAAACAACCCCCCCCCCCCCAGCAATCTCTGATCACAGTGTCCTACAGACACAGCTAATCATGTGATATAGTAAAAGGCCAATCACAGCGGCCTTTTACCACGTGATCAGCTGTGTCCAATGACAGCAGATCACCGGTAAATGCAGTTGCCAGCTATCGGCTGCACTTTCCTCATGCTGTCACAGAGTGAGGAAAGTACTGCTGACAACCAGCACTTGTCAGAGGATGGATCGGCGCCGATCATCAGGGCACCTGGGCCCACCACATCAGCACTGTCACACTTTGAATGACAATTGCGCAGTCATGCGACACTACTGACATTTTTATCCTTTTTCTTGAGAAGAATAGAGCTTTCTTTTGGTAGTATTTAATCACCTCTGGGATTTTTATTTTTTGCAAACCAAAAAACTTAATTTTTTTTTAAAAATAATTTTTATAACAAACTAAGGAAAAAAATTTTGTAAGTGATTTTTCTCCTTCACTGATGTGCGCTAGTGAGACAGCACTAATTGGCACTGTTAGGTGGCACTGACAGGAAGCTCAGATGAGCACTGGTAGGCAATCATATGTGGCACTGATAGGCACTGGCAGCTGGCATTGATGGACACTGACTGGGGGCACAGCTGGGGCTACACTGATCATCAGAGCTCTGCACTGCGGCCACGACTCTCGTGTGCATGCAAGAGTGACTATCTTGCCCATTCAAACAGCCAAAACCCACAAACCCAGAAGGAAGACTGGATACAGATGAAGCAACGGTGATGGCGTGTCACTGGAGGGCATTGTTTTAAGTGTTACTAAACCCCGGACCCCGCATTCACTATATGCGCTCTCCCCCGGACCCCGCATTCACTATATGCGCTCTCCCCCGGACCCCGCATTCACTATATGCGCTCTCCCCCGGACCCCGCATTCACTATATGCGCTCTCCCCCGGACCCCGCATTCACTATATGCGCTCTCCCCCGGACCCCGCATTCACTATATGCGCTCTCCCCCGGACCCCGCATTCACTATATGCGCTCTCCCCCGGACCCCGCATTCACTATATGCGCTCTCCCCCGGACCCCGCATTCACTATATGCGCTCTCCCCCGGACCCCGCATTCACTATATGCGCTCTCCCCCGGACCCCGCATTCACTATATGCGCTCTCCCCCGGACCCCGCATTCACTATATGCGCTCTCCCCCGGACCCCGCATTCACTATATGCGCTCTCCCCCGGACCCCGCATTCACTATATGCGCTCTCCCCCGGACCCCGCATTCACTATATGCGCTCTCCCCCGGACCCCGCATTCACTATATGCGCTCTCCCCCGGACCCCGCATTCACTATATGCGCTCTCCCCCGGACCCCGCATTCACTATATGCGCTCTCCCCCGGACCCCGCATTCACTATATGCGCTCTCCCCCGGACCCCGCATTCACTATATGCGCTCTCCCCCGGACCCCGCATTCACTATATGCGCTCTCCCCCGGACCCCGCATTCACTATATGCGCTCTCCCCCGGACCCCGCATTCACTATATGCGCTCTCCCCCGGACCCCGCATTCACTATATGCGCTCTCCCCCGGACCCCGCATTCACTATATGCGCTCTCCCCCGGACCCCGCATTCACTATATGCGCTCTCCCCGGACCCCGCATTCACTATATGCGCTCTCCCCCGGACCCCGCATTCACTATATGCGCTCTCCCCCGGACCCCGCATTCACTATATGCGCTCTCCCCCGGACCCCGCATTCACTATATGCGCTCTCCCCCGGACCCCGCATTCACTATATGCGCTCTCCCCCGGACCCCGCATTCACTATATGCGCTCTCCCCCGGACCCCGCATTCACTATATGCGCTCTCCCCCGGACCCCGCATTCACTATATGCGCTCTCCCCCGGACCCCGCATTCACTATATCCGCTCTCCCCCGGACCCCGCATTCACTATATCCGCTCTCCCCCGGACCCCGCATTCACTATATCCGCTCTCCCCCGGACCCCGCATTCACTATATCCGCCCTCCCCGGACCCCGCATTCACTATATCCGCTCTCCCCGGACCCCGCATTCACTATATCCGCTCTCCTCGGACCCTGCATTCACTATATCCACTCTCCCCGGACCCTGCATTCCCTATATCCGCTCTCCCCGGACCCTGCATTCACTATATCTGGTCTCCCCAGACCCCGCATTCACTATATCCGCTCTCCCCTGGACCACACATTCACTATATCCAGTCTCCCCGGACCCTGCATTCACTATATCCAGTCTCCCCGGACCCCGCATTCACTATATCCGGTCTCCCCAGACCCTGCATTCACTATGTCCGGTCTCCCCAGACCCTGCATTCACTATATCCGGTCTCCCCAGACCCTGCATTCACTATATCCGGTCTCCCCAGACCCTGCATTCACTATATCTGGTCTCCCCAGGACCCTGCATTCACTATATCCGGTCTCCCCTGGACCACACATTCACTATATCCAGTCTCCCCGGACCCTGCATTCACTATATCCAGTCTCCCCGGACCCTGCATTCACTATATCCGGTCTCCCACAGTACACAGAACATGGAAATGCAATTATTGTAGTAAATTGTTAAATACCTTTTCTCATCAGCAGTTAGAAATCACTAATCTATCAGTGTCCAGCAGAGCACTGGTTAAAGCTTGTGGGAGTTTTCACTCTCCCCTTATTGTCCTATGAGGCTGCAGAACCCAACCCTCTGTCCAGACACCGATTGGCCCTGTGCCGATCACATGCACTCTCCCGAAAAACTCTAGCAATACACACTGAGCATGTGCAGATTTGCCACTGTTGCGCTGTACTATGGCAGATTGATTGGGGACAGTAGAAGGGGAGGATCAGAGAAGGTTTTTTTTGGTTTTTTTACACAATGCAGATGATTAACCCCTTAGGTTCCACAGTGAGTATAACAAGCATGCTTTACTGCATCTACAGACTGATTGTACTGTGGGGGGTTTAGTAACACTAAGGCAAGTCTGTCACAATGTGCTAGTATGTGGTGCACACTAGCACATGACATTCTGTAGGGACCCAATTTTCATTTGCCAACGTAGGTTTTTTTGGATCTTTGGTGCTCATATACCATGTAGCTCCGTTTTAACCCCTTGAATACCTGGAAATGTTTAACCCCTCACCTACAGGGCACTTATACCCCCTGTCCAGGCCAATTTCCAGCTTTCAGCGCTGTCACACTTTGAATGACAATTGCGCGGTCATGCAACACTGTACCCATATGAAATTTTTATCATTTTTTCGAGACAGATAGAGCTTTCGTTTGGTGGTATTTAATCACCTCTGGGATTTTTATTTTTTCTTAAACAAACCAAAAACCACTGCAAATTTTGAAAAAAAAAAATTTTTCCCTAGTTTTTGTTATACAATTTTGTAAATAAGTGATTTTTCTCCTTCACCAATGTGCGCTAATGAGGCTGCAGTGATGGGCACTGAGGCTGCACTGATGGACACTGATGAGGCACTGGTAGGTTGCACTGATGGGCATTGACAGGTATCACTGAAAGGCGGCACTGATACATGGCACTGATAGGCGGCACTGATTGGCATTGATGGGTGACATTGAAAGGCAGCTCAGATGGGCACTGATATGGCATTGATGTGGCACTGGCACTGATGAGCACTGACAGGTGGCACTTCTGGGGCCACACTGATCATCAGTGCCCTGATAATCTGTGTACATGTCCCCTCCACGGAAAGCAGATTACCGGCTCTCCTCTGTCAGTGTGACAGCTCGAGAGGAGAGAAATGCCGATAACTGGCATTTCCCTGATTGGACACAGCTGATCACATGACCGAGCCGACATCTTCGGCTCTTTCCGTGATCGGACACAGCGCACCGGAGATTGCCGGACTGTGCAATCCCTGAGCCGCACATGCGCAGTGAGAATGGTAGGACGTCCTATCAGAACGAGAGAACCACCTTGTGCCCGTCATTGGACTATAGGGCGGGCTGAAGGTGGTTAAACTTGTTAGACAAGCAGACTACCAACTCCTCCCTTTCATTAACCACCCACATGGATCATCTGCTTCTCTGGCTGATGTTTCTGCGATGGCCAGCAAATCCAGTGCCGAATTCTGTGCCCTCCCCCACAACTGGATGCCTCCTTATGACCTATGGAGCCTGGCCCTGCTGCTACACAGCCAAAAGAAGTGGCCAAGTTTCACATGAAGCAATGTTGACACCCATAGAAGAACCTTCCTACTCTGCAGCAGAAAAAAAAATTGACACCCAGCATGCCAGGTGACCCCAGATCTGGGCCAGTAAAAGCTTTAACCATTTCTGGACCAATGACATACCGGTAAGTCGCTGGACTTCAAGTGGTAATTTTTTTTTTCAGCCAGCTTGCTTGCAAAAGCGGTTTTACAAGGGGGAGGGGTACCCGCCTCCCCACCCCATTTTCCACTGCTCTCCCTTCCCACCAGGAGACCAGGTTCTGCCAGTTAACCATAGAACGGACTGGAGGGGCTCTGATAATCTCTATGCCCTAAAAACGGAAGCAATGAGCATTTCATCACTTCCGATTTCGTGGCTATAAACAAACCATTATATGGTTTGAAGAAAAAAAAAAAAAAAGAAAAAAAAAAAAAAAAAAGCATCAGATCAGCGATCTTGGTTTGATCCGAACCTTTAAAGGGCAGAGGAGAGATCTGAGGGTCCAATAGCACTCAGATCTCTCACAAAAGAGTACCTGCCACCGCCCCAAAGAGTACCTGCCACCGCCCCAAAGAGTACCTGCCACCGCCCCAAAGAGTACCTGCCACCGCCCCAAAGAGTACCTGCCACCGCCCCAAAGAGTACCTGCCACCGCCCCAAAGAGTACCTGCCACCGCCCCAAAGAGTACCTGCCACCGCCCCAAAGAGTACCTGCCACCGCCCCAAAGAGTACCTGCCACCGCCCCAAAGAGTACCTGCCACCGCCCCAAAGAGTACCTGCCACCGCCCCAAAGAGTACCTGCCACCGCCCCAAAGAGTACCTGCCACCGCCCCAAAGAGTACCTGCCACCGCCCCAAAGAGTACCTGCCACCGCCCCAAAGAGTACCTGCCACCGCCCCAAAGAGTACCTGCCACCGCCCCAAAGAGTACCTGCCACCGCCCCAAAGAGTACCTGCCACCGCCCCAAAGAGTACCTGCCACCGCCCCAAAGAGTACCTGCCACCGCCCCAAAGAGTACCTGCCACCGCCCCAAAGAGTACCTGCCACCGCCCCAAAGAGTACCTGCCACCGCCCCAAAGAGTACCTGCCACCGCCCCAAAGAGTACCTGCCACCGCCCCAAAGAGTACCTGCCACCGCCCCAAAGAGTACCTGCCACCGCCCCAAAGAGTACCTGCCACCGCCTGTTGCTATCACAGGACATTTATATTCCCTGTGGGGAAAAAAAAAAAAAAAAAAAAAAAAAAAAAGGGACAGAGTAAAATTGCACACAAAAAGTGAACGCTTTCAGCTAATAATGGAATCTTCTATTCCTACCAGTCCATCCCCCACAGTTATTACCTTTAGTACCACCAGCCCCTCCCTCTTAGATTGTAAGCTCCAAGGAGAACTCCACTCAGGGCCCCTCCCCTGAGTATATATATATAAATATTTTTATTTTTTTAATTTGGGGGTTCTAAGTAGTTCTCCAGCACACAAATACTGATTTTTTTTTCCATGTAAAAGTCAGAGAAGGCTTGGCCTTAAACTGGTTAAGTCAGTGACTAAAGGGTTGGCCTGGAGTTCAGCTTTAGGTATGAGGCAGGTACTGAGTGGTACCCCCCCCTTCTCTGTTCCTGACCCCCTTGGCTTCCAGATCCAGAGAGGCACACAGGGCGATGCCATGGCTGACTTCAGAGCACAGAGTCAATATTTGTATACGGAGGTTCCCAGGAGGTACAATAAAGGGCGGTGCAGGCACTTCACTGGTTGGAGCAGCTCAAACACCATGTACACGTGACAGGTTAGCTTTAGGTTTACTCCCAGACTCTCCCGGACTCCATGACCCTCCCCCATACTGTAACACAATCTTCCGAGTCGCTGTAAACGACCTTTAAACATTTGCTGGATCAGCAAGGGTGGGGTACACGGATCCAGACACAGCCAAAAGGTATTTAATAAAACGTCATGGGAGACGCATTAAATGACAGGAACACACCCCTGATGGTTTAATGATGTGATGGAGAACCTCAGGAAGAGAGGAGCAGGGGGGAGGGGTGTTCTGTCACACTGAGGCCCTGCGGCCCCCCGTCACACCTCCCCGACCCTTACCACAATCCGGGGGTCCCAGGAATGGCAGGCACTCCAGGATTCCAGACTACATCTGGCAGAAAACAAACCTTTAACCCCTGAGATGTGGCAGAACTACAAGTCTCAGCACGGCCCGTCGGCAGGCGCTCCCATATGTTTCGTCTCATCTAGGGCTACGTCATGTGGACAAGAATGGAAGTTACAGCATGCTGGAATCACGGGGTTAAAAATACCCGACAACCGACATAAGCCGTCCGTCATTCAGCCTATAAATACACAGGACTATACACGGCACATACACCCGTCCCAGATCATACATCTGCTGAACACTGCGAGGGGGGGTGCATATGGCACTAGGTATGCTGGGTAGTGCACTTGGGGGGTGCATATGGCACAGCACAATGAATGCTGGGTAGTTCACACATTTGGGAGGTGCATATGGCACAACACAGGGAATGCTGGGTAGTTCACACACGGGGGTGGTACATATGGCACAACACAGGGAATGCTGGGTAGTTCACACACGTTGGGGTGCATATGGCACAGCACAGGGAATGCTGGGTAGTTCGCTCACGGGGGGGGGGGGGGGGGGGGGGTACATATGGCACAGCACAGGGAATGCTGGGTAGTTCACTCACGGGGGGTGGTACATATGGCACAGCACAGGGAATGCTGGGTAGTTCACACACACGGGGGGGGGGGGTACATATGGCACAGCACAGGGAATGCTGGGTAGTTCACACACGGGGGGGGGTACATATGGCACAGCACAGGGAATGCTGGGTAGTTCAGACATTTGGGAGGTGCATATGGCACAACACAGGGAATGCTGGGTAGTTCACACACGGGGGGGTGCATATGGCACAGCACAGGGAATGCTGGGTAGTTCACACGCGGGGGGGGGGGGTACATATGGCACAGCACAGGGAATGCTGGGTAGTTCACACACTTTGGGGGGGGGGGGTTGCATATGACACAGGGTATGTGTATGCTGGGACATAAGTTCAGCCACACACTGAAGGGGGTTCATACAGAACGGAGCCTGCTGGGACATGTAGTTCACACACTGGGGAGGTCCTGCAGCACACATCACTTCCTCCGTCACAACAGCCCAGGAGACAGCATGCCCCTCCAGAAAAGGGTCAGGAAACCCCTCCACTCAGGGCCCCTCCCCCTGTCCACACCACGTGTCATCCACTGATCCCATACAGAATTCCAGCACCAAGGAAGGATCACACAAGTCAGTGACATGTCACACCTGCACAGACACAAACCGCAGACAGGGGGCCCCTCAACTGACTTCAGGGGGCCAACCAAGGGTGACATTAGTGACAGCTGTTACACAGCTGTGTACAGCGACACGGAACAGAGGCCGGAACACGCCGAAATCATCAAGTCAGAGGAATCTCTCGTCTGATTTCATACAAAAAAGTGAGATTAGGAATTGTGAACAGGAATCACCTGAAACTTTCCTAGACGCACCCAGAGTGCTCCCCACGTACAGGACCCGATGGTCTCACCTTCCTGACCCTCTCAATGCCTACCAGACCCGATGGTCTCACCTTCCTGACCCTCTCAATGCCTACCAGACCCGATGGTCTCACCTTCCTGATCCTCTCAATGCCTACCAGACCCGATGGTCTCACCTTCCTGACCCTCTTCTCAATGCCTACCAGACCCGATGGTCTCACCTTCCTGACCCTCTCAATGCCTACCAGACCCGATGGTCTCGCCTTGATGACCCTCTTCTCAACGCCTACCAGACGCGATGGTCTCACCTTCCTAACCCTCAATGCCTACCAGACCCGATGGTCTCGCCTTCCTGACCCTCAATGCCTACCAGACCCGATGGTCTCGCCTTCCTGACCCTCAATGCCTACCAGACCCGATGGTCTCACCTTCCTGACCCTCAATACCTACCAGACCCGATGGTCTCGCCTTCCTGACCCTCAATGCCTACCAGACCCAATGGTCTCACCTTCCTGACCCTCAATACCTACCAGACCCAATGGTCTCGCCTTCCTGACCCTCAATGCCTACCAGACCCAATGGTCTCACCTTCCTGACCCTCAATGCCTACCAGACCCAGGTCATTACAACAGACTTTGCATTGTTGGGATTTGGCATCCACAAAGAATGCAAACTTATATGAAGCCATGTTTGCTCATTAAATATGCAGGCTCCTCCTCCTGCAAACCTTTCAATCTGTTCCAAACTACTTAAGACTTTGTTCGTGCCACAAACCGCATTTTTCCATACGGGCGAGGGCAGCGCCACCTCCAACGGGCAGCTGACGTCCATTATACGGTTTATTTGATGTGTCAACATGCGTTGTGCTGCTGTGCGGTGCCATCCGGTGCGATGTGGAAAAAACAGTTGCCGACTTGTTCCTCCACACCGACATCAGCGCTGTGAACGTGGCGCATAGAAGACCATGACGAGCCCCTAAGGTGAGCCCTCATTTATCCTGTATCTGCATCACACGGAGTGAGCGAGCCCCAAGAACTGGAAATGTCAGGCTGTTCCTCGTGAACATCCCAGCAGTCATTCAGCAGAGATGGTAACAGAAATGTTCGACAACAGAGATGGAGCCGTCTGGAAGAAGCAAGGGGGTGACGATCTGGAAGAGCAGAGCATGTAAACAGCTGCACACGACTCCACTAGAAATACACCCTGGGGTACCCTTCAAGGAGGAAAGGCAGAGCAGTGAAGATTCGGGAAATGAGCAGCCAGGACTTACAATCTGGACACGGGTGGTGGGGGAGGAGTTACTCGACTCTACAATTAAAGCCGGCCGTACATTATACAATTTCCTTCAGATGTACCTAATACAAGAGCCAACCTGTTTGCACACAAATTGAGCGTTTAGGTTTGAACTCGTATACGGTTTTAGTATTTTAGGAAATGTAAAATTGTATAATGTATGGCCAGCCCACACAGAAGTTGGGATGACTTACAAGGGAGGGCTGCAAAAATCGTGTGGTTTAAGCACAGGGTGGGAAGCATGCAGTTTAGAGACAGAAGTTGGGTTGCAGGCAGCTACAACCGTGTGGTTTAGACTCGGTTGCTCTGGTATGGGTGGGGGGGGCAGCCTTGATTGGGAGGCTTAAGCAGCCCATACATGGAGTGAATTTCTTTCCTACAACCGGGGATCGATTCCTCCAACACCAACAGAGTTGACAGGGGAATCTGTCCCACCGAGCTACTGTCTTTTCTAAGTGGGGATCATCCCCATGGGGGCCCCGGCTAGCAATCGTATGAAATCCTTCAGGCTGGTTGTACCCAAGTTGATCAATCAATTCAGCCTGCCCATACACAGTTCAAATCTCAGCCGGTTCAGCAGGAACCGAACTGTCTACAGCCGGCCTTGAACCTCATACACAAGATGGAAACATCCGATGAATGGCCGTCCATTGCTGGTGCATGCTAGTCTCATAGGAAATAAATCAGATACTAAAGTTATGAAAATTCTCGTATGACAGAATACAACTTCGGAAGTGAGGTCATGCATGCGTTCGTTTGTGCATGCGCGGTCACACTCGTCAAGTTTGTTTCGAATATTGTATGAAAATCGTACGATCTGGTATATGAAAAAATGTGTCCAAATACGTTCAGATGAAGGCTGTGCACCGATTGTCGTACGATCGCTTCGATTATCTGATTGTGTGTACTGGACTTTAGACACGAGGAGGCGGGACTCTTGCTGCAGCCATGACAGTATGGTTTAAATACTGGGGGGGAGATGGTAGAAGCCGCAACTGTTGAAGACAAGGCCAGCAGCTGGGACTGTGTCTCAAGCTGGCCATAGATAGGTAGAAAATAGTTTGAACAGGTCAAAGCGCTCGATCGTCCGACCTTCTAAATGTTAGCGGGCTCGCGTCGATTCTCGAAATGTACGGCAAAAAACCTAGAAAGTCAGAATTTTGTAGAGCCAAAGACTTCTGAAGCACGGTCGGTGGAATCGATCGGGAGCAACACGCAAAAATCAAATGATCCATGAGCATGTGAAAAAAAACAAAAATGTATATTTTAAAGGAAAAAAAAACGCCCAAGTCATCAAGTGGGAGGAAAAATGTGCCTCAATGATGGCGTATTCGCATGCTCATGTGACAGATCTTTACCAAAAGTGAAATGTTTTGAGCGATATTGTACCCAGCTTTAGACATGGTATTGGGGGGGGGGGTAGGGGGGAAACAGATGACGCGGTTAGGCACAAGAGTGGCAGCCAATGGCATGCAGTTTGGACACAGGGGGCGGGGACAAGACATGGAGGTGCAGCCACAACTGTGCAGTTTGGACCCTGGGCGCGGGGGACGAGACATGGAGGTGCAGCCACGACTAGAGTTTGGACACGGGGGGTGGGGACGAGACATGGAGGTGCAGCCACGACTACAGTTTGGACACGGGGGGGGGGGGCGGGGACGAGACATGGAGGTGCAGCCACGACTACAGTTTGGACACGGGGGGCGGGGACGAGACATGGAGGTGCAGCCACGACTACAGTTTGGACACGGGGACGAGACATGGAGGTGCAGCCACGACTACAGTTTGGACACGGGGGGGGGGGGGGCAGGGGCGAGACATGGAGGTGCAGCCACAACTAATTTGGACACGGGGGGCGGGGCTGAGACATGAAGGTGAGCCATGGCTACAGATTGGACACGGGGGTGGGGACGAGACATGGAGGTGCAGCCACGACTACAGTTTGGACATGGGTAGGGGGGGGGGGCAGGGACGAGACATGAAGGTGCAGCCACAGCTGTGCAGTTTGGACATGGGGGCGGGGACGAGACACGAAGGTGCAGCCATGACTACAGTTTGGACACGCGGGGGGGGGGGGGGCAGGGGCGAGACATGGAGGTGCAGCCACGACTGTGCAGTTTGGACATGGGGGGCAGGGACAAGACATGGAGATGCAGCCACGACTACAGTTTGGACGTGGGGGCGGGGATGAGACATGGAGGTGCAGCCACAGCTGTGCAGTTTGGACATGGGGGCGGGGACGAGACATGGAGGTGCAGCCACGACTGTGCAGTTTGGACACAGCAAGGTTGGATTGGGGGCGCTCATGGTCCTGTAAAATGGACGCGGTGAGGGGCGTTTGCAGCAAAGACGCAGCTTGCACACGGGGGATTGATGTTGTGGTTTAGACATTGGGGTGGGGCTGGGAAGACCCCCCGTGGTCTGTTCGGTTTGGAGAAGATGACAACAGAGGCTCCCAGGGACAGTACAGGGGCCCCGACCTTATATTGGGGGGGTGAACAATCGTGGAGGGACCTCCGTGTGTCTGGACGATATTCTAGGTCTATTAAACACACATTCAGTAATAGACCAATCGCTGAGCACCAGATCCCACCCACCGCAGAGTATGTAAATGAGGTCACCTACGCCCCACCCACAGCACTGGGCACAGCCGTGATAGGAGGAGCACAGGGCAGCCATTGCTGATCAGGTGTGTGCAGGTGACACCAGCCCCTCCTCTGGAAGAAGAAACCCCCAACCTCCCCCCACCCCCTCCAGTATCAGATCCCGAGGAGGCCGGGCACAGCCAGGAATGCAGCATCTTCTTGAGCTCCCTTATAATGGCAACAAAAGCATTTCCCATGACAGGTACACATTACCACCACAGGGAACCAATGAGAGAGTTCCATATAATCACATGACAGAGGGCGGGGATAACCCCACGTTATCTGAAAGCCAATGCCTGCTCCCAACTCCTGGCCCCTCCCCCCAACCCACCTGCTCCTGAGAACACAGTACTGCTCATTGGACACAATACTGGGCGGAGTTATTCCACAGGTGAGCCAAACCCCTCCCCCAAGGACACATTATTGCTCATTGGACAGCATGCTGGGCGGAGTTATTCCACAGGTTAACCAAACCACAATCCCCTCCCCCAAAGACACTACAGCACACTAGGTGGAGTTAATCCTCGGCAGACCACGCCCCCAAGGACACCACTCCGCCCACACTTGTCTCAGAAAGGACTCTAACTTGAGAAAGGGATGTGGGCGGGGCTCAACAAAATGCTGGGCTGAACGCAAACAGAGGAAAGGGGGATTAGGGCGGAGCTTAGATGTGGGGGTATGGGGCGGGGCAGGGAGGGACCCCTGGTATTAACTTACCCAAATGTAAGTCCGGCTGCCCCCCCATCCCTGGACATCCCCCCTAACAGTACAAGGTGAGAGCCAGCGAGGTGGAGTCCGCAAACACGACGGACGGCGGCCCCTCCACGCGTACAGCGCCTATCGGTGTTCCCGAGGAAGCAGAACCCGACAGGATCAGGCCTCTATGTACGCCTAACCCCGCTCTCCCCTCACACACACGGGCCCCCCCACCACCACATTCCCCGACTCTTACCTCCTCCGTCCCCCTCTCAGCGCTGCTGGAGCTCTCGCTGGCTGGACTGTCACCCACGGGTCTATATATCACCTCCCGCCCCTCCTATGACATGGGGGAGGTGACGGCCAATCAGCGCGCACAAAGAGCAAAATCTCCCTACGCTATTGGTAATCAAGGTGTCAGTCAGAAAAGAGGAGGCTCCGTGCGAGAGAGAACATCGAACGGAGATTGGTGGAAGGGACAGCCAGTAGCGTTGCCGGTTGTTGGGTCGGGGTGAGGCAATTGGATGGACGTCTTGTCAGTCGGTGTAGGAGGGGCGAGCGATAATTATAGGAGATCTGACAGCTGCAGGGGGCGTGTTCTGATTGTGCTGACGTCAAGAGATCTGGAGTACAGCGGCCATAACCGGAGTACAAACTAAATACAATGTTATCATGGAGATCCCTCCATCTGTATACAACGTCATCACACCGTGTATATATACCGATCTGTATACAACGTCATCATACCATGTATATACCGATCTGTATACAACGTCATCATACCATGTATATATATACCGATCTGTATACAACGTCATCACACCGTGTATATATACCGATCTGTATACAACGTCATCACACCGTGTGTATATATACCGATCTGTATACAATGTCATCATACCGTGTATATACCGATCTGTATACAACGTCATCACACCGTGTATATATACTGATCTGTATACAACGTCATCACACCGGGTGTATATACCAATCTGTATACAATGTCATCATACCATGTATATATATATATACACCGATATGTATACAGCGTCATCACACCATGTATATACCGATCTGTATACAATGTCATCATACCATGTATATATATATATACACCGATCTGTATACAGCGTCATCACACCATGTATATACCGATCTGTATACAACGTCATCACACCGGGTGTATATACCAATCTGTATACAATGTCATCATACCATGTATATATATATATATACACCGATCTGTATACAGCGTCATCACACCATGTATATACCGATCTGTATACAGCGTCATCATACCATGTATATACCGATCTGTATACAATGTCATCATACCATGTATATATATATATATATATACACCGATCTGTATACAGCGTCATACCATGTATATATACCGATCTGTATACAACGTCATCACACCGGGTGTATATACCAATCTGTATACAATGTCATCATACCATGTATATATATATATATATACACCGATCTGTATACAGCGTCATCACACCGTGTATATAAACTGAACTGTATACCTCATCACACTTCTGCGCACTGTGTGCTTCAGCATGCGCTGACCCCGCCCTGTCATGTGACGTGGCCTACCACTTGGTGGCTGAGTGGCTGTTGTTCCCAGTTGCTTCCACTTTGTTATAATCCCACTAACAGTTGAGCGTGGAATATTTAGTAGCCAGGAAATGTCACAGATGGACTTATTGCCCAGGTGACCACCTATCATGGGATCACGCTTGGAGTCACTGAGCTCCTGAGAGTGACCCATTCTTTCACCAATGTTTGTAGAAGCGGTCTGCATGCCTAGGGGCGTGATTGTATACACCTGTGTCCATGGAGGGGATTGGAACACCTGAATCACATGATTGGGAGGGCGGGGCCAATAATTTTGGCAATATAATGTATCACAGTCCCTCTCTAAGACCCCGGTCACACTGGGTGCGACTTGCCATGCCGTGTGACTTGCAAATCACATGGCGAGTCGCACCCTATTGTCAGCAATTATATCGGTGTGGTTCTGACTTGGTCGGAGCCGCACCGATTTCTATAGTACTACATGCACCACTTTAGGTGCGACTTGTATAGACATCTGTGTCTTGCATGCAGCAGAAGTCTTGCAAGTTGCACCTCAAGTCAGAATATCATCCAACCTTGAAGTCGCACGATTACAAAGTGGGATCGGTGTGACCGCGGTGTAAGAGCTGATTCACACATGTGCGGTGCGGACTGAAGCTCAGGTTTCACGGATAATTTATACAGTAGCTGCTCACAGGTTCATGTCAGGTTTACATCAGGACAGGATTAGCTCAGGATCTTGTTCACACATATGCGGTTTAGTAACCATACATGCCAATAGCCTGCAATCCGCACCTGAACCGGACAGGACTCTTTTTAAAACCGCACTGAATCCGTACCACCGGAGCACCGGACATATGTGAACAGGCATAGGAAGCTATGTTTTTTCACATGTCATGCGGATTGGATGCGGTTCAAACCACATATATGTGAACCAGCATTTAGTTACTGATCACTGCCATTACCAGTATAGCATAAATAAATAAATATAAAATAATAATAAAAGAAATAATTTTTTTTTAAGGTTTAGGGGTTAATTATTATTCATTATTACATAGTATTAATTTATTGTATTCATTTATTATTTATTTATGATTATTTTTATTTATTTGTGTATTTACATTTATTTATTTATTATTATTATTATTAGTAGTAGTAGTAATAGTAGTAGCATTGATAGTAGTAGTAGTATTAGCACCCTAACACTAACACACACACAAAAAAAAGAATAAATAAATATTAAGAAGATAATAAATAAAATATTACCCCAAACCCTAACCTCTAAATCCTAACCTTAACTCCGGCTCCTAATTCTAAACCTAACCTTACCTCTTACCCTAACAAAAATAAATAATAATAATAATAATAAAATAAATAATTTATTTTTTTAAGGGTTAGGAGTTAATTATTATTTATTTATTATTACATAGTATTCATTTATTGTATTAATTTATTATTTATTTATGATTATTTTTATTTATTTGTGTATTTTCTTTACATTTATTTATTATTATTAGAAGTAGTAGTAGCAGTAGTAGCAGTGGTAGTAGTAGTAGTATTAGCAAATAACACACACAAAAAAAAAAGAATAAATAAATAATAAGAAGACAATAAATAAAATATTACCCCTACCCCAAACCCTAACCCTTAAATCAGTGGTGTATTTAGGTTTCATGCTGCCCTAGGCAACACAAAAATCAGCTTCCCCCCCCCCCCCCCCACAGAGAGACTCTGACACTGACAAACACCCCCCTCCCCCACGATAAGAGCCTGACACTGACAAACAAAACCCCACCCCAATGTCCTCTCTTCCATCCCTTCTTTCAGGGGGCAGCACTGCCCCCCTGAAAAATGCCGTTGCCCCCCTGAAAAAAATGCCGCTCTAGGCAAATGCCTTGTTTGCCTTGTGGTAAATACACCGCTGCCTTAAATCCTAACCTTAACTCCAGCTCCTAATTCTAAACCTAACCTTACCTCTCACCCTAACAAAAATAAATAATAATAATAATAATAATAATAATAAAATAAATAATTTATTTTTTAAGGGTTAGGGGTTAATTATTATTTATTTATTATTACATAGTATTAATTTATTGTATTCATTTATTATTTATTTACGATTATTTTTATTTATTTGTGTATTTATTTTACATTTATTTATTTATTATTATTAGTAGTAGTAATAGTAGTAGTAGTATTAGCACCCTAACACTAACACACACACAAAAAAAAGAATAAATAAATAATAAGAAGACAATAAATAAAATATTACCCCAAACCCTAACCCCTAAATCCTAACCTTAACTCCGGCTCCTAATTCTAAACCTAACCTTACCTCTTACCCTAACAAAAATAAATAATAATAATAATAATAATAATAAAATAGAGGAATAAAAGCTAATGAAAATTCCAAAAACAGCTGAAAAACCTAGCAACAAATGATGCAAAAGATTAATTTTTTTTCTATTTGCTAGTAAAAAAATGCCTAAAAATGGTGTATAAAATTGCACAATAATGCGCAGAAATCGTGCCAAAAAAACGCACACACAAACACACCAAAACCGCTCAAAGCCTGTGGGTGTCCAGGAAGAACGCACACTGCATACAAAACAAACATTTGGCTGCTCCTTTTACATTATATTGCTAAACTGCTGGTTCTTCCCACAGCTCTGATCTCCGTGCAGCCCAGTGATGATGTCCCTGATACTTTTACAAGGTAATATCAGGGTTTGGAAAGGTATTTCTATCTGTGTCAGGCTTCATGCACACTGGGGGGGGGGGGGGATTTTAATAATGCTGGTAGCGTTAGCTGTGTAAAGTTACGTTAAAAACGCAAGTTAGTGGCACCTTGCCGGGTTTTTTCTTGTTTGTGTTTTTAAGCTTTTTTTTACCAAAAAATATATTTTTTTTTTTTGCTACAGTCCAAAAACGCTGGTTTATCACATCAGAATTGCACCCCGTTCATGTGAACCACTGCGGGTGTGTATGTAACAACACCCCGAAATAGGCCCGCAAAACACGGTGCGATGTGCAGAATTGGATCGCATAGGTGTGAATACCCATGTGATCCAATTCTAGTGCGGACCCGAAAAAGGGTCCTGTGTGTTTTTGGTGCGGGTGCGGTGTGAATAGAGCCATACAAAACGTATGGCTCTGATCGCACTGCACACAAATCGCATCGGATTTGCATAGGAATGCGGTGCGGTTCCCGTGCGAATCACATGCGATGTACCGCACCACATGTATGTGAACCCGGGCTTTACGCTGAACCACCCTTATATTCACCCTTCCTCTTCCGTCAGACAGAAAAGCAAATCAATTTTATTCAATTTTTTTACAGGCTTTTTTTTTTTTATTTTCATGCTGGGTTTCCAGCCTCGGCCGGGGCCCCACTGCCTCCTGGGATCACTACATCACCGTTGTACCAGGGGGACAGTGTGTTACTGATCCCCCCAGGGGGAGTAAATACCTGGACTGACCATTTGGAAACTCAGGCACTGCCCGACGGCCCGGGGTCAGTAGGGGGCCCTATGAGATGCCCCTGGTATCTTTTTCATAGGCTTTTTTGAGTTTGGGCAAGGACACAGGGGCCCCATGATCCCCTATTGCCCGGGGGCCCCATGAGTTGTCAGTCCGCCCCTGCCTGGAAGTGTTACCCTGACAAATTAATCAGCATTTATGCACTTAACATGAAAAAAAAAAAATCTGATGACAGGTCCTCTTTAAATGTAAAAAAACCCCTATAAATATCTTTATATGAATTATTTCAGGTTACCCATAATGCATCGCACCTCTCAGCCGGAAATGTACAGAGTGCCGTGTATGAGATTGCTAGGTTCACATACAGGACAGGCAAGTCGGGACACGTCCTCCATCCGAAGGTGCAACATTGTGTCAGCAGGTTGTCGTGTAATCAGCAAGTTGTCGTGTAGTCACACTTCTATAATGTACATAATACAAGCTTTCCTCCTCCAGAGCCTGAACTCAGGGCTGAGAAAACGGGGAAATCACTGAGCCTTCCCAACAGCACAACTATACCCAACCACGTGGGTCAGGAGAGCGCTGACTGACTACAGCACAGAGAACATGAGGCACCTCTTTAGTACAATGACTACATTACTGGGGATATTGGGATGGCAACTTCTTCAGTGTGATGACCACAGCACTGGGGACATTGGGGTGATGCCTCCTCAGTATGATGACCACAGCACTGGGGACATTGGGGTGATGCCTCCTCAGTATGATGACCACAGCACTGGGGACATTGGGGTGATGCCTCCTCAGTATGATGACCACAGCACTGGGGACATTGGGGTGATGCCTCCTCAGTATGATGACCACAGCACTGGGGACATTGGGGTGATGCCTCCTCAGTATGATGACCACAGCACTGGGGACATTGGGGTGATGCCTCCTCAGTATGATGATTACAGCACTGGGGATATTGGGGTGGTGTCTTCTGAGTGCAACGACTACAACACTTGGGACATAGGGGTGGCACCTCTTCAAAGCGATGACTTCAGCATTGGGGGACATTGGGGTGTCACCTCTTCAGAGTGATGACTACAGCACTGGGGACATCGGGGTGGCGCCTGCTCAGTACAATGACTACAGCACTGGGGACATCAGGGTGATGCCTCCTCATTACAATGCCTACAGCACTGGGGACATTGTGGTGATGCCTCTTCGGTGTAATGACTATAGCACTGGGGACATTGGGGTGGTGCCTTCTCGGTAGGATGACTACAGCACTGAGGACATTGGGGTGGCACCTCTTCAGAGCGATGACTACAGCATTGGGGACATCGGGGTGGCGCCTGCTCAGTACAATGACTACAGCATTGGGGACATCGGGTGATGCTTCTTCAGTGCAATGACTACAGCACTGGGGACATTGGGGTGATCCTCTTCAGTGCAATGACCACAGCACTGGGGACATTGGAGTGGTCCTCTTCAGTGCAGACTACAGCACTGGGGACATTGAGGTGGTCCTCTTCAGTGCAATGACTACAGCACTGGGGACATTGGAGTGATCCTCTTCAGTGCAATGACTACAGCACTGGGGACATTGGAGTAGTCCTCTTCAGTGCAGACTACAGCACTGGGGACATTGGGGTGGCGCCTTCTCGGTAGGGTGACTACAGTACTGGAGACATTGGGGGGGCACCTCCTCAGTACAGTGACTACAGTACAGAGGACATGGGGTGGCATCTCCTCAGCATAATGATTACAGCACTGGGGACATTGGGGTGGCTCCTCTTCGGTACAATGACTACAGTACTGGAGACAAAGGGGTGGCTCCTCTTCAGTGCAAAGACTACAGCACTGGGGACATTGAGGTCGCTCCTCTTCAGTACAATGACTACAGCACTGGGGACATTGGGGTGACACCTCCTCAGTACAATGACTACAGCACTGGGGACATTAGGGTGGCTCCTCTTCGGTACACTGACTACAGCACTGGGGACATCGGGGTGACACCTCCTCAGTACAATGACTACAGCACTGGGGACATTGGGGTGGCTCCTTTTAAGTGTGATAACTACAACATTGGGGACATTGGGGTGGTGCCTCAGTACAATGACTACAGAACTGGTGACATTGGGGTGGCTCCTTTTAAGTGTGATAACTACAACATTGGGGACATTGGGGTGGTGCCTTTTCAGTACAATGACTACAGCACTGGGGACGTTGGGGTGGTGCCTCAGTACAATGACTACAGCACTGGGGACATTAGGGTGGTGCCTCAGTACAATGACTACAGCACTGGGGACGTTGGGGTGGTGCCTCAGTACAATGACTACAGCACTGGGGACGTTGGGGTGGTGCCTCAGTACAATGACTACAGCACTGGGGACATCGGGGTGGCTCCTCTTAAGTGCGATGACTACAGCACTGGGGACATTGGGGTAGTGCCTCAGTACAATGACTGCAGCACTGGGGACGTTGGGGTAGTGCCTCAGTACAATGACTACAGCACTGGGGACGTTGGGGTAGTGCCTCAGTACAATGACTACAGCACTGGGGACGTTGGGGTAGTGCCTCAGTACAATGACTACAGAACTGGTGACATTGGGGTGGCTCCTTTTAAGTGTGATAACTACAACATTGGGGACATTGGGGTGGTGCCTTTTCAGTACAATGACTACAGCACTGGGGACGTTGGGGTGGTGCCTCAGTACAATGACTACAGCACTGGGGACATTAGGGTGGTGCCTCAGTACAATGACTACAGCACTGGGGACGTTGGGGTGGTGCCTCAGTACAATGACTACAGCACTGGGGACGTTGGGGTGGTGCCTCAGTACAATGACTACAGCACTGGGGACATCGGGGTGGCTCCTCTTAAGTGCGATGACTACAGCACTGGGGACATTGGGGTAGTGCCTCAGTACAATGACTGCAGCACTGGGGACGTTGGGGTAGTGCCTCAGTACAATGACTACAGCACTGGGGACGTTGGGGTAGTGCCTCAGTACAATGACTACAGCACTGGGGACGTTGGGGTAGTGCCTCAGTACAATGACTACAGGACTGGGGACATTGGGGTGGTGCCTCAGTACAATGACTACAGCACTGGGGACATCGGGGTGGTGCCTCAGTACAATGACTACAGCACTGGGGACATCGGGGTGGCTCCTCTTAAGTGCGATGACTACAGGACTGGATACATGAATGCAATAGGACTACACAGCCAAGGATGTTTGTTTGCCCGGGACAGGCCTTCAGAAATGGGGACTGTCCCGGACAAACAAGGACGAATGGCAACCACACCCCAATGGTCGCACCGCATGCATAGGTGCTTCATGGTCTTCCTAAATATTGAAAATTATATTTTACTGAACCGCAGCGACATTAAACCACCGCCATCCTGAACAGCCTGAAATCCACCTGGAGGGAAATGCGATCTGTACCGAGCAAAGGCTTGTGACATTATCCGCTCAATGTGCTGCCAAAGTGCTGAGCTCAGCCGCTGCCCTTCCCTGCTATTCCTAGAGGCAGAGGAACTCTATATTTAGCCGGTCCATTGATAAATGCCGTCACCAACTCCGAACACGCTAGGACGATTGTTGGGGACGAACTACTGACATCACTGATGTCCTGTGTGCCTCACGCCTCACGTTGCCGCGTGTAGCCATCTGCAGGGTATTTGGAGTCCTGCGGGCTATGCTTCCAAGGCCTCTGTTGAAGTGGAGAAGAGAAAGTGGACCTGTCAGTAGCATGACAAGTCGTTATCAGGGGCGGACTGACCATTTCAGCACTCGGGCACTGCCTGAGAGCCCGGGGTCGCTAGAGGGCCCCATGAAATGCCCCTGGCAGGGGCGGACTGACAACTCATGGGGCCCCCGGGCAATAGGGGATCATGCGGCCCCTGTGTCCTTGCCCAAACTCAAACCACACCCAAAAAAACCTATGAAAAAGGTACCAGGGGCATCTCATGGGGCCCCCTACTGACCCCGGGCCCTCGGGCAGTGCCCAAGTTCCCAAATGGTCAGTCCGCCTCTGGTACCTTTTATAGGCTTTGGATGGGTGCTGTTGTGATGCAACTTTGGATGGGTGCTACTTTGATGCGACTTTGGATGGGTGACACTTTGATGTTACTTGAGTGCAACGTCACATCAAATTCTCATCAAAGTTGCACTGCATGAACAGAACTGCTATACTTTCCTATTAGCCAAAAAAAAAAAAAAGGTTGCATCCAAATCACACCTATCCAAAGTCGTATCAAAGTCGCACCCATCCAAAGTCACATCAAAGTCGAATCAAAATCACACTCACCCAAAGTCGCATTCCAAGTCACGTCAAAGTTCCACCCATCCAAAGTCACATCAAAGTCACATCAAAGTTCCACCCATCCAAAGTCGTATCAAAGTCGCATCAAAATCACTCTCACCCAAAGTCTCATTCCAAGTCACATTGAAGTCGCATCAAAATCACACCTATCCAAAGTCACATCAAAATCACACTCACCCAAAGTCGCATTCCAAGTCACGTCAAAGTTCCACCCATCCAAAGTCACATCAAAGTCACATCAAAGTTCCACCCATCCAAAGTCGTATCAAAGTCGCATCAAAATCACTCTCACCCAAAGTCGCATTCCAAGTCACATTGAAGTCGCATCAAAATCACACCTATCCAAAGTCACATCAAAATCACACTTACCCAAAGTCGCATTCCAAGTCAAGTCAAAGTTCCACCCATGCAAAGTCACATCAAAGTTGCATCAAAGTCAAACTCATCCAAAGTTGCATCCAAATCACATCAAAGTCAATACTTTCCTGATGCCAACCACCCCCCGCGAAACGCATCAAAAACACAACGCTTGCATTGGTGCGGGTCCAATAAAGCCTATTACATACGCAATCTGCTGAATGAAAAAATGTCGCTGACCCTTTCGAAAAAACGCATCGGCTCAAAATGCACAGATGTGAACTAGATCCATAGGAAATCATAGGAAATGGGCTGTAGTGCTTTTCTGCAAACTGGAAAACGCACTGAGATCTGCATACAGGTCACACCTGAGTGACTTGGAACCATGGGCAGAATTGTGCGATTTTGCCTGTGATTCCAAAGTGCTCTAAAATCGCAACATAACACTCAATGCAAGTTTGGGTTCCATTCATTCTTACCCCAGGTTCACAGCATTTTGAGCAGTGTTTTGTAGAAACGCAGTACATTTAACATGATTTCCTATGGGACGGGTTCACATCTCAGCGTTTTCACCCGGTGCGTTTTTTGGAAAGGGTCAGGGACTTTTTTTTTTAATGCAAAAAGTTGCATTTTTGGTTCTATAGACTTCAATGGAAATGCTGCAGAAAAGCATGAAGTGCATTTTTGCTGCGTTTTTTAAATGTGCCTAGCAACAAGAAAAAAACTCCACACAGTGCAGCAAAAACGCAGCCCGCAACGCAGAAATGGGTCAAACGCACACTGCATAGGTGTGAACCAAGCCTTACCCCAGGTTCACACCTAAGCGCTTTCTGCCGCGTTTGACGGCGACGCAGTACAGTCCATTTAACATGACTTGCTATGGGACATGTTCACATCTCTGCATTTTCACATCTCTGCGTTTTTTGGAAAGGGTCAGCCCGGGTTCACACTAATGCAGTGCAGAATTCACAGCGTTTTCTGTGCGAATTCCGTACCATATCAGAATCGCACCCCGTTCATGTGAACCGCTGCGGGGGGTGTATGTTAACAACATCCCAAAATCGGTCCGCAAAACGCGGTGCGATGTGCAGAATTGGGTCGCATAGGTGTGAATACCCATGCGATCCGATTCTAGTGTGGATTAAAAAAAAGGGTCCTGCACATTTCTGGTGCGGATGCGGTGCGATTAGAGCCATACAGAATGTACGTCTCCAATCGCACCGCACACAAATCGCATGTGATTTGCGCAGGAATGCGGTACAGGGACTTTTTTGAACACAAAACGTTGCGTTTTTGGTTTTATAGATTCCAATGGGTACGCTGTAGAAAAGCATGTATTGTGTTTTTGCTGCATTTTTTTAAGCATTTTTGATACGTTTTGAGTTTAAAATCTGCCTAGCAACAAGAAAAAAAAAAGAAACGAATCAAACGCACCTGCAAAGACTTAAAGTGGATTTTCACCCTACCCATTTTTTTATTATTATGAAAATGAATTTAACTTTTTTTTAACTTTATTAGGAAAAAAAAATAACCGGATGACAGGTCCACTTCAGATGTAAAAAAATCATTAAATATCTTTATATTTAATACTAAGGTTACCCATAATGCATCGCACATCTCAGCCGGAAATGTACAGAGTGCCGTGCAGGGGCGGACTGACAACTCATGGGGCCCCCGGGCAATAGGGGATCATGGGGCTCCTGTGTCCTTGCCCAAACTCAAAAAAAGGCTATGAAAAAGGTACCAGGGGCATCTCATGGGGCCCCCTACTGACCCTGGGCCCTCAGGCAGTGCCCGAGTTTCCAAATGGTCAGTCCGCCCCTGGTGCCGTGTATGAGATTGCTAGGTTCACATACAGGACAGACAAGTCGGGACACGTCCTCCATCCGAAGGTGCAACATTGTGTCAGCAGGTTGTCGTGTAATCAGCAGGTTGTCGTGTAGTCCAGGGGCGGACTGACAACTCATGGGGCCCCCGGGCAATAGGGGATCATGGGGCCCCTGTGTCCTTGCCCAAACTCAAAAAAGCCTATGAAAAAGGTACCAGGGGCATCTCATGGGGCCCCCCACTGACCCCGGGCCCTCAGGCAGTGCCCGAGTGGGCGTAGTCACACTTCTATAATGTACATAATACAAGCTTTCCTCCTCCAGAGCCTGAACTCAGGGCTGAGAAAACGGGGAAATCACTGAACCTTCCCAACAGCACAACTGGACCAAGACACAGGGGTCATGAGAGCACACAGGGACTGCCCTTTAACTCCTCGCCTACCCCCTTCTCGCCCAGGCCTATGTTCAGCTTTCAGCGGTCGCACTTTGAATGACAATTACGCAGTCATGCGACACTGTGCCCGTATGAAATTATTATTTTTTTCACACAAATAGAGATTTCTTTTGGTGGTATTTAATCGCCGCTGGGGGTTTTATTAAACAAAAAACGGGCAAAGAAATTTAAAAAAGAGTTTTTCTTTGTTTCTATTAGAAACTTTTGAACACTGGTAATTTTTCTACTTCACCGATGTGCAGCACTGCTGGACTTCATTACACCCTGTTCCAAAATATTATGCAAATTCTATTTAAGTGTCACAAAGATGAAATATTTTGTTTTTCAGTGTAACTCATGGATGGCATTGTGTGTCAGGGCTCTTTTGATCACTGAAAACAATCTCGGACACCTGTGATAATTAGATTGGCCGGTGAGCCCAATTTAAGGAAAAACTACTAAAGGAGGGTGTTCCACAATATTAAGCAGAGCACCATTTTCAAAAATATGGGCAACTCTGCTGCCGAAAAGAGTGAAATAGTTCGATGCCTTGGACGAGGTATGAAAACATTCGATATTTGACAAAAACGTAAGCGTGATCATCGCACTATGAAGAGATTTGCGGCTGATTCAGAGCACAGACGGGTTGGTGCAGATAAAGGCACATTGAGGAAGATTTCTGCCAGATCCATGCATCGGATCAAGAGAGCAGCTGCTAAAATACCATTACATAGCAGCAAACAGATATTTGAAGCTGCTGGTGCCTCTGGAGTCCCACGGACATCAAAGTGTAGAGTCCTCCAGAGTCTTGCAACTGTGCAGAAACCTTCTATTCGGCCACCACTAACCAATGCTCACAAGCAGAAATGGCTGCATTGGGCAGAAAAATACATGAAGACTAATTTTTAAACAGTCCTGTTCACTGATGAGTGCCGTGCAACCCTGGATGGTCCAGATGGAAGGAGTAGTGGATGGTTGGTGGACGGCCACTGTGTTCCAACAAGGCTGCGACGTCAGCAAGGCGGTGGTGGAGTCATGTTTTGGGCCGGAATCATGGGAACAGAGCTGGTCGGCCCCTTTAGGGTCCCCGAAGGTGTAAAGATGACCTCTGCAAAGTATGTGGAGTTTATGACTGACCACTTTCTTCCCTGGTACAGAAGGAAGGACTATTCATTCCGTAATAAACTCATCTTCATGCATGACAATGCACCATCTCATGCTGTAAAGAATACCTCTGCATCAATGGCTGCTATGGGGATAAAAGGAGAGAAAGTCATGGTGTGGCCTCCATCCTCCCCTGACTTCAATCCTATTGAGAACCTTTGGAGCATGCTCAAGCAAAAGATCTATGAGGGTGGGAGGCAGTTTACATCCAAACAGCAGCTCTGGGAGGCTATTCTGACATCTTGCAAACAAATTCAAGCAGAAACCGTCCAAAAACTCCCAAGTTCAATGGATGCAAGACTTGTGATCTGCTATCAGATAAGGGGTCCTATGTTACAATGTAACGTGACCGCTTCAAATGTTTAAAAAGTTAAAATGTTGGGAAAAGTTTGATTGAAATAGCTTTTGGTTTCAGTAAATCTGCTGCAAACACAACAAATGACAATTTCCAGTTCTTTACAACCTAGAAAGTGTTTTGAAACTTCCTGTGCGGAATAATTTGGAACAAAAATCCTGTTATCATTAGGAGGTTTGTTCAATAAAATGTGAATTGTACTCTTTAGGTGATAACATGAGAATTCTGCCGACTGTTATTTACATCAATTATTGAGGGAAATGAGAAAAATATAATTTGCAGAATAATTTGGAACACGGTGTATAGACATTTGTGGTGCGGTTTTAACGCTTGGCAAACGCCTCAAAACCCCGCATAGGGCGTTTGGGGAGCGTTAAAAACTATAGGGGTGTTTGGCAAGAGTTAGGCTACGTTCACACTAGCGTTGTGTGCAGGCGGCAGAAAGGCATTTGGGAAGCGTTTTTACCGCTTCCCAAATGCCTCTGCCAATTCTGCACATTACAGCACATGGTGCTGTTCTAACAGGAGCGTTTGCGTCTCGTTGCGTCGCGGCAAAACGGACGCCTCTGGTCGAGTCAGGAGGCTTTGAAGCCTCCTATTCTCGTCTATGGTGCCGCTCCGCAAACGCCCGACTGGCATTTGCGGTGCGGTTGCGGGGCGTTTGCGGAGTGGTAACACCACTCAAACTGCATTATAGGCGTTTGTGGGGCGTTATTAACACTCGACAAATGCCTAGCAACCGCCGCTAAACCGCGCATGCGGCGTTTGTGGAGCGTTAAAAAATGCTCCGCAAACGCAGGACCAACGCTTGCCAAATGCTATAGGGGCGTTTGGCAAGCGTTGGTAAAACAGCCAAGTGTGAACGAACCCTTAGAAGTAAGTCAAGTGTGAACGAACCCTTAGAAGTAAGTCAAGTGTGAACAAGCCCTGAGTCGCATAATATTCCGCCCTTGGGCAGGACTCTGCATACTACAGGAAAAGTACAATACCGATGTGATGATTTGGTGGTGAATTTTTAATGAGAATGTAATATCTTGTTTTTGTTTTTTTTATGATGTTTTGATCTTTGGAATAAAATATTGAGTTTTAAGATAAGTCTAGTTAAAGCCGGGTTCACACTGACGCGGTGCAGAATTTTCAGCGAATTCCGCACCGCATCAGAATGGCACCCCGTCCATGCGAACCGTTGCGGGTGTGTATGTTAACAACACCCCGAAATCAGTCCACAAAACGCAGTGCGATGTGCAGAATTGGATCACAGAGGTGTGAATACCCATGCGATACGATTCTAGTGCGGACCAAAAAAAGGGTCCTGCACCTTTTTGGTGCGGTGCGATCTGAGCCATACAAAATGTACGGCTCCGATCGCACCGCACACAAATCGCATGTGATCTGTACAGGAATGCGGTGCAGTTCCTGTGTGAATCCCGTGATATACCACACCGCATGTATGTGAACCCGGGGCTCAATGCCTAAAAAGTACATTTTCCTTGTTCTCCCAAAACAATTACTATAGATGGAGTTTACTGTATTAGGCTCCATGTAGCTGATAAACGCACATTTAGGAGCTTTTCTGTGTTTTTTTTCAGCAGCCCCTGAACCCTCCCTAATGTTCTCCTATGTCTCCATGTACACATCGTCCTTTACAGGCAGTTGAGTTTACAGTCGTTTTTTTGAACGCACCAAACTTGCGTTCAGGAGTAGATTTTATCAGCGTCTCAAACGATTGTAAATGCAGCTAACCGCGTTTACAAGCATTTGTGTTTGGAAATTTTTTTTAACTCTTCCATTTCCAGATGCTGTCCAGAGCCTTTTACATCATGAATAATGCATGCAAAGCGTTTTCCTGGTACTCAGATAGACCCGGTACACCATACTTTGAGGTTTCGCATGAAAGAAAATATGTTAGACACGGCTGCAATAATTTCTGCACGGAAACGAGCCGGAACATCCAAACACCACAAAAGAAAGAAAGATAGCTAATCTCAACACATACTGCTCTCTCTGCTTCTACTCTCTCTATTTTTCTCAAAATGTCTGAAATAGTTAATTTTTTACTGTTTCTCAGTGCATTCTGGGCATTTTGGAAGGTCTCCTGAGGTTATCTTTAAAAAACGCTTCTAAACGCAAACGCGGCTAAACAGACGTTTTTTAACCTACATTTTCCAGCAGTCAGTTTCCATTGTTCAGAAATGTCCCGTGTACATGGAGCCTTAAGGCGTCATGTACACTGCGGCTGATAAAATGACGTTCAGGAGCTTTTCTGCGTTTTTTTCCAGCAGCCCCTGAACTCTCCCTAATGTTTTCCTATGTGTCCATGTACTCATCGTCGTCTACAGTCTTTTACAGTCATTCACAGGCAGCTGAGTTTACAGTCGTTTTTTTGAAGGCACCAAACTTGCGTTCAGGAGTAGATTTTACCGACTTTTCAAACGCAAAACACTTGTAAACGTGTGTAACCGCGTTTATATGCATTTCCGTCATTTTTATTTATTTTTTGCAATCTGTATTTGTATTTGTTATTTGCAAATCGATTTGAATTTTAAAATTTAAAGTTTGAATTTTAAAATTCAAATTTTGGAAGATGGCTATATTCATTCTATTCTATTGTTTCTATTCTATTCTTTTCATGTCTATTCTATTCTTTTATTTTCTACATAGTTAGTCTGGCTGAAAAAAAGACATCCAGTTCAGCCATTAAAATGTAAAAAAAAAAGTTATAATCCTACACCCACCACTAATCCAGAGGAAGGCAAAAAACCCAGCAAAGCACGATCCAATTTGCTCCTGCAGGGAAAAAAATTCCTTCCTGATCCCCCGAGAGGCAATCAGATATTCCCTGGATCAACTTTCCCTATAAATGGTATATCCAGTTATATTCTGTGTATCCAAGAAAGAATCCAGGACTTTCCTACAGCAATCCACTGAGCTGGCCACAACCAACTCTTGAGGGAGTCTATTCACATTCTCACAGCTCTCACTGTGAAGAAACCTTTCCGTGTTTGGAGATTACATTTCTTTTCCTCCAGACGTAAAGAGTGCCCCCTTGTCCTCTGTGATGATTTTTTATTCTATTGTTTTATTCCATTCTATTATTTTCTGTTTTATTAATTTATTTTCTAGTATATTCTATTCTTGTATTGTCTATTCTGTTTTATTCTATTCTTTTCATTTATTTCCTATTATATTTTATTCTTATATTGTCTATTCTATGTTATTATTTTCTGGTCTATTAATCTATTTCCTATTATATTTAATTCTTGTATTGTCTATTCTATTTTATTCTATTCTGTTCTATTCATTTATTTTCTATTATATTGTATTCTTGTATTGTCTATTCTATTTTATTCTATTCTGGTCTATTAATTTATTTCCTATTATATTTAATTCTTGTATTGTCTATTCTATTTTATTCTATTCTATTCATTTATTTTCTATTATATTGTATTCTTGTATTGTCTATTCTATACTATAAAGCAGCCTAATCATCATCTTATTTCACATTTGTCCTTACTGTATTTATTTCAATATGTCTCTATTTTGTATTCATATTATTTTGCAAATTCAAATTAATTTTCGAATTTGGATAATTCATTTTATTATTTATTTCGTATTCATCGAAGTTCGTTACTATTGTGATTCGCAAATTCAGATACATCCAAATCTCCGAATAACAAAAATGTTGTCAGAATTTCGATTCCTAATAAAAACAAAACGCACGTCTAATAACCAGAACCAGTGTCCTCCATTAGAAGATTTCCCCTCTTTTCTTGTTCTGGTGAGAACCCACAATTTGGGATTCTCATTTACGATTCTTTATTACAGGTACTTATATAGCGCCATAAATTTACGCAGCACTTTACATGTACAGTGGGGCAAAAAAGTATTTAGTCACCACCAATTGTACAAGTTCTCCCACTTAAAAAGATGAGAGAGGCCTGTAATTGGCATCATAGGGAGACCTCAACTATGAGAGACAAAATGAGAAAAAAAATCCAGACAATCACATTGGCTGATTTGGAAAGAATTTATTTGCAAATTATGGTGGAAAATAAGTATTTGGTCACCTACAAACAAGCAAGATTTCTGGCTCTCACAGACCTGTACCTTCTTCTTTAAGAGGCTCCTCTGTCCTGCACTCATTACCTGTATCAATGGCACCTGTTTGAACTTGTTATCAGTATAAAAGACACCTGTCCACAACCTCAAACAGTCACACTCCAAACTCCACTATGGTGAAGACCAAAGAGCTGTCGAAGGACACCAGAAACAAAATTGTAGACCTGCACCAGGCTGGGAAGACTGAATCTGCAATAGGCAAGCAGCTTGGTGTGAACAAATCAACTGTGGGAGCAATAATTAGAAAATGGAAGACATACAAGACCACTGATAATCTCCCTCGATCTGGGGCTCCACGCAAGATCTCACCCCGTGGGGTCAAAATGATCACAAGAACAGTGAGCAAAAATCCCAGGACCACACAGGGGGACCTAGTGAATGACCTGCAGAGAGCTGGGACCAACGTAACAAAGGCTACCATCAGTAACACACTACGCCGCCAGGGACTCAGATCCTGCAGTGCCAGACGTGTCCCCCTGCTTAAGCCAGTACATGTCTGGGCCCGTCTGAGGTTTGCTAGAGAGCATTTGGATGATCCAGAAGAGGATTGGGAGAATGTCATATGGTCAGATGAAACCAAAAAAGAACTGTTTGGTAGAAACACAACTCGTCACGTTTGGAGGAGAGAGAATGCTGAGTTGCATCCAAAGAACACCATACCTACTGTGAAGCATGGGGGTGGCAACATCATGCTCTGGGGCTGTTTCTCCGGGACCAGGACGGCTGATCCATGTACAGGACAGAATGAATGGGGCCATGTGTCGTGAGATTTTGAGTGCAAACCTCCTTCCATCAGCAAGGGCATTGAAGATGAAACGTGGCTGGGTCTTCCAACATGACAATGATCCCAAACATACTGCCCGGGCAACGAAGGAGTGGCTTCGTAAGAAGCATTTCAAGGTCCTGGAGTGGCCTAGCCAGTCTCCAGATCTCAACCCCATAGAAAACCTTTGGAGGGAGTTGAAAGTCCGTGTTGCCCAGCGACAGCCCCAAAACATCACTGCTCTAGAGGAGATCTGCATGGAGGATGGGCCAACATACCAGCAACAGTGTGTGCCAACCTTGTGAAGACTTACAGGAAACGTCTGACCTCTGTCATTGCCAACAAAGGATATATAACAAAGTATTGACATGAACTTTTGGTATTGACCAAATACTTATTTTCCACCATAATTTGCAAATAAATTCTTTCCAAATCAGCCAATGTGATTGTCTGGATTTTTTCTCATTTTCTCTCATAGTTGAGGTCTACCTATGATGCCAATTACAGGCCTCTCTCATCTTTTTAAGTGGGAGAACTTGTACAATTGGTGGTGACTAAATACTTATATGCCCCACTGTATATTGTACATTCACATCAGTCCCTAACCCTCAAGGGGCGTACAATCTAAGGTCCCTAACTCACATTCATGCATACACATACTCGGGCCACTTTAGACAGGAGCCAATTAACCTACCAGCATGTCTTTGGAGTGTGGGAGGAAACTGGAGTACCCGGAGGAAACCCACGTAGGCACAGGGAGAACATGCAAACTCCAGGCAGGTGGTGCCGTGGTTGGGATTCAAACCAACAACCCTTTTACTACTGCCAGGCGGAAGTGCTAACCATTTAGCCACTGTGCTGCCCTGCTAGGACCAGTAGAGAGGATGAATCTCCCAAATGGGGGCACAGACAGCAATAAAACCATGACAGGGGTTCAAATGCCTCTCTACTTTATCCAAAATTTAAAAAAAGGTTTTACCTTCAGTCACACATTAACCATCCGCCAGAGTGAGAATGACAGAAAATCCAATTCTTCACTTTGATTTTCATTTATTTGACATCATAAAGAATCAGCAAAAAAAACCTGAGACTCCACAGTGCTGGAGGGAGAATTGGGAACCCCAGTATGGAGATCTTCGTTGTAGGTATCCATCTGATAAAAGAAAATAGTGGGTGATTTAGTCTCCTAGCATCTACCCATAATGGAGATGTCACTTTGTATGGATGAACCTTCTGAAAGAAACCCATACTTTGTCCAGACTAGGCAAAGCAATACATGCAGCTGTAAGGTGTCCACCAGCGGCGGACTGACAACTCATGGGGCCCCCGGGCAATAGGCGATCATGGGGCCCCTGTGTCCTTGCCCAAACTCAAAAAAGCCTATGAAAAAGGTACCAGGGGCATCTCATGGGACCCCCTACCGACCCTGGGCCCTCGGGCGGTGCCCGAGTTTCGAAATGGTCAGTCCGCCCTTGGTGTCCACTCTTCCCTTCCTTGTGCTCCAGCTGGGGTTCCCTGAAATTTCTATTGACAAATGGATGTTCTGAAAGTCACTCTTTGCACAAAGTGAAGCATGATAATCCCCCCACCTTTGCCCCTCTGTGCCAAGTCCTGGGGATTGGTCATGCAGACATTCTTCATAGAATTGTAGACTGTCCCTGGACCTCATATCTAGAAGGAACACATTTTTCTCCAGGCCTCGAGGCTGATTAACTAAAACTGGAGAGTGCAAAATCTGGTGCAGCTGTGCATGGTAGCCAATCAGCTCTCAGGTTTTATTGTCAAAGCTTAACTGAACAAGCTGAAGTTAGAAGCCGATTGGCTACCATGCACAGCTGCACCAGATTGTGACTTCTCCAGTTATAGGAAATCAACCCCTCCAGGTGAGGAGTTGAGTGGCAGGAGTGTAGGAAAGGTAAGAGTTGGCATCTTAAGATGTCTGATGTTGTGTATTTTCTGGTTTCTTTAAATTGGTTCCAAAAACGTACTTGTGGATATTTTCACCTAAGGTCAAAGACGCTTCTAGAAAACCACTTCCAGTGGTGACCACTCCCAGATGAAGATCATTTTATGGCTTCTTCTGCTTCTGTTTCTTCTGTTTCCGGCAGCAGAAGGTCCTTAGCACGGCTCGAAAGATTCTTATTGTCACATAGGCTGAAACAAAAACTGTTATGAGGAGAAAGCCAATCACGTCGAGCAGGTAGTACTGGTACCAGGCCAGGTCATTGGCTGCAGGCTGCAGGTGACCTGCTCCTTTATGGCGCATGACATACTCTGTCCAGAACACAGCCAGGTCCCGTGGAGGCACAGGGGTGTCTCGGTGTAACTCAGAAAGTTGCTTCATGGCCCGGCTGTAGGAGGGATCATCAATAACTGTGCGCACTGCATTGAATAAATCTTTGGGAGTTATATCTTGCAAGTTCTCCAGAAGAACCGCAGCCCCTTTATTCTTTAGACGCAGCAGGTTTTCATACTGGTCACCAAACAGTGGAAATCCAACGATGGGGACACCATGGTACAAGGCCTCATAGACACCATTCTCACCTCCATGTGCCAGGAACACCTTGGTGTTGGGGTGACTGAGGAGATCATTCTGTGGAAGCCAGTCAACAGTCATGGTGTTATTTCCCAAGGTGTCCAGAGGTTCTCCGGAGTAACGCCAAATGACTTGCTCCCTGAGTTGGGCCAGGCCTGCTGCAATTTCTCGGGCAATGTTAAGAGGAAGCTTGTTAACAATGGTACCCAATGAAAACACCACCACTCCTTGCTTTGAACTGTCCATGAATCGTTGAATTTCTTCAGGAAGAGGTTTAGGTGGTTTGCACTGAAATCCTCCAATATATACAGCATTGGGCATTGTTGGCCTTGGAAACTCGAACACAAAGTCCACTTTCATCAAATAGATATCAGCCTTCTTGTACATCTCAAAAACTCCAATATCGGTGTTGAGGTAGCGTTGAGCCAGTTTGTCATAAGATGGGTATACAAGGAGGTGGCTGGCAGCCAAGTATAGGTAATAAAGGGCCACATTTTTAACCCTTTCATGGAAGGCCATTCTGTCTGTGACTCGAGAGTTTATCACTGGCACATAGGAAAGTGGAGATGGGGCAATCGCAAAGTGTATATCTTCAGTGGGCATCCACCTCCCGAAAAATACTATTGGAAGCTTCAGATAGTGAGCTAACATTACTCCAGCCACATTGTAAGGATCAGCCAGAATCATGTCAAAGCCAGCACTGGCCAAACGCTCCATGAGCTTTTCATTCTCAAATATTGCCCCGAGGACAACTGTGGACATCTGAGTACCAGTCTTCAGGGCTTCAATGAACTCCCAGGCCACAGTAAAAGAGGAGGAATGTTTGGTAAAAGCTTGTTGAAAAATCCAGTTCAAGGCGTACTCCTCAAATTCCTTCCGACTCAGAGTTTGTGTTTCAGACATGGGAATGTTTTCCACCTTGAACTGTTCTGATGTCTCATCAATATAAATGCTGTTGGAGGGTCGGGTGACCGTCAGCTCATGTCCTCTCTGGACCAGCTCCATCATAAGGACCTTGATATTAATCCAGTGACTTCCTTCTACAGGTATAACCAGAATTTTCCCAGCCTGTGCAGCGGTGAAGAACAGAGCACAAGACAGTAAGCAAATACCAGAAGCCGTTGCTGTAGCTGCCATGTTAGTGCCTTGCAGTCCTTAGGAGATCCTGTACTTCCTACTACACAACGTGCACGCTGAATGAGGATTTATGGGAAGGCGGCTTCAATGTATAGTGCAAAGTCACTCTGATAGAGCAGTCAGACTCCTCCCTCTAGTTCTATATGAACAGTTTTCCCTGGCAAACCTCTTTATTGTCCACAGCACACGTATGGCCCTATAGGTGCTGGGGTTTCAGAATATCTGCAGATTCTTATCTTGGAATTGTTTGCTCTCAGCACATTTTACACCTCTTTTTAGAGTCACTTAGTCTGTACTTGAACCTTCTGTACATGAGACATTTGTGACATTCTATGAATAGCTCGTAGTTTGTTCTCCCTTGGAGGCACTGCAATGCCTTAGCTCACCTTGGACCTGTAAAAGTGAAGAACCACCTCCTTCATTGGCTAAGCACAGTAGTAGAAGTACAGACAACTTTTTGGAAGTCGCAAGTTCAAAAGTTTGTGGAACTTATTGTAACACTTTTCTTTCAAAGGGCAATATCCAATCATTTCATACTGATAACCAGGGCTTTTTTTCAGATTATTGGTGCAGGAACTCAACTACATCCCCCCAAAACCCCCCCCCCCCCGTGGGTAAGGTCAAATTTCACTAACAGTGGGAGGGTCCTAAAGAGGCATAAAATACCAGGAGTGCATAATATACCAAGTGCAGTTACAGAGTGCAGAGTTTGGGGGTGCGCTACACACAAGAGTGCAGAGTTTGGGGGTGCGCTACACACAAGAGTGCAGAGTTTGGGGGTGCGCTACACACAAGAGTACAGATTTTGGGGGTACGCTACACACAGAGTTCGTTACAGAGTGCAGAGTTTGGGGGTGCGCTACACGCAGATTGCAGAGTTTGGGGGTGCGCTACACGCAGAGTTTGGGGGTGCGCTACACGCAGAGTACAGAGTTTGGGGGTGAGCTACACACAGTGCAGAGTTTGGGGGTGCGCTACACACAAAGGGCAGAGTTCAGCCTTCTTGCAATATTTTTGACTTTTTGCTATTAACCGCTTCCCGTCCGCCCTATAGCAGAAGTAGTGCTATAGGGCAGCACAGGTGCGCAAAATCACGTGTGTGTGTATATATATATATAAACACATATATATATATACATATATACACACACACACACACACACATATATATATATATACACACACGTGATTTTGCGCACCTGTGCTGCCCTATAGCAGTACTTCTTACCCTGGCGAAGCCACATTGGTTGGAGGCGTAACGCGTAGGGAGGAGCCTAGTGACGTCACTTTCAGTACGGAGCTGAAAACCGGAAGTTGTTGGTTTACACCGCTGGTGATGACTTTTTATACTGTGAGCGCATTTTATTGCTGTTTTTACACTTTGTGTTAAATGTTATTCCACAATTGGATGCTTCCTTTTCCTCTTCCTATGTGGTGATTCTTGTTTGTGGTGATGGATAATTTTGGTGCCGAGAAGTGAACCAGTTATTGTCTAAGGCAGTGTTTCTCAACCCTTTTTTTTTTTAGTCAAAACACCCTTTAAAATGATTGAAAATGTCAAAGCACCCTCAAAAATTATGGCCAGTCCCCAGGCACCCTTTAAAATGATGGACAGTCTTGAGGAGCCCCATTCTACAATGTAAAAAACGATTCTAATAGTTTTATATAACGCAGCAACATCCACACATGTAGGACACCCAACATTAGAGGTGATTTATCCCTCCAAAGCAAATACACTTTTGCACACTGGTAATGACTAGTATGCCAATGTTTCTCTTCTCCCTCAGTTTTTCTCTCAGCTAATGTGACCCCAACACTGATGGAGAGGGGCGGGGGAGAGTAAAACTAGGATGCTGTGCAGGCAGCTGACATCCTCCTTATCAACTGATGATGTCGTTGGTTGTCAGGACGTCGGCAGCTAGAAGGTCGTAATGGTGCACAATGGAAACCTGTGACTTGGTGTAACTAAAAGGCAGGTTTGGTCCACCGGCTGGCTTGGTGGAGCCATTTCACAAGCAAGATGGAAGTGTGAATTACAGAGGACTGTTGTCATTTACTATTTATTTTTATTATTTACTACCTGTTCCATATCTGCCATCCCTCTCTGCCAATCCCTCCACTGGCCTCCATTCAGTGTCCTCCATTCCTCTCTTCCAATCCCTCCACTGGCTTCCCATTGCCCAACGAACAAAATTCTAAATATTAACAATAACATATAAAACCATTTATAACGCCGCCCCAAATTACATCACCAATCTTGTCTCCAAATATCACCCAAACCGTACTCTCCGCTTCTACCACAACCTCCTGCTCTCTAGCTCCCTTGTCTCCTCCTCCCATGCTCGTCTCCAGGACTTCTCCAGAGCCTCCCCATCCTCTGGAACTCTCTACCCCAATCTATCAGACTATTGCCTACTCTGCCCACTTTTAGGCAATCTTCAGGGAAGCCTATCCTGCCCTCAGCTAATAATGGAATCTTCTATTCCTCCTACCAGCCCATCCCCCACAGTTATTACCGTTTGTACCACTAGCCCCTCCCTCTTACATAAGGGGGGATATGATCTCCATGTATAATACATAAGGGGGATATGATCTCCATGTATAATACATAAGGGGGGATATGATCTCCATGTATAATACATAAGGGGGGATATGCTCTCCATGTATAATACATAAGGGGGGATATGATCTCCATGTATAATACATAAGGGGGATATGATCTCCATGTATAATACATAAGGGGGGATATGATCACCATGTATAATACATAAGGGGGGGATATGATCACCATGTATAATACATAAGGGGGATATGATCACCATGTATAATACATAAGGGGGGATATGATCACCATGTATAATACATAAGGGGGGATATGATCTCCATGTATAATACATAAGGGGGGGATATGATCTCCATGTATAATACATAAGAGGGATATGATCACCATGTATAATACATAAGGGGGATATGATCACCATGTATAATACATAAGGGGGGATATGATCACCATGTATAATACATAAGGGGGGGATATGATCACCATGTATAATACATAAGGGGGATATGATCACCATGTATAATACATAAGGGGGGATATGATCTCCATGTATAATACATAAGGGGGATATGATCTCCATGTATAATATATAAGGGGGGATATGATCTCCATGTATAATACATAAGGGGGGGTATGATCTCCATGTATAATACATAAGGGGGGGATATGATCACCATGTATAATACATAAGGGGGATATGATCACCATGTATAATACATAAGGGGGGATATGATCTCCATGTATAATACATAAGGGGGATATGATCACCATGTATAATACATAAGGGGGGATATGATCTCCATGTATAATACATAAGGGGGATATGATCTCCATGTATAATATATAAGGGGGGGTATGATCTCCATGTATAATACATAAGGGGGGATATGATCTCCATGTATAATACATAAGGGGGACATGATCTCCATGTATAATACATAAGGGGGGGATATGATCACCATGTATAATACATAAGGGGGGATATGATCTCCATGTATAATACATAAGGGGGGATATGATCTCCATGTATAATACATAAGGGGGGGATATGATCTCCATGTATAATACATAAGGGGGATATGATCTCCATGTATAATACATAAGGGGGATATGATCTACATGTATAATACATACGGGGGGGATATGATCTCCATGTATAATACATACGGGGGGGATATGATCTCCATGTATAATACATACGGGGGGGATATGATCTCCATGTATAATACATAAGGTGGGGATATGATCTCCATATATAATACATAAGGGGGGATATGATCACCGTGTATAATACATAAGGGGGGATATGATCACCGTGTATAATACATAAGGGGGGATATGATCTCCGTGTATAATACATAAGGGGGGATATGATCTCTGTGTATAATACATAAGGGGGATATGATCTCCGTGTATAATGCATAAGGGGGGATATGATCTCCATGTATAATACATAAGGGGGGATATGATCTCCATGTATAATACATAAGGGGGGATATGATCTCCATGTATAATACATAAGGGGGGGATATGATCTCCATGTATAATACATAAGGGGGGATATGATCTCCATGTATAATACATAAGGGGGGCATATGATCCCCATGTATAATACATAAGGGGGGGTATGATCTCCATGTATAATACATAAGGGGGGGATATGATCACCATGTATAATACATAAGGGGGATATGATCACCATGTATAATACATAAGGGGGGATATGATCTCCATGTATAATACATAAGGGGGATATGATCACCATGTATAATACATAAGGGGGGATATGATCTCCATGTATAATACATAAGGGGGATATGATCTCCATGTATAATATATAAGGGGGGGTATGATCTCCATGTATAATACATAAGGGGGGATATGATCTCCATGTATAATACATAAGGGGGACATGATCTCCATGTATAATACATAAGGGGGGGATATGATCACCATGTATAATACATAAGGGGGGATATGATCTCCATGTATAATACATAAGGGGGGATATGATCTCCATGTATAATACATAAGGGGGGGATATGATCTCCATGTATAATACATAAGGGGGATATGATCTCCATGTATAATACATAAGGGGGATATGATCTACATGTATAATACATACGGGGGGGATATGATCTCCATGTATAATACATACGGGGGGGATATGATCTCCATGTATAATACATACGGGGGGGATATGATCTCCATGTATAATACATAAGGTGGGGATATGATCTCCATGTATAATACATAAGGGGGGATATGATCACCGTGTATAATACATAAGGGGGGATATGATCACCGTGTATAATACATAAGGGGGGATATGATCTCCGTGTATAATACATAAGGGGGGATATGATCTCTGTGTATAATACATAAGGGGGATATGATCTCCGTGTATAATGCATAAGGGGGGATATGATCTCCATGTATAATACATAAGGGGGGATATGATCTCCATGTATAATACATAAGGGGGGATATGATCTCCATGTATAATACATAAGGGGGGGATATGATCTCCATGTATAATACATAAGGGGGGATATGATCTCCATGTATAATACATAAGGGGGGCATATGATCCCCATGTATAATACATAAAGGGGGGACATGATCCCCATGTATAATACATAAAGGGGGATATGATCTCCATGTATAATACATAAGGGGGGATATGATCTCCATGTATAATACATAAGGGGGGATATGATCTCCATGTATAATACATAAGGGGGATATGATCACCATGTATAATACATAAGGGGGGATATGATCACCATGTATAATACATAAGGGGGGGATATGATCTCCATGTATAATACATAAGGGGGGGGATATGATCTCCATGTATAATACATAAGGGGGGATATGATCTCCATATATAATACATAAGGGGGGGATATGATCTCCATGTATAATACATAAGGGGGGATATGATCTCCATGTATAATACATAAGGGGGGATATGATCTCCATATATAATACATAAGGGGGGATATGATCTCCATGTATAATACATAAGGGGGCATATGATCTCCATGTATAATACATAAGGGGGGATATGATCTCCATGTATAATACATCAGTGGTTCATATAGTGAACTCGGTGTAGTTATTCACCCTGAGGTCATCACAGAGGACAAGAGGGCACTCTTTACGTCTGGAGGAAAAGAAATGTAATCTCCAAACACGGAAAGGTTTCTTCACAGTGAAAGCTGTGAAAATGTGGAATAGACTCCCTCAAGAGTTGGTTGTGGCCAGCTCAGTGGATTGCTTCAAAAAAGTCCTGGATTCTTTTTTAGATACACAGAATATAACTGAATACTAACGTTTATAGGTAAAGTTGATCCAGTGAATATCCAATTGCCTCTCGGGGGATCTCTTCTTCAGGAGCACAAATGAAGCTATTTTTCTAGCTGGTTGCACTCCCTTGGTCTTAATGTAATTGTTTTATTATATGAAAAATCCATAAATACAGCATGGATGTGCAAAAGCACACTGGGGGGAAGGAGAGAAAGGGCAGCGGAGTGGTTAAATGGTTAGCACTTCGGCCTGGCAGTACTTGGGTTGTTGGGTCAAATCCCAAGCATGGCACCACCTGCCTGAAGTTTGCATGTTCTCCCTGTGCCCGCGTGAGTTTCCTCCTAAAATCTAGTGGAACCAATTGCCTTCAGAAGTCACCACATTAGTAGAATCCACCTGTGTGTAATTTAATCCCAGTATAAATACAGCTGTTCTGTGAATCCCTCAGAGATTTTTAGAGAACATTAGTAAACAAACAGCATCATGAAGGCCAAGGAACACACCAGACAGGTCAGGGATAAAGTTGTGGAGAAGTTTAAAGCAGGGTTAGGTTATAAAAAAAAAAATCCTAAACTTTGAGCATCTCACGGAGCACTGTTCAATCCATCATCTGAAAATGGCAAGAGTATGGCAGAACTGCAAACCTACCAAGACATGGCCGTCCACCTAAACTGACAGGCCGGGTAAGGAGAGCATTCATCAGAGAAGCAGCCAAGAGGCTCATGGGAACTCTGGAGGAGCTGCAGAGATCCACAGCTCAGGTGGGAGAATCTATTAGTCGCACAGTCCACAAATCTGGCATTTATGGAAGAGAGGCAAGAAGAAAGCCATTGTTGAAAAAAAGACATAAGAAGTCCCGTTTGCAGTTTTCGAGAAGCCATGTGGGGGACACAGAAAATGTGGAAGAAGGGGATCTGGTCAGATGAGACCAAAATTGAACTTTTTGGCCTAAAAGCAAACACTTTGTGTGGCAGAAAACTAACACTGCACATCACCCTGAACACACCATCCCCACCATGAAACATGGTGGTGGCAGCATCATGTGGTGGGGATGCTTTTCTTCAGCAGGGACAGGGAAGCTGGTCAGAGTTGATGGGAAGATGGATGGAGCCAAATACAGGGCAATCTTAGAAAAAAACCTGTTAGTCTGCAAAAGACTTCAGACTGGGGCTGAGGTTCACCTTCCAGCAGGGCAACGACTTGAAACATCCAGCCAGAGCTGCAATGGAATGGTTTAGTTCAAAGCATCTTCATGTGTTAGAATGGCCCAGTCACAGTCCAGACCTAAATCCAATTGAGAATCTGTGGCAAGACTTGAAAATTGCTGTTCACAGACGCTCTCCATCCAATCTGACAGAGCTTGAGCAATTCTGCAAAAAAGAATGGGCAGAAATGTCCCTCTCTAGATGTGCAAAACTGGTAGAGACATCCCCAAAAAGACTTGCAGATGGAATTACAGAGAAAGAGGGTCCTACAAAGCATTGACTATGGGGGGCTGAATACACATGCACACCACACTTTTCGCATTTATTTGTAAAACATTTTGAAAACCATTTATCATTTTCCTTCCACTTCATAATTATGTACCACTTTGTGTTGGTCTATCACAAAAAATCCTAATAAAATACATTGACATTTTTGGTTGTAACATAACAAAATGTGGAAAATTTCAAGTGGTATGAATACTTTTCCAAGGCGCTGTAGGAAAGTGAGATGGGGCAATCGCAAAGTGTCTATCTTCAGTAGGCATCCACCTACCGAAAAATACTATGGGAAGCTTCAAGTAGTGAGCAAACATCACTCCAGCCACATTGTAAGGATCAGCCAAGAATCAAGTCAAAGCCAGCACTGGCCAATCCCTCCATGACTTCTATACTGTATTCTCAAATGCTGCTCCTGTGACCATCTGAGACCCAAAATGAAGGTCTAGAATAAAATCCAAGGCCATGGTGAAAGGGGAGGAATGTTTGGTGAAAGCTTGTTGAAAAACCCAGTCCAAGGCATACTCCTCAAATTCTTTTTGACTAAGCTGTTGTGTTTCAGGCACAGTAATGTTCTCGATCTTAGTGTTTGGATGTCTCATCAATATACATGTTGGAGGCAGGGGCAGACTGACCATTTGGAAACTTGAGCACTGCCCGAGGGCCCGGGGTCAGTAGGGAGCCCTATGAGATGCCCCTGGTACCTTTTTCATAAGCTTTTTTGAGTTTGGGCAAGGACACAGGGGCCCCATGATCCCCTATTGCCCGGGGGCCCCATGAGTTGTCAGTCCACCCCTGGTTGGAGGGTTGGGTGACTGTCATGTCCTCTCTGGACCAGCTCCATCATAAGAACCTTGATATTAATCCAATGACTTCCATCTACAGGTATAACCAGAATCTTCCCAGCCTGTGCTACAGTAAAGAATAGAGCACAAGACAATATCCAGTATGCCGTTGTTGTGGTCGCCACGTTAGAACTCTATATCTTGCAGACACAGCAGTCCTCAGAGATACTGTACTTCCTATTACACAACACTCAGGATGAAGTGAGGATTTATGGGACTCCAGTTCCCATGTATAGTGCAAAGTCACCCTGATAAGGTAGTCAGACTCCTTCCTCTAGTAGTTCTTCATATGCAATATTCTCTCTTTTATTTTCCTCAGCACAATTATGGCTCTGACTTTATTAGATCTGGTATTTCAGAACATGTACAGATTCTTGTCTTGAAATACTTTACTCTCAGCACTTTGTTATACTTCTCTTTGTAGTCACTTGAGCTGCCCATGGATGGATCGAAATAGTCTGTACTTTAACCTTATGTATGTGAGATGACATTTATGTGAAGGGATCAGTTTGTTTTCCCATTGACCTACTGGAATACATTAGCTCACTTTGGACTTGTAAAGGTGAAACAAACACTTCCTTTACTAACTGAAATGCAGTAGTACAAAGCTGTCCATAATACCGCCCCAAACTACATCACCGACCTAATATCCAAATACCACCCAAAACGCACTCTCCGCTCCTCACAAGATCTCCTTCTCTCTAGTTCCCTGGTCTCCTCCTCCCATGCCCACCTCCAGGACTTCTCCACGGCATCACCCATCCTCTGGAACTCCCTACCCCAATCCATCAGACTATCACCTACCCTCCTCTCCTTTAGGCGCACCCTGAAAACCCACCTCTTCAGGGAAGCCTACCCGCCTCCTGCTAATTGGCGATCTCCTCTACTCTTCCTACCACTCCATCCCCCACAGCTATCCCTCCCGTACCACTATCCCCCCCCTCCTAGATTGTAAGCTCCAATTAGCAGGGCCCTCGAACCCCTCGTGTATTGTATTGTATTGTTATTGTACTGTCTCATGTATTGTCTCCCATTGTAATGTACAGCGCTGAGCAAACTATTGGCGCTTTATAAATACTGTATAATAATAATAATAGTAGTCTAGACATACTTTTTTTTGACACATACTACTGCAACTTTAGAAGATTGTGAAATTTACTGTAACAAGAGTAAAATCCAATCATTTCATGTTGACAGCAAACTGTCATGGTAAAGTGGTCTTAGATATGAAACAATCTCATATGTTTTTTCAGGGAGTTAGATATTGGACAGGTTAGAAGAGCCTTTCTCAACCAGGGTGCCGAACCCTAGAATATGGTCACTCATATTCTAGAGGGCAGCCAAAAGAGTTATAGCCGAAGACTGTAGATACCACTAATTACCCTTTGTGGAAGTCAAGGACCGGGTTTCTCAAGTCATGTTTTATGAGAAGCTTATGACTATACAGATTGACACTATGAAACAATTCTGAAAAGGTTGGAACTGTGGGTTGAGTCCTACTTTCCTTTTGACTTTCTGACAATCTGAAATTAGAACACCCAAGCTTTGCCTTAGAACAGTGATGGCGAACCCGTGGCACGCATGCCACAGCCGGCACGCCGAGCCTTATCTGTGGGCACGCCAGGAGAATACCGTATTTTTCGCTCCATAAGACGCACTTTTTTTCCCCCAAAAAAGGGGGGAAAATGTCAGTGCGTCTTATGGAGCGAATATAGAGCGGCCGGTCCGGTATTTCCACCGCCGCCTTGTCAGAATACCGGGCCGGCCGCTCAGCTCTGCAGTGGGACCGTACCTGTCCCTCTATCCAGCGGCGCGCTGTCTTCCTGGCTTCTGTAGTGTGCGTGACAGCCGGGTCCCAAGTGCGCATGCGCAAGAAGCAGTGCTCTTTGTGAATGGTAAGGCGGTACCTGGGACACATGACAGATCCCAGAAGCCACCGGACCAATCACAAAGCGCAGCGCTTCTCGCGCATGCGCACTGGGCATCCGGCTGTCCGACGAGCGCCCACACTACAGAAGCCGGGAAGACAGCGCGCGGCTGGATAAAGGAACAGGTAAGATAAAAAAAAAACTCTGCGGAAGTAAGAGCGGGTACCTGTCAAATTCAGGTACCCGCTCCCCCTCCCTCCCCAAAGGTCAGCAGTCATCTGTACTGTCCGCAGTCTCTGGTCATCCCTGTGCTTTCCGCAGTCTCTGGTCATCCCTGTACTGTCCGCAGTCTCTGGTCATCCCTGTTCTGTGTCCGCAGTCTCTGGTCATCCCTGTACTGTCCGCAGTCTCTGGTCATCCCTGTACTGTGTCCGCAGTCTCTGGTCATCCCTGTACTGTGTCCGCAGTCTCTGGTCATCCCTGTACTGTCCGCAGTCTCTGGTCATCCCTGTACTGTCCGCAGTCTCTGGTCATCCCTGTTCTGTGTCCGCAGTCTCTGGTCATCCCTGTACTGTCCGCAGTCTCTGGTCATCCCTGTACTGTGTCCGCAGTCTCTGGTCATCCCTGTACTGTGTCCGCAGTCTCTGGTCATCCCTGTACTGTGTCCGCAGTCTCTGGTCATCCCTGTACTGTGTCCGCAGTCTCTGGTCATCCCTGTACTGTTAATTAGTTTGCACTACTGTACAAGTGTTTTTTTCTAAACCAAAAGCTCGATATTCAGGTTTCATTGCAGTGTTGGCACTTTGAAAGAAATAAGTTGGTTTTGGGTTGCAGTTTGGGCACTCGGGCTCAAAAAGGTTCGCCATCACTGCCTTAGAAGATTGTAATTTTGGTTGGTTCAGCTCCTGTCACCTTACCCTCAACCAGCCTTTCCCATCCTATCCTCCCTCATACTCCTCTTATTGTCCCCTTCCCTTCTGTTGCTCTTTCCCTTAGATCCAGAAACAACAGGTTCCCCAAACCTAATTCCACTTAGGTAGTGTTCTCAAACACACTATCCCACTTAGGGTACCAAAGTCCCTGTTATTTTGTAGATCTGTATGACTTTCACACTGCCTCCATGCATCCTGAACTGGGACATGATTTATGTTCTGCTGACTATGCATTCTGTTTTATTACAGTTATCTATTTTGGGTTATCTAAATACAGTTATGCTATACTCACCTGTCAAGTGAATCCTGCATTTGCTTGAACTACATTGTTTTTGAAAACCAATATTAAAAAAACAAATATAACAAAAAAACATTTTTTTACTTGCCTGTTAATTCCATATTGTGGAGTACAGTACAGGACAGGAGTTATAGGCTTGTACCTTCAGGAGATTGGACACTGGCAAAGCTTTCGAGAAGAAGCCCTCTAAGCGCTTCCCATACAACCCTAACCCACTCCATGAGTCCTCAACTTTGTAGCAAGCAATGCAGAGTAACCAAGGAATGGAAGAGAGGGTGACCTGTGTCCCGTACTGTACTTCAAGACACAGAATTGACAGGCAAGTCATAATTCCTCGTCCTAATTGTACAGTATAGGACACAGGCAATGTATTCATAGACTCTGTGATATCCCTAGGCATTGGATAAAAAGGGTGGTCAACAACTAGGTAAACAGAGCTATACCAACAGGTCCAACAACAAGGGTCTAAAGACCCAATTTCATAGTGCCGCTGCAAGAACCTTTCAGCATAAAGCTGAATTCGCAGAAGACTAGACAACCACCTGGTAGAACTTCAAAAAAGTATCAACAGAGGACCATGTGCATGGCCTTACAAAGCTGGGCTACTGAGACTGGAAAGCCCAGGAACTGCCCACCGTTCTGTTGGAATGGACACATAAAAGTACAGGAAGAGATGTTTCCTTGAGAGTGTAAGCTCTGGCGATTAGATTTTTTATCCATCAAACAATAGTGGACTTGGAAGCAGGGTGTCCCTGGTGAAGTCCTAAAACAGGACAAACAGGGAATCCGGCCATCTGATCAAAGCTGTTGTTCTGAGGTAGATTCTAATGGTTCTGCCTACATCCAAGCAATGCAGACAGATTTCCTTTTGATGCTTTGGAGCAGGGCATAAGAATGGTACGACTATGTCCTCATTGTGGTGGAAGACTGTTAAAACCTTTGGAAGAAAGGATGGTCTTAGGTGTAGAGCTACCTAGTCATTGTGAAGGATGAGGAACCGCTGCTTACCACAGAAGCAATATGGAATAGCTGGCCCTGAGACCGCAGGTCTTTCATGTTGGGGAGAGCCCATGAGTTGTCTACTAGATGTCGGAGTATGTTTGCGTACTAGGCTTTTGTAGGCCAGTTTGCTGCAATGAGAATCACAGTCTTCCTCTTTTGCTTTATCTTTTAGAGCAGACGAGGCATTATTCGCACTGGGGGAAAGGCATAAATTAGTGTGAATTAAGACCAGGGAATTATCAGGGCATTCAAAGCCAGTGCTCTAGATGATCCTTTGTCCTGACCACAAACAGAGGTAGTTTGTTGTTGAATCTGGAAGATAGTGTGTCTACATCTAAAGTCCACTTTCCAGTTCTGTAGCAACTGGAATGTGTACCACAGAGGTTGATGGACAGTGAGCTTCCGTCCATGCGATTATCTTGCTTGCTTCTTTCAAGATTGCAAAACTCTTTGTGCCCACTTTGATGGTTGAATTACTGCACCCTGATTGGGTGTCTTAGCAGAAGGGGGGGTTCAGTGTTGCAATGCCATTTGAATTGCTTGGAGCTCCAGAATATTGATGGGGAACTGGGCTTCCATGGGTGACCAAGTTCCTCAGACCGCAAAGAGCTGGAATGCTCCTCCCCGCCTGAAAGACTGGCATATGTTGTTATCCCTTCCAGTGATAAGGAAGGGAAGATTTCCCTGTCAAGGCTGGGCTGGTTCAACAAATACTGTGCTAGAGTGCTCTCAAATTAAATTGAGCAAATGGTACAGCCTCAAAGAAGGCTACCATAAGGCCTAGAACTCTCACGGAGAATCTCATTGTGGGAAGTCTCTTTTATCTCAAATCTCAAGTGTGCATTCTGAGAGAAAGAATTTTTCTTTTCTGGGTTAAAAACTTTTGTTTGAGATGTGTCCAGGACCAGACCCTAGTATTCCAAGCAAAGAGAAGGCTGGAGAGAATATTTTTGGGAATTGATTTCCCAACCAAAGGCCTGGAGTAGCTGAATCATTCTGTGAATGTTTGCAGACTGCTGTAAGGGAGATTAATCCTTAAGGAGAAGGTCATCTAGATAATTTGTGACCTGGATGCCCTGAGCTCTGGGAAGGGCAAGCTGAGATGGCAAGACCTTTGAGAATACTCTGTTGTACTACCACTCAGCCTATTCTCTGCTTCCAAACTGGAAATCTCTGTGGAGAATTCGCTGATACGGAAAATCAATGGGAATATGCAGATAGGCATCTTGGATGTCTACGGCTGCCAGGTCAATGAGAAATTTTGGAATTCAAAGGTATTTGTTGAGCAATTGTAAGTCCAGAATAGGAAGAATAACCTTGTTGTGCTTTGGTTCTGTCACAATTACTCCCTGGGACATGAGATGGAAAAGGGCATCCTTCAAATCTCACGTCCTTGAGCAGTTTCTGGTTCAGTCGAGAGAAGAAATCCGTGAGGGGGTAGAGTTTTGAACTCTATTTTGTACCCCTTTGAAACCACCAAGGACTTATTGTACCAAAAGGAAGGGCTGAATTTAGGTTTCAAAAAGTTTGGGTAGACAGGTTAGGTGCTCTGCGATTTGAGAAGGTAAAGGCCCCTGAGGAGGGAAGTTTTGGAATCTTCCTCTACTGAAGTTAAACCTTCCTTCCTGTGACATCTGTGATGAATTGGACAAGTGCCTCCCCATAAAGGCATCTGCTGAAAGGGCATATTGTGAGGTGCTTTTTACAGGTAGCTTTAGCTGTCCAGGCTTGGAGTGACAAGATTCTGTGCATGTGAATGGAGAGTTCTCCTTTAAAACACCCTAGTTGACCAATGAAGTATCATGGAAGGCTTCTGGCAGGATAACCTGAAGAACTGGGTATTGCAGAAGACTGTGACTGGGGTCAGGCTTTGGATTCAAAATATGGAAAACAATTATCCATACTTACCTTTCCTAGAGGCTCATCATGTCAGCCTACCATTGGTCAGGGAGTGGAGCCAACCCAGTGGTAGGCTGATGTGATGAACTGCAGGAAACATAGTTAAAGGAGGACACCGCTGAACAGATTAGCGTTGAAGTTATTTTATTTGTAAACAATAAGTAAATTACATAAAATCTGTACAGAATGAATCACAGGGGGTGCACATTAGTCAACCCTACCAAGTATTAATTATTGGGACTTGTTAGGAGGAAGACTATGAGGATTCGGTCACCCTCCAAAATACTGCAGGTAAGTTATATACTGCAAATCTATACAGCAATGGAAAAAGTGGAGGACATCGGTATAAACACATCCTCAATTCTAATTGCAGCGTTCCTCGGGTGTGTCTCCCATTGTTGTAACTTGTAGTAAAACTGACCACCACTTCTGCAAAAACCGACCACCACATCTGCAGATTACTAAATTGGTTAAAAATTTCCAAGATCCAGAATTAAAGGAACATTAAAATGAAAGAAATACATGGCTGGTCTCTGGTTGAAAGTGCTAGTTGCCCGTCATGCTTGTCCTCTGACTTCAATACTCCGAGCCATTGACCTGAGACCAAATATGTAGATCAGGAGTTCCAGATTCACTGGCTGTATGCTTGTTTTGGCTTTACAGCCAGGCAAATAGCATTTGCTAGAATTAAAAAAATCTGTTAAAGTGCTGCAACGCATGTGGAGTCTCAGTGCTGAGAAGAAGCTGCAGAAACAGTTCATTTGCTCTTTGGTGGACTGAGTGTGAGATTTGATGGGTCTGAAGAAATGCAGAACAACAAATTTCCATGTGAACAACAGTATATGTGTCGGGTTTTTTCCAGAAAGTGAACACTGGCGGAGATTTACTAAAGGTGGTTCACTCAGAATCTGGTGCAGCTGTGCATGGGAGCCAATCAGCTTCTAACTTCAGCTTGTTCAATTAAGCTTTGGCAATAAAACCTGGAAGCTGATTGGTTACTATGCAGAACGGCACCAGACTTTGCACTCTCCACTTGTAGTAAATCTCTATCATTGTCTCAGATAAATTGGATGTAAACCCAAACTGGATGGCATTTCATTTGCTCTGTGTTCTGTCCTTGTTTTCATCCTTTTCACCCTTCGTTCAATCTCAGCGATTCTGATCTCCTGCATTTTCTTGGCAACTGCTTCTCGTCTACATGCACTCCAGCATGGGTCCCCTGCCATTTCTCGGGGAAGGTTTCCTGACTGTATATGTCCACAATACAGGTAGCCAGCGACTCAGAAAGCTTCTTAATGTAAATCGTTATTGGTTACATGAATAAAGGATCCAAAAACCTAATGCATTTTAGCTTGATATGCTATGAGGAAGGCTTCGTGAAGATTTGTGAATTCTGTATTCAATGTAACCAATAGATTTACATTAAGAAGCTTTCCGAAGTCCCGGCTACCTGTATTGTGGACATATACTGTGAGGAGTGAACGCCCCAGCCAGTGCATTGGTTTCCTGTCTCCACATAGTGAATAGAGCAGTTGAACTTGGGTAAGATTTGTTTCCAGGTTTCCTGATGATGACAACGGTGGACCATGCCTGAGTATCGTGTGTTGAAACGACCACTTGTAGTCACCACTGGAAGTCCATGTGACAGGGTAACAATGCAGGAGATCGGTTGAGAGACAGGAAACCAAGCTATAACAAAGTGCCTGAACAAAGGATTTCAGGGCAGGATCACCAGGGAGAGTTTTAGATTCAAATGGTAAGTGCACATTAGGACAAAGTGCCTTAAATGTTTTTATTCTCCCCCATCTCCTGGAGCTAACCTGCCCCACCAACCCCCTCCACAGATGCATATTTTGCTCGATCTCTGGATGCAGTGCCTCTGTTGTTTGTTTACATCCAGCACTGCAAGTCTCACTGTTCTGGCCATGCCTGCACATTAGCGCCCCATAGACTTTTATGGGCTGTGCTAAGGCCGGACACTATCGGAGATGAAAAACAAAAAAAGCTGCACTTAGGTAACTAAACAAATAACATAGAAAAGCAGCTAGCATATTAAGCAATAAACAAAATGGTAAAAAATATTTAAAAATGCAGCGCAAATCACAAAAACAACTAATCCAATAAAACATAAAAAGTTCCAATTTGTAAATTAGTAAAGGATAAAAGAAAAAAAGCCACTCATAGTGTAGTATTTGAGTAATACATTCACCCTGTTTCATTTCAAGTTACTCGTACATTGTTTTGGATGGTTACCAACATTTATATTAAGTTTCCAACCAAGAAAATGGCCGCAGTCCCTCCAAAAACGTGATGACGTCACATGCTGAAGCTCCAACCAACGCGTTTCGTCATCCAATTGACATCACGTTTTTTGGAGGGACGGCGCACATTTTCTTGGTTGGAAACGTAATACAAATGCTGGTAACCCTCCAAAACAATGTACGAGTAACTTGAAATTAAACAGGGTGAATTTATTAATCAAATACTACACTATAAGTGTTTTTTTTCTTTTATCCTTTACTTAAATATTGGATCAGAGTATTCTTTTAGGACCGACTTCAGATCCTTAAAGGGGAAGATTGATATCATATACTAAAGGTAATTGTTAAGAGGTTATCAGTTAAGTTATCATGTCACCCAATATTCGGTTTCTATTCAGTAGCCAAAAAAGGCATTCAAAAAAGAGGGGTTTGTGAAAAGAGATTCACAGAAAAGCGGCTACATAATGAATAGAACGTGACACTCAGAAAATTTCCAAAAATTATGCTTTATTACACATATATAGATATGACATATGGGCATATGCCCTGGTTTACCATCACCTCAGTATGAGACAATAACACATAGACCTAAAACCATATAAAATGACATCAAGACCGGTCTAAATGCATGTGCAACAGAAAGAATGACTTCAAGAGTCTAATACCTCTGCAGCGCAAGCACATAGGTGAACACTTCCATGGGGAGGTGTATCCAAAAATTGTACCATAAGTATACCATAATATTGAATATATAATAAGTGACCATATCAATCTGGTGAATCCCAATAAGGGAATCCAAAAATTATACTATGGATATATATGTATATCACATGTATGCAAGGCAGCAGCACAAAAAGCGTGAAGAAGAGAACAATAGGCCTAGGGCCTGTATGGAAAAAGACATAAATGTCCAATATATGATACAATGCATTCCTGTGCCAGCACACGTGGTTGGGGCCCATTCATCTGTAATATGAACAGCTGTATCTCAGAGCTTTTGAATGAAAATAAGCCCCAGTTATTCCCAGGATGGGAGAAAAGATGCAAATAGCAACATACTGCTTGAAATGGTGTCTTCACCACTGTTTGTGGACTACACACCACCTTTTGTAGAAAAAACAACAAGACATATCCCAAGGTATCTTCTGCTTGTAGAAATATATATGGTGTTATATCTTGTGTCCTACATAAAGCACCATGATGTCCCCATCCTGTAGTAAAACAAATAATGTGGGAAGTCACTGACAGAGCTTACACTCAGTAAGATATATAGATCATATAGATCACAGAGGATCATATATCTAATGTCCCGCAACAATCCACTCACCACCTGTGCTGTGGAAAATGAGAATAAAAGAAATGTCCTTCATGGGTATTGCCATACACGGCCACAGAGACCAGGGAGCCACCGCTGACATCCACCGATATACCGCGGGCTCCAGCCCCCTCTTGGCGCTTGTGCTGCTCACACTTGCCTCATGGCATGTGAAGATGGCTTCCTCCTCATGGACCAGCGTGCGTTCCACCTAGTGCGCATGACCGGAAGTGACGTAACTGACGTATGACGTCAACGCGTTTCGCCGATGGGCGTATCTCACTCAGCTTCGTCAGGACCAATGGTCCTGACGAAGCTGAGTGAGATACGCCCATCGGCGAAACGCGTTGACGTCATACGTCAGTTACGTCACTTCCGGTCATGCGCACTAGGTGGAACGCACGCTGGTCCATGAGGAGGAAGCCATCTTCACATGCCATGAGGCAAGTGTGAGCAGCACAAGCGCCAAGAGGGGGCTGGAGCCCGCGGTATATCGGTGGATGTCAGCGGTGGCTCCCTGGTCTCTGTGGCCGTGTATGGCAATACCCATGAAGGACATTTCTTTTATTCTCATTTTCCACAGCACAGGTGGTGAGTGGATTGTTGCGGGACATTAGATATATGATCCTCTGTGATCTATATGATCTATATATCTTACTGAGTGTAAGCTCTGTCAGTGACTTCCCACATTATTTGTTTTACTACAGGATGGGGACATCATGGTGCTTTATGTAGGACACAAGATATAACACCATATATATTTCTACAAGCAGAAGATACCTTGGGATATGTCTTGTTGTTTTTTCTACAAAAGGTGGTGTGTAGTCCACAAACAGTGGTGAAGACACCATTTCAAGCAGTATGTTGCTATTTGCATCTTTTCTCCCATCCTGGGAATAACTGGGGCTTATTTTCATTCAAAAGCTCTGAGATACAGCTGTTCATATTACAGATGAATGGGCCCCAACCACGTGTGCTGGCACAGGAATGCATTGTATCATATATTGGACATTTATGTCTTTTTCCATACAGGCCCTAGGCCTATTGTTCTCTTCTTCACGCTTTTTGTGCTGCTGCCTTGCATACATGTGATATACATATATATCCATAGTATAATTTTTGGATTCCCTTATTGGGATTCACCAGATTGATATGGTCACTTATTATATATTCAATATTATGGTATACTTATGGTACAATTTTTGGATACACCTCCCCATGGAAGTGTTCACCTATGTGCTTGCGCTGCAGAGGTATTAGACTCTTGAAGTCATTCTTTCTGTTGCACATGCATTTAGACCGGTCTTGATGTCATTTTATATGGTTTTAGGTCTGTGTGTTATTGTCTCATACTGAGGTGATGGTAAACCAGGGCATATGCCCATATGTCATATCTATATATGTGTAATAAAGCATAATTTTTGGAAATTTTCTGAGTGTCACGTTCTATTCATTATGTAGCCGCTTTTCTGTGAATCTCTTTTCACAAACCCCTCTTTTTTGGAAGATTGATATCAACCTAGATGAGTACTGCTGATTCCATGATTCACGTTCATCTCCCATTGGAGTTGCCTATATTGACCGGTGTGTTATGGTCAGAATATCTGGTAAGAGGCTGAACCATTCGGGTGTCCTGGTGATGGTAGATCGTGGGAATACTTTTGGGACTTTTACAAATTTGAACTTTTTATGTTTTTGTGATTAGCGCTGCATTTTTTTATATTTATAACCACTATCGGAGATGATCCATTAGAAATCTATGGGGCTGCAATGTGCAGGAGTAGCCAGGATGGCAAGACTTGAGTGCAGACATCAGAACCCCAGTACATAGATCTCCCCTCCAGAGTTCCCAGACAGATGTTAGGTAGGTTAACTTTTTGGAATCTACTAAAATCACAAATGGACCCCCCCTTTAAGCCAACCGTAAGCAGGAGATTTTGTAGGAAACAAAGATTACTTAAAGAACAAGTTCATGTAAAGTCCCCCTAGACCCCTCAATTCAGTAAATTACATACCTACCCACAGGTTTGTGTTTACCTCCTCTGGCACTTGGGGTCTCCTGTGTGGTTTCCAGCCTGGCCTGTCTACTTACATCACACAGACTTCAATTGGATGTTGCTCCTTCAGAGCAGGTATGGCCCATTCAAGTCTATGGGACTATGCAGGCGCAGGCACCCTGGAATTAAAATTTTACCGACTGAGCTCTAGACAGCATGGGGGGCTGTTGCCATCAAAAGAATTTAAGTATGGACCTGTGGGGGTGTGTGCGGAGGGGTTGGGGCGATGGGAGGATGGTTTTGGTAAAAAAAACCTTCTGCATGCAGTTCCCCTTAATACAAACCTGATCCCAATCTGGAGTCAGCCAAGTGCACGGGAGCCAAGGTTCTCTCTGCTCTCTCCCTCCTCATTGGTCCACATACAACAGCAGGAGCCATTGGCTCCTGCTGCAGTCAATCAAAGCCAGTGAGGAGGGACCGGGTGGTGGGGCTGAGCCCTGCTCTGTGTCTTGTGGACACACAGAGCAGGGCTCAGCAGTGAGCACACAAGTGCCTCCATGGCAAGTGACTTGTTATGTGGGCACTCAGGCGGGGGGGTGTAGATTAGCCAGAGGCGCCAGCGGGTGGAGCCGAGAAGAGGAGGATCGGGGCTGCTCTGTGCAAATCCATTACACAGAGCAGGGAAGTATGACATATTTGATATTTTAATAAAAAGACATAAAGAAGATTTACTATCACTTTAAGGAGCTAGGTAGGGGGGTTGGAGGATTTTTTTTGTATCGTGAACTTGTTCTTTAAAAGAATCTTTTAAAGGAATTCAACAAAAACCTGGCATGCAGAAAAGCAGTCAATCATATCAAACGACCCAGAGGTAGAACGGATACCAATAAAGGTCGTCATGTTCCATATGGTCTGTTGGGATCATCCAGGCCTACTGGAAACAATCCCCAAGCCCTCCTTAACCCCTACCAGCTCCATAAAATGTTCCACTGTTTCATACCACAGCAGGACTGAGGGAGTACAAAGTTCCTGGACATGGACACACAAACCGATGGAGGTGAATGTACAGCGGGAGATAATTTGGGAACATAATTCTAGGAAATACGTTGGTAAAATGATCTTATTTCCAGCAAAATCGTCCTTTTAAAAATGTAAACAACAAAAGTGTCAGTATTCTCCTATAATAGCTCAGAGCTTAGCTTAGGTACTGCCCAGATCAGTGTTAGGCATACTGCTGACCTCCTGCTGTCGTGAAACTACAAGTTCCAGCACACCTTTGATGCTGGAGCCTGCGGTTCTACAACGGCTGGTGAGTGTAGTTTTGCTTGAATCTGCATGATATGCGACAGGTATACCTTACATGGGACAGGAGCAGGCTTGGTATCCAAAGACTCTTCTAGCAGCTGAACCACAAGTCTCAGCGTGTTCTTAGTTCCACAAAAGCTGGATGCCCAAAGGTTGCCGTATTCGGCATTTAACGGAAATGGAAACCCAGAACATAATAAACGGTATTTTCCGGTTTTCATCCTTTGTGCTTCTTGATGTCGTTCGAATGATGTGTACTTTCTTTACCTTGTCAATTATTTGAATTACGTACTGACTCACCACCCAAGGGCAATGCTAGATGGCACGGCTGTATGCGAGGCATGTGTTATTGTCAGGTGTTACCTAGATAGAAGAAGTACAGAGTCATCTATTGGAAGGTTAGCTGTGGACCTCTGGGTGGAAGAAGTACACAGAGCCATCTATTGGAAGGTTAGCTGTGGACCTCTGGGTGGAAGAAGTACACAGAGCCGTCTATTGGAAGGTTAGCTGTGGACCTCTGGGTGGAAGAAGTACACAGAGCCATCTATTGGGAGGTTAGCTGTGGACATCTGGGTGGAAGAAGTACACAGAGCCGTCTACTGGAAGGTTAGCGGTGGACCTCTGGGTAGAAGAAGTACACACAGCCATCTATTGGAAGGTTAGCTGTGGACCTCTGGGTGGAAGAAGTACACAGAGCCATCTATTGGGAGGTTAGCTGTGGACATCTGGGTGGAAGAAGTACACAGAGCCGTCTACTGGAAGGTTAGCTGTGGACCTCTGGGTGGAAGAAGTACACAGAGCCATCTATTGGAAGGTTAGCTGTGGACCTCCGGGTGGAAGAAGTACACAGAGCCGTCTACTGGAAGGTTAGCTGTGGACCTCTGGGTGGAAGAAGTACACAGAGCCATCTATTGGAAGGTTAGCTGTGGACCTCTGGGTGGAAGAAGTACACAGAGCCATCTATTGGAAGGTTAGCTGTGGACCTCTGGGTGGAAGAAGTACACAGAGCCATCTATTGGAAGGTTAGCTGTGGACCTCTGGGTGGAAGAAGTACACAGAGCCATCTATTGGAAGGTTAGCTGTGGACCTCTGGGTGGAAGAAGTACACATAGCTGTCTACTGAAAGGTTAGCTGTGGACCTCTGAGTGGAAGAAGTACACATAGCTGTCTATTGGAAGGTTACCACCTGTTGATCTCTGGGTAGAAGAAGTACGCAGAGCCGTCTATTGGTAGGTTACCTATGGATTTCTGGGTAGAAGACATACACTGAGCCGTCTACTAGAAGGTTACCACTTGTTGATCTCTGGGTAGAAGAAGTACACAGAGCCGTCTATTGGTAGGTTACCTGTGGATCTCTGGGTAGAAGACGTACACAGAACTATCAGTAGGTTAGCTGTGGATCTCTGGATAGAACACGTACACAGTTCTTTCTATCAGTAGGTTAGCTGTGAAGCCTTCTTGTTGAAGCATGGTCTATCAGTCAGTGTCCCGGATCTGAAGGGACTGTGGTCATATTTCAGGACCAGTTCCAGCTCCTGGAAATCCTGAAGCCTTGCAACATCTTTATCCTAAAATAAAACAGAACAGTAGAATGAGACTTATCTGCTATCAGAGATCTATATGCTGTCAGACTCGCCCACCTTACCAACCATCTCCGCCAATCCTTCCACTGGCTTCCGATTGCCCAACAAATAAAATTCTAAATACTAACAAAAAAAAAAAGCCATCCACAACTGAGCCCATCACCAACCTCATCTCAAAATGCTACTCCCAAAACCTCCTGCTCTCTAGCTTTATCTTCATCTCCGCCCATATTCATCTCCAAGACTTCTCCTGAGCCTCTGCCACCCTCTGGAACTCCTTACTCCAATCTGTTCAGCTATCTCTTGCTGCCTTTAGAAGATCCCTGAAAACTCGCCTCTTCAGGGGAGACGATCCTGCCCCTACCCCACAAATAAACTTTTACCTTCTCCATCAACTCAACCCCCCACAGTTATTACCGTTTGCATCACTTGCTCCTCCCTTTTAGATTGTAAGCTCCCACGAGCAGGGTCCTCCTAAACCTATGGAGTTGTAACTGTACTGTCTCGCTTTGCAAAGCACTTAGCAAACTATTGATCCTTTCTCAATCTTTTATTAACCACTTCAAGTCCGGACACTTTCACCCCCTTTCTGTCCAGGCCAATTTTCAGCTTTCAGCGCTATCACACTTTGAATGACAATTGCGCGGTCATGCAACACTGTACACATATGAATTTGTTAGCATATTTTTGAGACAGATAAAGCTTTATTTTGGCGGTATTTATTCACCACTGGGATTTTTATTTTTTTTGCTATGTAAATGAAAACTCCAAAAATTTTGGAAAAAAGTGTTTTTCTTATAAAATTTTGCAAATAAATAATATTTCATCATAAATTTTGGCCAAAATTTATTCCGTTATCTTTTTAGAAAAAAAAAAAACCCAAATTAGTTTATAACCAAACATTATAATTTTTAAACTTTATTTTACATTTTTATATTATTACTTATGTTTTTTTTACATACCGTCACCCTAGCAGTACATTGTCACCATGGTGACACTGTACTACTTGTGGGGGGTGATGAAGATTTTTTTTCCTTTTTTACACTGATTGCTTTTACACCCATAAAGGCTGTAAAAGCAATCATTTTTCCTTCTCTCTGGCTGCATTCTTGCAGTCATTGAGAAATACTGTGTGAGCTGTGATTGGTTACAGCTTGTCACATGGTACAAGGCTGTTGTGAACAGCCCTGTACCATGTGACCTCTGTGATCATTTAAAGATTTCACATGTAGTAAGCAATGATGTCAGAACTGACATCTTGCTTACTACTCTGCATGTGACCACTGATTGGCCAATCAGTGATCACATGATCGGGACCTTGCACAGAGGTCCCATACGTCTGGAGGACACAGCAGGCACCGGATCGCGGTGCTGCGCGCTCCCAGGGAGCGCACACAAGCAGGGGGCGGGGAGGCCGTTTCTAAACGGCCACCCGCCCCTGCACTGCCACCGTCCGGACGGGAGGTGGTTAAAATAAAGTAAAATACAATTCCAGGAAAAACCTATTATTAAAAAGACCCCACCCCGCTTCTAACACCTAAGCTGACTAACCTGTGTAAGAAAGATGTATATACGTGCCGATTTTCAGGGTGCTCTGGTCTTGTCACGTGATCTGGCTTTCCTGTGTCAGTCAGCAGCAGCTGCAGGGGAGAGGAGGGAGCACCAACAAGGGAAGGGCCATTGAAACTTATATAGGTTGTCACTGCTCCTGGGGAGAGGAGCTCTCTCCTCTCCCCAGCAGCTACTGCTGACTGACACAGGCGTCACGTGACCAGTGCGGACTAGGTAAATATACACATCTTTCTTAAACAGGTTAATCAGCATAGCCGTTAGGAGGGGGCAGGGGCGGACTGACAACTCATGGGGCCCCCCGGGTAATAGGGGTCATGAGGCCCCTGTGTCCTTGCCCAAACTCAAAAAAGCCTATGAAAAAGGTACCAGGGGTATCTTATGGGGCCCCCTACTGACCCCGGGCCCTCGGGCAGTGCCCGAGTTTCCCAATGGTCAGTCCGCCCCTGGGAAGGGGCATTTTTAAGACTAGTTAGGTTTATCCCAGAATTCTACTATACCATCATGGATTCTTTCTATAGTCTGGGCTCTCCTGGGTCTCTCTCTCTTCATTGGCTGAGACACAGCCATGGGAGCCATTGGAACCTACTGCTGTCACTCACAGCCAGTGAAGAGGAGGGGGGTGGGGTGGGGCTGAGTCCTGCTGTTTGTGTCTATGGACACTTATTGTGCTGCGTCGCAGAGTGTCAGGTAATAGCCTTTTATGCTGCGGGTGAACTGTCCCTACATAGTTACATCCAAATCTACTGAACAGGAATCTTAAAAACTGAAGTGTAACACGCAACACACAATGAAGTGCATGTCTGTGCACACGGCAGTGTAATTAAGGCCTAAGGACACAAAAGATAGCCTGACTCTTGTTAATGTATAATTCCAGATTGTTATCCAGCCACTTGTCACGTGACTGTAATCCAGCTGCCTGTCACATGACAGGTTTGGCTCTAGCTGACAGTAGGGCTGCTCACAGGAGGAATATTTAGACATCTAGGTTCACACTTAGGTGGTGCGGGAAACCCTATGTCCCAACGCGTTTCCCGCACTGCTTTGCAATTGCACTGCCCTTGCGATCTGCTGCGGCTGTCAAAACAATTGAACAACACCCCAAACACAGGTCGCGAAAGCAATGCATTTGCCTGCACTGGATAGTACGGTACAAAAACGACCATGTATATAAAGAGACAAAAAGAGGGCGCATGGGCCTAGTGCATTACCTGTAGCCTCCCTAGCGGTCTGATTATGTCTGTATTTCTGTGCTCAAAGCGGTACATTTTTTTGCATGTAAATATGTATTTTTTTTTTATTGTAGGCCTGTAATTTTTAGGAATAACTCACTGAAATCTGTCCGAACAAGAGTCTAGTAAACATCCCGGGTATGATAAAATTTGAAACACAAAATCATAAATTATAATATAATAATCATAAAAATAATATGATAATACATTTAATTCAATAATATAATCAAACCAAAAACACTGAAATGTGAAATATAGCGCCAAGTTCGCACATCACTGAGCTCAGTCGCAGAATCGTTTTCAGTGTCTGATGAGGAATTTCCCCCACGAATCATTATCACTCAATTCTGCAAGTGGTTCTGATTTACTATCGCTGTTCTCTAGCCGGTCTAAAACCGCTTTTGACCTAAAGGGACGCTTTTTGGACGCGATGGACGTTTCTCAGTTTCCAGGCAGAAAGAACAGTAAAAATGCAGGCAGGGCGCCGGACAAAGCACTCGGGACAAAATGTATATGAAATGGTTTGATACAGGAATGTTATACTATGTGATTTTAGTGTGTTTAGTGAATGTCACTTTTACAATTTTCTAATTTCCTGCCGTTCCGTCCCCCGTACGTCCCGACGTCGCAGGGAATGGAACCCAGAAGACAGATGCCGGCATCGGCTGGAGGACATTGCCGGGGACACTGCAGGGGGGACATCGCGGGAGTGCAGGACAAGGTAAGTGAAGAAGAGATCCCGGAACAACGCTGCAGTGTATTCCCGAGTGTAGCTCGGGGGGGGGGGTTACCGCTTGTGGTGCTGAAACTTTACCCCGAGCTACACTCGGGAATACCGCCAGGGGGGTTAAAAATGAGATTTATGTATAAAAAGTAAAATACTCACAAGAGAAATAAAATCAGATGGAAAGCATGTCACAAGGGATGCAATATGGTCCAAAACCCCTGAAGGTGGTCTGGTGGGGGACTGTACACCTCTAGATAGCTGCTGGCTGACGCTTTTCAAGGTTGTACCTCTTCCTCAGAAAACGACCATGTGATCCGGTTGCAGTGCGGCTCCAAAATATGTGCATGTGGTGCAATATCAACCCATTCACAATGAATGGGCTCAAATCGCACTGCACTCACATGTGAATGGCACTTTCCTGTGAACCGGGGCTTAAATCAGTTATGCCCGTTTTAAAAAATAATTAACTGTAACATGAACAGCACGATTATTTCTGGGTGCTGATGATTAGAACCGCTGATATTTAAAGTGAAAACAAACATATTGTATATCGTAGAGCCTAACAGCTCAGTGTTTTTGTTAAATAAATTAAAGAACAAAAATGATAAAAACCAAAGCATCACATTCACAGGAGGAAACCTTGCACTAAGCGCGTATCAGCAGTGCCATCCAAATCCTGCCCTCAGCCAGTCATGGCCGCCACTGTAAAGGACAGGTAGGGTAGAAATATTATGTTCTGCGTTCCTGAAAGACCATTATGTGATAATAAAATGGAAATGACAGGCCCTCTTCAAAGCAGACATTAGCCCTATATGTCACTTTTGTACCCCACTGAAGCGGATTTCCTTCCACTCTCCCCACTGACAGCCACCATGGGCATTGCAAGCACCCAGGAGGGGTAGGAGGGGGGGGGGGCAGGGATACATGACTGGCGGGCACACCTTCCAGCATGAGTGGTAGTGATCACAAAGTTGAAAGGAGATGTAAACAGACTTCCAGCTGCAACAGCAGTGATGGCCCCAAGCATGTTTGGACATGACTATGAACCCACTTGATCTATCCTGCTAGGAAGCTGTCAAACCCAACAGCCAATCATAGGTGACGGAGGCTTCCCCCACCCCATAGCCACAAGTATAAAACACCCCATGCATACGTGCGGTTGTGCAGTAAGAAATGACGCTGCCTATGATTGGCTATCATCTTTGATGGCTTCCTGGTGGGACAGCTCAGGCGGGTGCAGACTCACGCCTGAGCTCATCCCTGGCACCCAGGAGTCAGTCCACATGACCGTTCTACTACATAGTACTTATGTCTACGGCAGAGAAGGGGTTAAAGAGCCCATACAACTTTTGCTAAATTCACCCTCTAATCTAAACCATAATAACCTGCGTTCTGGAGCCGCTTGCCTACTACTTCTTTTTGAGACCTTTACCCCCTCTCTTCAATTAGACGGGGGGGGGGGGTAAGAGAGAGGAAACCAATGACAGCACCGATCTAGCGCCTACCTTCCGGAGCATAGTGTTCGGCAGTTTGCGGATTCTCTCCACGTTGTCTGGACTGACGCCCAGCTCATAGCAGCAGACTCGGAGCAGCTCTCTGTAGGTCAGGGCCTCCCTGTCCATCTCCACCTCGATGAAATCGTTGTCACCAGGGGCATTACTCTGAATTCTCACTTTCAGGACTAGTTCTGCTCAAAAACAAGAAAAAAAAAAAATCACATCAGAGATACAGTGTACAATGTATGAAAATAAACGTCCTTGTACCATTCACAGATACCAGCTTCCTTTTCCATCTAACACGGGGGTCAGCAGCCAGTAGATCTTGGCCAAGTGACTGGTAGACCTCGGTCTGGGCTTGCTGAACCACCATCCCAGAGCATCAAACAGAGTGCAATGCAGAGGGACTAGTAAAGTGGCAGCTGCAGTAGGGAGCAAGAGCCGCATAAGCTCCTCTGTAGTGCCGGCTCCTGTCCCATGCCGAGTGACACCAACTGCACTCCATCTTTTATCCCGGCTAGCGACATCCAGAGTGGTGCCAGCAGAAGAAGAGACCTTCAGGTCAGTGTGAAGCAATACACTGGGCAGAATTGTATAGGGCTTCTTTCACACTGATCTGCTGCGGCTTACCCACATCGCGGGTGCAGTGCAGTGTACCTGCAGTTTTTCTTTGTGGTTTTCTGCTCATAGCAATAGACTTCGGTTACTTCCTGCGGGTGTGGTGCCCTTTATGAATGGAGTTTTGGTGCGCTTTCAAACAGTGCACCACACCCGCAGGACATAATAGAAGTCTATGGCAAAGCGCAGCTAACCCAGGAAAAGTCACACATCAATGTGAAAGCAGCCTTGAACAGTAAGGGTCCATTCACATTTGCAGTTTTGGGGGGGTGGTAAAACCCCATAGTTAAGATGTCTTTCATGAGCTATGCGATTTCTGCTACCACCCGATTTTTTTCCATCAGCAGACCTTGAATGCTGCACAGTGACGCCATGTAATGATGGAGCACCTCTCTGTAGCCAGTAAGAAGTGGGGGGGACTTTGCCTTGACATTCTGAGCTCGCCGAAAGTGGGCTGAATGATACCGGGCATCACTCAACCCAGAAGACAAACGACACTGGATTCGTGAATTAGCGTGTGTACACTGCTGGGACACCACAGTAAAAAAAACCTTGTTATAATGTATTTTCAATGTGTTCAGGAATTTCCAAGATGGCGGCTTGTAAACCTCCGGTTTAGCGGCTTGACGTCATTGGTACACTCTAAGCGTTACATCACATCATGTGACTTCCTCCTGTGAAAAATGTAGGGAACTGAAGTTTGTTGCCATTTCACACAAATTTAAGGTTTGACATGCTGGATATCCATGTACTTGGTGCAACCTCAACTTTTATATTTTACCAAACAATTGGGTGATTTGTTGCATTTGTGTGCCTTAAAATTAACTTTGGTGTAATTTTTTTACAGAAATGTTGCGTTTCTTAGACCTTAGTGACATAAAATATTGGCACTACCGCCATTTTATTCTCTAGAGCAGCGGTTCTCAACCTGGGGGTCGCGACCCCTTTGGGGATCGAACGACACTTTCCCAGGGGGTCGCCTAAGACCATCGGAAAACACATATTTCCGATGGCCTTAGGAACCGAGACACCGCTCCTCTATCTGTCTCCAGGTGTGGGCGGGATGACATGCCGTCCCTGTCATCTGGGCACACCCCCGGGATCAATCGTTCGCCGATGATTGGCCGCCAGAACTGTAGCTCAGGAGAGGCACACAGGCGGCCAATTACCGGCGAGGAGGTGGAGCTTGGAGAGGAGGAGCCGAGCGGCACCGCGAAGATCGAGCGAGTGAAGAGGAGGAGAGCGGCCGGAGAAGGAAGACATCTGACCGGTAAGTGTCTGTACCATGGGAGAGGGAGGGAGCGAGCGAGCCCAGGCTGGAGCAGGGGTCAGCAAGGTAAGTATCATTGGTGTCAGTGGGAGGAATAGTGCCCCATCATTGGTGTCACTAATACCAATGATGGGGCACTATTCCTCCCCCCACTGACACCAACGATGGGGCACTATTCCTCCCCCCACTGACACCAACGATGGGGCACTATTCCTCCCCCCACTGACACCAACGATGGGGCACTATTCCTCCCCCCACTGACACCAACGATGGGGCACTATTCCTCCCCCCACTGACACCAACGATGGGGCACTATTGCTCCCACTGATACCAATGATGGGGCACTATTCCTCCCACTGACACCAGTGTTGGGGCACTATTCCTCCCACTGACACCAGTGTTGGGGCACTATTCCTCCCACTGATACCAGTGATGGGACACTATTCCTCCCACTGATACCAGTGATGGGACACTATTCCTCCCACTGACACCAATGATGGGGCACTATTCCTCCCACTGACACCAATGATGGGGCACTATTCCCCCCACTGACACCTATGATGGGGCACTATTCCTCCCACTGACACCAATGATGGGGCACTATTCCCCCCACTGACACCAATGATGGGGCACTATTCCTCCCACTGACACCAATGATGGGGCACTATTCCTCCCACTGACACCAGTGTTGGGGCACTATTCCTCCCACTGACACCAGTGATGGGACACTATTCCTCCCACTGACACCAATGACGTGGCACTATTCCTCCCACTGCAAAATTACAGTTATGAAGTAGCAACGAAAATAATTTTATAGTTGGGGGTCACCACAACATGAGGAACTGTATTAAGGGGTCGCGGCATTAGAAAGGTTGAGAACCACTGCTCTAGAGTGTCTGCTTTCAGAAGATATATAATGGTTTGGGGGTTTATGCAATCTTCAGGCCTAAAAATGTTTTTTAACCACTTCCAGTTCGGACACTCCCCCCCCCCCCTTCCTGCCCAGGCCAATTTTCAGCTTTCAGCGCTATCACACTTTAAATGACAATTGCGCGGTCATGCAACACTGTACCCATATGAATTTTTTAGCATTTTTTGAGACTGATAAAGCATTATTTTGGTGGTATTTAATCACCGCTGGGATCTTTATTTTTTTTGCTATGTAAATTAAAAAGCCCAAAAATTTTGAAAAAAAGTGTTTTTCTTATAACATTTTGCAAATAAATAGTATTTCATCATAAATCTTGGCCAAAATTTATTCCGTTATATTTTTAGTAAAAAACCCAAATTAGTTTATAACCAAAATTATAATTTTTAAACATTTTTTTTTTACATTTTTTATATTGTTTATTATTTTTTTTTTTACATACTGTCACCCTAGCAGTACAGTGTCACCATGGTGACACTGTACTACTTGTGGGGGGTGATGAAGATGTTTTTTGTTTTTTTTACACTGTTTGCTTTTACACCCATAACGGATGTAAAAGCAATCATTTCTTCTTCTCTCTGGCTGTATTCTTGCAGCCATTGAGAACTACTGAGTGAGCTGTGATTGGTCACAGCTTGTCACATGGTACTGTTGTGAACAGCCCTGTACCATATGACCTCTGTGATCATTCACAGATTTCACACGTAGTAAGCAATGATGTCAGAAGTGACATCTTGCTTACTACTTTGCATGTGATCACTGATTGGCCAATCAGTGATCACATGATCGGGACCTCGTGCAGAGGTCCCGTCCAACGATTGGTGTTCCACTGTGTCCAGAGGACACAGCGGGCACCGGATTGCGGTGCTGCGTGCTCCCAGGGAGCGCGCAGAAGCAGGGGGCGAGGAGGCCATTTATAAATGGCCACCCGACCCTGCACTGCCACCGTCAGGCCGTTTATATACAACGGCCGGACGGGTGGTGGTTAAACGTGTGCAAAAAAACGCAAAAATGGCCCCTGAGAGGGTTGAACCACTTTGTAGTGTTGGAGCCGCTAGTGACCTGATGGAAGAGGTAACCGGAAAACACAGCCGCTTAGGCTCTTCCTCCTGCAGGGAAGGAGACATATTTGAGACCCTGGCAGAGCATGCAGCAATACCTTTCATGTTGGAAGGGAAGGCTCCAGTGAAGAAGAACGGCTGAAAGACTTGCATAGGTCCACCATGAGCGGCGCTGTGTGGAAGATTAGACGGAACAGGCGAGAACATCCCGCGGTTCTGGGAGACCGGCGTCTGGCACACGGATCCAGTCTGTACAGGCGAGTGCGCACATTCTTGCGGGATCTGTACTTCGCCGTTGTAAAACAAAGCCGGGAACTTGTCCTCTTTCTTCACGGAAGAAGTCAGTTGAATGTTTTCCACGCCGTTGCTTAGCAAAGGAAAGCTGGCGGTGGGTGGCGGCGGTGCGATGTGTGGGTTTCCGTTTTCCGCGAACGCAGCGGGGGTGGTCTCTTGCTTGGCAGCGCTGTCGCGGGTGTAACTGTACGGGAAAGGCGGATTGGCGAGGTAATTCGGGACAAAAGATAAATCGGGTTCAGGCCTAACTTCTTCCGCTTCTAAATCCTCCACTAAAAAAAAAAGAAACATTTATTTACAAACATAAAAATGAAAAATGTGATGACTAGTCACAGAGCGGTGTCTTTTCTTTTCTTTTTTCTTAAACTCGGCAAATATGCACCAAAAATGAGACAAGTAAGATTTTTTACACCGCAAGGGAAGCACAGAGGACCAGTGTGAACACATACATTGAATTTAAAAGGATGCATTTTTCTTGAGCTTTCTTTGTAGGCTACGTTCACACTAGCGTTGTGTGCAGGCGGCAGAGAGGCATTTGGGAAGCGTTTTTACAGCTTCCCAAACACCTCTGCCAATTCTGCACATTGCAGCACATGGTGCTGTTCTAACGGGAGTGTTTGCGTCGCGGCAAAACGGACGCCTCTGGTTGAGTCAGGAGGCGTTGAATCCTCCTATTCTCGTCTATGGTGCCGCTCCGCAAACGCCCGCCTGGCGTTTGCGGAGCGGTAACACCACTCATACTGCATTATAAGCGTTTGTGGGGCGTTATTAACGCTCGGCAAACGCCTAGCAATCGCCGCTACACTGCGCATGCGGCTTTTGACGAGCGTTAAAAAACGCTCTGCAAACGCCGGACCAACGCTTGCCAAACGCTATAGGGGCGTTTGGCAAGCATTGGTAAAACAGCCAAGTGTGAACGAGCCCTTAAATGCAAAAGCACTTCAAAAACTGCTCAGTGTGAAAGCAGCCAAAAAAGTGCTGAAAATAAATTTGTATTTATTTAAATTCATGATAATTAAAAAGTCAAATATAACACAATTTATATTACACAAACACAGTGAAGGAAATGCATATTTGCTCCCCGGCTGATTTTGAATGTTTGCCCCTCACAAAGAAATGATCGGTCTAAAAAACTAAATGTATTGTAACACTGAGAGACAGAATAGCAACAACAAATTCAGCAGAAATGCGTCTAACAAATGATGACTGATCTGCATGTTCATGAGGGAAATAAGTATTTGATCCCCTTCACAAAACATGACTTGGTACTTGCTGGCAAATCCCTTGTTGGCAATCACAGAGGTCAGACGTTTCCTGGAGTTGGCCCCCAGGTTCGCACACATCTCAGGAGGGATTTTGGCCCACTCCTCTTGGCAGATCCTCTGCAAGTCATTAAGGTTTGGTGGCTGACGTTTGGCAACTCGAACCTTCAGCTCCCTCCACAGATTTTCAATCAAATGAAGGTCTGGAGACTAACTAGGCCACTCCAGGACCTAAATGTGCTTCTTCTTGAGCCACTCGTTTGTTGCCTTGGCCGTGTGTTTTGGGTCATTGTCATGCTGGAACACCCATCCATGACCCATTTTCAATGACCTGGCTGAGGGAAGAAGGTTCTCACCCAAGATTTGATGGCACATTGCCCCTTCCATCGTCCCTTTAATGCGGTGCAGTTGTCCTGTCCCCTTATCAGAAAAACACCCCCAAAGCAGAATGTTTCCACCACCATGTTTCACAGTTGGGATTGTGTTCTTGGGGTCATAGGCAGCATTCCTCCTCCTCCAAACACAGCGAGTTGATTCCACAGAGCTGGATTTTGGTCTCAGCTGACCACAACACTTTCAACCAGTCCTCCTCTGCATCATTCAGATGTTCAGTGGCAGACTTCAGCCGGGCCTGGACATGTGCTTTCTTGAGCAGAGGCACCTTGTGGCACTGCAGGATTTCAGTCCTGGTCGGCGTAGTGTGTTACCAATTGTTTTCTTGGTGACTGTGGTCCCAGCTGCCTGGAGATCATTGACAAGACCCTCACGTGTAGTTCTGGGATGATTCCTCACTGTTCTCATGATCATTGACACTCCACGAGGTGAGATCTTGCATGGTGCACCAGACCTAGGGAGACTGACACTTGTTTTGTGTTTCTTCCATTTGGGAATGATTGCACCAACTGTTGTCACCGTCTCACCAAGCTGCTTGGCCATAGTTTGGTAGCCCAGTCCAGCCTTGTGTAGGTCTACAATCCTGTCCCTGACATCCTTGGACAGCTCTTTGGTCTTTACCATGGTGGAGAGTTTGGAATCTGATGGTTTGATTGCTCCTGTGGACAGGTGTCTTTTATACAGGTAACAAAATGAGATTAGCAGCACTCTCTTTAAGAGACTGCTTCTAATCTCAGCTTGTTACCTGTATGAAAGACACCTGGTAGCCAGAAATCCTGCTGAATGATAGGGGATCAAATACTTATTTCCCTCATGAACATGCAGATCAGTCATCATTTGTTAGATGCATTTCTGCTGAATTTGTTGTTGCTATTCTGTCTCAGTGTTACAATACATCGAACATTTGATTGTTAGACTGATCATTTCTTTGTGAGGGGCGAACATTCAAAATCAGCCGGGGATCAAATACACATTTCCTTCACTGTACATACATACACAGATATATACACACATACATACACACACACATACATACACACACACACATACATACATACATACATACATACACACACCAAATATGGTTCTGACTATATCTGGCCAATGACATTTGGCTGCAGGCTGGGGAGCTATACCAGGCCACATGCCCACAGCATTTTGAGGGTACCCTACCAGGGGGCACCCCCTTGTCCTCATGTTAAAGAGCTTTATCAACACATGCCTGGCCTGGTGGCTGTGGGGGTCTGCACAGGGAGGGGGCTGGGAACCTACGACAAACTTGCCTCCCAGAACTCTCTTGATTTCTCTCTTGGAGGTGAGCTGAGCGGCTTTCTCTCCTTTGTTGGTGAAGATCTCTTTATCAGCCCCGGCTTCTAGCAGGTAGGACACGACGTGAAGGTGATTGCGTTTACAAGCCCAGTGAAGGCAGGTCCTGTGCAGAGGGGGAAACACAAGGCTATCATACTAGCAAGGGATAAAAGAGAACAAGAAGAGGTGACAAAGCAGTAATCCCTGAAACACACATCCACCTCGGATTTCTGGGTGTAAGCAGTGGTCTCTCTGCAGAGATCCAAAATGAGTGACAGGGGCTGCTGCTCGCATACAGATACCAATGGTCCTTTCTGCAGCCTATGGGCCGGGTCTGATGATTTTATGCTGCTGGAGATGAAAACAAACAACAGTAAGTCTAGGTTCACACCTAAGCGTTTTCCGCAGCGTTTCGCAGAGGCGCACAGCAGTCCATTTAACACGACTTCCTATGGGACACGTTCACATCTCTGCGTTTTCACCCGCTGCGTTTTTTGGAAAGGGTCAGGGACTATTTTTAAATGCAAAATGTTGCGTTTTTGGTTCTATAAACTTCAATAGAGATGCTGCAGAAACGCACATGGTGTGCTTATGATACATTTTGCGTTTTATTCTGCCCAGCAACTAGTTGGAAAAAAAACGCAAAACGCATCAAAAACATGGCAAAAACACGTGTGCAAAAATGCAAAATGCACAGCAGAAACAGATCAAACGCAAACTGCATAGGTGTGAACCTGGCCTAAGACGTGCTGGCATATTCTTCAACACCCTCCAGAGTCAGGATCTGCACGTAACTTTAGCTGCAGCACAGAGGGGGCAAAGCTCCACTGACCACCAGCACAGAGGGGGCAAAGTTCCACTGACCACCAGCACAGAGGGGGCAATGTTCCACTGACCACCAGCACAGAGGGGGCAAAGTTCCACTGACCACCAGCACAAGGGGGCAATGTTCCACTGACCACCAGCACAAGGGGGCAATGTTCCACTGACCACCAGCACAGAGGGGCAAAGTTCCACTGACCACCAGCACAAGGGGGCAATGTTCCACTGACCACCAGCACAAGGGGGCAATGTTCCACTGACCACCAGCACAGAGGGGGCAAAGTTCCACTGACCACCAGCACAAGGGGGCAATGTTCCACTGACCACCAGCACAAGGGGGCAATGTTCCACTGACCACCAGCACAGAGGGGGCAAAGCTCCACTGACCACCAGCACAGAGGGGGCAAAGTTCCACTGACCACCAGCACAGAGGGGGCAAAGCTCCACTGACCACCAGCACAGAGGGGGCAAAGTTCCACTGACCACCAGCACAGAGGGGCAATGTTCCACTGACCACCAGCACAAGGGGGCAAAGTTCCACTGACCACCAGCACAAAGGGGGCAAAGTTCCACTGACCACCAGCACAGAGAGGCAAGACACGGTACAGTCTGAAAGTCCTCTATGGATCAGTAGTGATGTTTTAACATGTCACCCTCCATGTGGATACAGTACAGTCTGAACGTCCTCTATGTATCAGTAGTGATGTGTATACATGTCACCCTCCATGCAGACAAAGTACAGTCTGAACGTCCTCTATATCAGTAGTGATGCGTATACATGTCACCCTCCATGCAGACACGGTACAGTCTGAATGTCCTCTATGTATCAGTAGTGATTTGTATACATATCACCCTCCATGCGGACACGGTACAGTCTGAGTATCCTGTATGTATCAGTAGTGATGTGTATACATGTCACCCTCCATGCGGACACGATACAGTTTGAACGTCCTCTATACTGTAGATCAGTAGTGATGTGTATACATGTCACCCTCCATGCAGACGCGGTGCAGCCACTCACCAGCCGTTGATCTCATTCTGGGAGTTGACGTCCGCCCCGGAGCTGAGCAGTTTCTGCACTTCTTCCAGGTCCCCCAAAGCAGATGCTTCCCTCAGTCTTTCTTCCATGTATGTGGGGGGATCGATCATACAGAGGGCGACATACACAGAGCCGGGGGAGGGGCACGCCTGATCTGATAGGAAAAGTGGGGCTTAGGTCTGCATGGAGGATGCGGGGAGGAAACACAGATCAAGATGGGTGGCAGGGAGTGGGCAAGCCAGAGATCAGATCTGCATGGAGGATGTAGGAGGGACAGGGTACAGGTCTGGTTGGAGGACAAAGAGCTCAAATCTGCATGGAGGCTGTAGGAATGACACAGATCTGCATGGAGGTTGTAGGGAGGACAGGGTACAGGTCTGGTTGGAGGACAGAGATCAAATCTGCATGGAGGATGTGAGAAGAACAGGGTACAGGTCTGGTTGGAGTACACAGAGATCAAATCTGCATGGAGACTGTAGGAAGGACACAGAACTGCATGGAGGATGTAGCTAGACAGAGTTCAGGTCTGGTTGGAAGACAGAGATCAAATCTGCATGGAGGCTGTAGGAAGGGCACAGATCTGCATGGAGGATGTAGATGGACACAGTGCAGGTATGGTTGGAGGACACAGATCAAATCTGCATGGAGGATGTAGAAGGACAGGGTACAGGCCTGGTTGGAGGACACAAAGATCACATATATACAGAATACAGGGTTTAGATCTGCATGGAGAATGTGACACAGAGATGAGATCTGGGAGGTCACACACAGCTTAGATCGGCAAGCTTCGCTCGGGCTCCAGGGACATTGGTGGTGTGCGGGGCCCAGTGTCCGGCCTCCCCCGGAGCGCAGAGCGGGGACCGCAGGCTCGATGCACAGCGCTGGGGGGCGGGATTAGAGGGGACACACACAATCCAGCAGATTGGTTCCGGGTAGGAAGAGACCGGAGTCCGCTGGGTGGGGCGGAGAGTCAGAGGTCACCTGATAGGGCGGAGCAACAAAACTATTCCCAGAATACCCAATAGAGTCTGGCCGCAGAATGGAGCTCCATTTTCTACAGGAAACACGTGACCTCCAATCCACATTTTTTATTTCTTGTGAACTTCAATGCAACAAAGCAGAGGCCGCAGAGTGGAGCTCCACTGGACAGGAAACGTGACCTCCACTCCAATTTTTTTTCAATTAATCAACTTTAATGTGAGAAAGTATCAATAGACACAACTCAGGGAAGTGGAGCTCACATGTTCAGCCTTCATGCACACGGGACGCTATGATAACACTGGTAACGTTAGCTGAGTAAAGTCACGTTAAAAAACGGATTTTTTTTAGCTTTTTGTTTAGCTGTTTTATATTAGCGTTTAGTGGCGTTTTGCTGCAATTAGCGGCGTTTTCTCGCGTTTTTCTGCTGTTGCTTTTTTTGTCAAAAAAAGTCCAAAAACGCTAGTTTGTGGCGTTTTACCACGTTTTGCAGCGTTTTTCAGTGTTAGAGCGTTTTTACAGCTAAAAAACTCTAGAAACCCACTAGTTTGGGGTTTTTTTTCCAGACACAAAATGTTGATTCCAGTCTCTGTGTGTATGGACACATAGGATAACATGCTGGGGGTTTACTAGCTGTAGAAAAAAAAAAATAAAAACACCAAAAACAGCCGCTGTAAAAACGTCAAGTGTGCATGAGCTCTTACAACGGCTGTTTTTGGCTTTTGGCATTTTATTCTACACCCAGTAAACCCCCAGCATGTTATCCTATGTGTCCATACACACAGAGACTGTAATCAGCGTTTTTATGGCTGGAGAAAAAACCTGGGACTAGTGGGTTTCTAGAGGAGTATTTTAGCTGTAAAAATGCTCTAATGTGTCAAAACGCAGTCAAATCGCGGAAAACAAGCGTTTTTGGACTTTTTGTTACCAACAAACACTTTTTTGTGGTAAAAAAACCCTCTAAAAAATGCAAATGTGAAAAAATGCCGCTAAACGCTAATACAAAAACGCTAAAAACTCAAATTTTTTAACGTGACTTAGTTGCCAACTGCAGATAGCCGATTGACGGCTGCACTGTGGCCAGCCAGTTCTGGGAGGGTGTCATATGACGCCCTCCCAGAACATGCTCTCCTACGTGCCCCCGGCGATCTGCGTGATCGCTGTGTCCTACTGACACGCTGATCACCGGGAAATGCACTTGCGGGTTCTCGGCTGCACTTTTCTTACGCTGTCAGCTTGCCATGTGACAAGCTGTGACCAATCACAGCTCACCCAGTATTTCTCAATGGCTGCAAGAATGCAGCCAGAGAGAAGGAGAAATTATTGCTTTTACAGCCTTTATGGTTGTAAAAGCAATCAGTGTAAAAAAAAAAATCTTCATCACCCCCCACAAGTAGTACAGTGTCACTGTACTGCTAGGGTGACAGTATGTTAAAAAAAACCCCCATAAAAAATAATATAAACTAATTTGGGTTATATTTTTTTTTTACTAAAAAGATAACTGAATACATTTTGGCCAAGATTTATGATGAAATATTATTTATTTGCAAAACTGTATAAGAAAAATACTTTTTTCCCAAATTTTTGGACTTTTTCATTTATATAGCAAAAAAATAAAAATCCCAGTGGTAAATAAATACCACCAAAATAAAGTTTTATCTGTCTCAAAAAAAATCATATGGGTACAGTGTTGCATGACCGCGCAATTGTCATTCAAAGTGCGACAGCGCTGAAAATTGAAAATTGGCCTAGACAGGAAGGAGGTAATAGTGTCCGGACTGTAAGTGGTTAAAGATGTGAGTTGTTAAACTTACCTTTTAACCATTAAAGCTGTCGAACAGTCTACACTTAGAGGCGGACTGACCATTCGGAAAGTCGGGCACTGCCCAAGGGCCCGGGGTCAGTAAGGGGCCCCATGAGATGCCACTGGAACCTTTCATAGGCTATTTTAGGTGTGGTTTGAGTGTGGGCGAGCACACAGGGGCCCCATGATCCCCTCTTGCCCGGGGGCCCCATTAGTTGTCAGTCCGCCCCTGGTCTACACTGTGTTGTTTCTTCTTCTGTTATCCAACACTCAGTTACTGTATACTGTCCTTCAAGCTACAACTTGGTTGAAACCAACCTAAGGGATTGTTTGTGAAGAGGGATCTCCCATTGGTGTTGGACTTGCTTACATCAGATGCCTCCAATCAAAGTGGCCTCTTGCGGTACCTCTTACTGAAAACTGCTTTCCTGGTGGCAATTACTTCAACCAGAGGAGTGTCCGTATCAGGGGCGGACTGACCATTTGGAAACTCGGGCACTGCCCGAGGGACCAGGGTCAGTAGGGGGCCCCAAGAGATAACCCTGGTACCTTTTTCATAGGCATTGTTGAGTTTGGGCAAAGACACAGGGGCCCCATGATCCCCTATTGCCCAGGGGCCCCATGAGTTGTCAGTCCGCCCCTGGTTTGTATTTGCGACCCTGGGGTTTAAAGAACCCTTTCTTACGTTCATCCCGGATGGGAGGTACTCATTCTGATACTCAAGATTGTGCCTAAGTGGCCTTCATAGTCCATATCACATAGAAAGTTGCCTTCCTACATCCCTCTTGGGGAGAACCTGAGAAGTTAGCCCATCAGATGTGGGTCAAGCTTTAAAATTTAACATCAAGGTGACATCTGGCATCAGAAGGTCGGAGCACTTGTTTGTCTTTCTAGGTGGAGCGTGTAATGATTTTATGGCTTCCAACAAGATTATTGCCTCCTGGTGGATGAAGCTCATCTCCTTGGCCTACAAGGTGAAAGGGTTGGCTGTGCCAGATAGATCACTGTCCACTTAAAGGGTCTCGACCTTGTGAGCGGCAGTAGGCTGAGTGTTCCCAGACACTATCTGTAATGCAGGCCATAGACGGGTCGAAAACCGGCCGTTTTTTAAAAAAAAAACGAAAAATCGGTCGTTCAATAGGCTGACGTTACCACCAACGGTAAAAAAAATCAGCCAATTTTCGTTCCATCCACGGCCGGCATTTAATTACTTCTGTCCCTTCAGAGAGCTCCGCTATTATATTTGAAATGAAAAAGTATTGCTGTTGCAACAATGTATCCATTTGTATCCATTTTGGATACAGATGTTTTTATTCGGATACAAATAGATACATTGTTGCAACCACAAGACTTTTTCATGTCAAATATAATAGCGGACTGGAATTCTTCTTCTTTTTCTTCTTCTTTTTCTTCTTTTTTTCTTTCTTTTTCTTCTTTTTCTTCTTCTTCTTGCAGGTCATGGCTCATGCGCAGATTTTTTTATCGGTAAAACAATCGGCCGATTTGCCCATCATTGCCGGGAAAATCGGCCGATCGGCAAAATTGGCTGATTTTTTTTCCAACTTTACCGATAAAAAAATGTGCCAAAACCCCGAAAAATGGCTGACCAATTATCCCACTAACGGTGCGAAAATCAGCCGATTGTTTTTTTTGCTGACTACAGATATTGATCACCGGGTCTCAGACGGAGATTCCCCGCCAGCAATTGCCGAGGAACAGTGACAGGGGAGAGGTCGGTGTAAAGACCACAGGTCTCTCACCTGTCAGCACCAACATGCTGCTTTGTATTGCTCTGCATAGCAGAGGAATACAAAGCAGCATGCTTACATAGTAAAACAAACACAGCACACAGCCTCTTAATCGTCCCAGATGTTAACCCCTTCCTGACCATTGTCATTAGTACAGTGTCAGTGCTTTTTATTAGCACTGATCACTGTATTAGTGTCACTGGGGATGTCAGTGGCAGTTAAGTCATCCCCCCCCAGTGTCAGAATGCCCGCCGCAGTCCGACTATAAGTCACTGATCGCCGCCATTACTAGTATTAAAAAAGAAAAGTCCCATTATCTATACCGCCATTTGTAGACGCTATAACTTTCACGTAAGCCAATTTATATGTATTGGGATGTTTTTCTTAGCAAAGGCATGGAGCAGAATATATTTTGGCCTAAATTTAGAAATGAAGAAATTATATTTTTTACATTTTTACTGGATATGTTTTATAGCAAAAAGTAAAAAAATTATATTTTTTTGTTTCAAAATTTTTTTTTGTTTATAGCGCAAAAAATAAAACCGCACAGGCGATCAAATACCACTGAAAGAAAGCTCTATTTGTGGGGAAAAAAATTACATAAATTGCTCAGAAGAGTGAGAAAGTGGTGCAACTCCCATAAATTGTGGACTAATTGATCAATGGAAGACTGTAATACAGTCCACTGCATCAAGCTTTAGACTGTTCACTGTGCACAGGATCGTGCCCCGGCATAAGAAAACAACGACTGCAAAAGTGACTGCAGAGCTCAATCTCAGTCTTCACGGGACTCAGACTTCACGGGACTGAGACTGAGCTTCGCAGTCACTTTTGAACAAATACCACCAATCCCTTCACTGGCTTCCTATTGCCCAACGAATAAAATTCAAAACATTAACGATCACATATAAAACCATTTATAACTCTGCCCCAAATTACATCACCAATCTTGTTCCCAAATATTACCCAAACCATCCTCTCCGCTCCTCCCACAACCTCCTGCTCTCTATCTCCCTTGTCTTCTCCTCCCATGCTAGTATCATGTACTTCTCCAGAGCCTCCCCCATCCTCTGGAACTCTCTACCCCAATCTAGACTATCGCCTACTCTGCTCACTTTTAGGCAATCTCTGAAAACCTCTCTCTTTAGGGAAGCCTATCCTGCCCTCAGCTAATAACAGGATCTTCTATTTCTCCTACCAGTCCATCCCCCCCCCCGTTACTACCTTTTGTACCACTAGCCCCTCCCTCTTAGATTGTAAACTCCCAGGATCTCCCTTCTAACCCTCTTGTATTGAACTGTATTGTTGCTGTATTGTCTCCCATAATATTGTAAAGTGCTGAGCGAACTGTTGGAGCTATTTCAGGAACTTATATAGCGCTGTAAATTTACGCAGCATTTTACATATATATTGTACATTCACATCAGTCCCTAACAGGGGCGGACTGACAACTCATGGGCCCCCCAGGCAATATGGGATCATGGGGCCCCTGTGTCCTTGCCCAAACTAAAAAAAGCCTATGAAAAAGGTACCAGGGGCATCTTATGGGGCCCCACACTGACCCCGGGCCCTTGGGCAGTGCACGAGTTTCCAAATGGTCAGTCCACCCCTGGTCCCTAACCCTCAAGGGGTGTACAGTCTAAGGTCCCTAACTCACATTCATACATACACATTCTAGGGACAATTTTAGACAGGAGCCAATTAACCTACCAGCATGTCTTTGGAGTGTGGGAGGAAACTGGAGTACCCGAAGGAAACCTAAGCAGGCACAGGGAGAACATGCAAACTCCATGCAGGTGTTGCTGTGGTTGGGATTCAAACCAACAACCATTGTGCTGCCAGGTGGAAGTGCTAACCATTTATCCACTGTGCTGCCCAATGCTCAATAATAATAATGAATAAAAGAAAGCTCTATTTGTGGGGAGAAAATGATTTAAATCTCATTTGGGGTATACCGTTGCATGACTGTGCAATTGCCAGTTAAAGTAGCGCAGTGCCGATTAGAAAAAAAAAATAGACTGGTCAGCAGGCGGCGGTAAAATCTTATTCATATACAGGATGTATGTTTGCACAACTGATTTTTGTAAATCTTTTTTAAACTTTCATAAAGATTTGAGAATGATTCTACACACCATAGAGAACACGTTCCCTTCGATATCCGCACACATTGTATCCACATTAGGATCATCATCACTCTTTCTCCGGTCCTAAAGAGAATTCTTTCCGCTAATTGGCTGGCTGTCACGTTCTAACCACACCCACCCAGAGGTTCGGGCTCTGCACAGTCATGATGAAAGAGCGCTTCCCCAGCAGCCAATCCGGTTTCTCTCCTGCGGTCCAGCGTGCGTTCCAAGCCTCCCTTTCCCGGCCAATCAGGATAGGGAGGGTGAGCTGAGCTCCGCCCAGGTGCCTTGGGGCTTTACTCGCGAGCTGTGGCGCTGGGAGAGTTCCTGAGCTCGGAGGGGAGGCAGGTGAGTGCTGTATCGTGTCCTACAGGTAGAAGGAGAGGATAGCGGTGACACACAATGCAGTGTTCTGGGCTGTGCACTGTACAAGACATTTCCCCTCCCCCGTACACAGATCACGCCCTCTCACTGTGCCATTGGCAAGAAATGACCGGGACTTGTTGGTAAATTTCATTGGTTGATGGTAAGCGTTGAATAACGCGTCCATGTAAGTCGGTATTCGTGCTGACACAGTTTATAAACACGCGAGAAAGAAAATTGCAATGTGCGTGGCCATGCTAGGGCAGCGCGTTCATCTCAATGGTCACAAATGGCGCACAGGAGCCTACGCACCTGTTTGAGCTTCGATCTTTGCGTGTTTCTAACCGCGCAATTTTTGCAGTTAAAAGAAGAAAAAAAAAAGTGTGTTTTTGTTTTGCTTGAAACTTAGAAAAGTGAAGGCAGAAAAAAAGACCAACTTTTTTTTTTTTTTTTACCAGTTGAACCCCAGCTGCCGGCCCAGTATTCCCGCCGCTGCCATGTTAGAATACCGGGTCGTCTGCTCGGCTCTTCTGTGTAGCAAAACCCGCTCCTCGGTCCTACTCGCTCCTCGGTCCTACCCGCTCTTCGTTCCTACCCGCTCCTCGGTCCTTCCCGCTCTTCGGTCCTACCCGCTCTTCGGTCCTACCCGCTCCTCGGTCCTACCCGCTCTTCGGTCCTACCCGCTCCTCGGTCCTACCCGCTCCTCGGTCCTACCCGCTCTTCGGTCCTACCAGCTCTTCGGTCCTTCCCGCTCTTCGGTCCTACCCGCTCCTCGGTCCTACCCGCTCTTCGGTCCTACCCGCTCCTCGGTCCTACCCGCTCCTCGGTCCTACCCGCTCTTCGGTCCTACCCGCTCCTCGGTCCTTCCCGCTCTTCGGTCCTACCCGCTCTTCGGTCCTACCCGCTCCTCGGTCCTACCCGCTCCTCGGTCCTACCCGCTCTTCGGTCCTACCCGCTCTTCGGTCCTTCCCGCTCCTCGGTCCTTCCCGCTCCTCGGTCCTTCCCGCTCCTCGGTCCTACCCGCTCTTCGGTCCTACCCGCTCCTCGTTCCTACCCGCTCTTCAGTCCTACCCGCTGGTCGGTCCTTCCCGCTCCTCGGTCCAGCGGTGTCCTGCTTTCACCGGCCGTCCTCTCTCCCTGGCATCTTCAGTGTGGGCACCCGGCTGTGACAGCTTGTGGCTTCTGAGCATGTGCGAGAAGCGCTGCGCTTTGTGAATGGTCCAGCAGTCTTCTGGGATCTGTCACGTGTCCTACAAGACTACAGGGAGGACAACTCTGTGGAAGTGGGAGCGGGTATTTGTCAAATTTGGGTACCCGCTCCCCAAAGATCGGCAGCCTCTGGTGGTCTCCTGTGCCACGTCGGCAGCCTCTGGTGGTCTCCTGTGCCGCGTCGGCAGCCTCTGGTGGTCTCCTGTGCCGCGTCGGCAGCCTCTGGTGGTCTCCTGTGCCGCGTCGGCAGCCTCTGGTGGTCTCCTGTGCCGCGTCGGCAGCCTCTGGTGGTCTCCTTCAACAGATTGCCAGCAGGCAGGCTAGTTATTGCAGATGAGTCATGCAGTGTGTCTTCTGTGATATAAACTACACCTACCTCCCTGCCTGCTTGCCATTCTCTGCGGCACATAAACTGAGCTGTGCATGCGCAGCTCAGCTTACATCACCATCACGGTCCATGGGTGCTGGGATGGCTGACTCCTATGCAGACGTTATGTCCTCTCGCACCATCCAATGAAGAGGCCGGAAGTCCGGCACCCAGGAGAAGATTCCAGAGCCAGCGAGAGGGGCCCCTGATGGTCTTCAGACAGAGAGGAGGTAAAAATTGTGCCTTTAATTCTGCTTAAGTCCGGGTTCACACTTGTGCGGTGCAGTATATCGCATGTGATTCGCACAGGAACCGCACCGCACTCCTGTGCACATCACATGCGATTTGTGTGCGGTGCGATCGGAGCCGTACATTTTGTATGGCTCTAACCACACCCGTACCAAAAACGTATAGGACCCTTTTTTGGGTCTGCACTAGAATTGGATCGCATGGGTATTCACACCTATACGATATGATTCTGTACATCGCACCACGTTTTGCAGACCGCTTTCGGTTCGCATGAACGGGGTGCAATTCTGATGCGGTGCAGAATTCGCACTGAAAACTCTGCGAATTCCAGACCGTATCAGTGTGAACCCGGGCTTAAAGAGGTTGTAACATACATATATCTTCCATATACCCAGTGAAGTGACTGGCCTCAGGTGATACACAGAGATGAAACAAATCCTCCTACAGAAGTTGTACCTGTTTATCTGTAGCCATCTCCTATCTACAATCGTTCAAAGTGCTGATTTATAAAACTTGTCTGAGAGTTCAGAAAAAGGGGCTGAGGAGAGCTCTGAGACCTGATTGGAGGAAAGGGACACACCCCTTTACACAGCACACAGAAACCGGGCTGAGGTTGTCAATATGCTGGAGGTCCCTCCCCTGTCACCATTTTTCTCTGATAGCAGAGGAAGGAGGCAGCAGACAGGAAAGACACTCGGGCTCCATTTACACTTTGACATCAAAGTTGTATCCCATTCTTTTCAATGGCACCCATTCAAATCTGTGTTACTTAAAGTTGCAGCGATTTTGAAAAGATGCCCATACTACTTTGCTGTGACTTTTGATGCAAGATTGAAGTAGAGCAGGGCTCGACAAATCCCAGGTCACCATGGCCACTAGCAATTGTGTCTTGGCGCCTTTTCAGCTGTCCGCTATTAGACATCGGGATGCCGCTTCACTGATCCAGGGATTTGAAATCCTGGTGGCCTAAAGTGGTTCTAAAGGCTTACATTAAAAAATGAAAAAAAAATAACAAACATGTTATACTTACCTGCTGTGTGCAGTGGATTTGTGCAGAAGAAACCAGGTCCTCCTCTTTTCAGGTCCCCCAACAGAGCTCCTGGCCCCTCCCTCCTGTCGGGTGCCCCCACAGCAAGCAGCTTGCTATGGGGGCACCCACTGCTCTATGGGTCCATTCACACATGGAGCTGCAGCTTGCCCCCACCCCTCTCTTCTCATTGGCTCACTGGCTGTGATTGACAGCAGTGAGAGCCAATGGCTCCTGCTGCTGTCTCAGCCATTGAGCAGAGAGTGTCCCGGAGTAGCCGAGACTCCAGTGCACATTGCTGGATTGAGAGGGGGCTTAGGTGAGTATTAAGGGGGGCTGGGGGGGCATAGAATGCATGAAAGTAAAAAACCTTGAGCCTTTACAGCCACTTTAATCTTTTTGGTCAGCACTGTAACATGGACAGCGTCGACCAATGAGAATCTGTCTAGCTCATCCTGTCAGTGCTGGAGGGCGAGGGGTAAAGAAATACGTGAAACAAAGCAGCTGATGAATTTTGGAAACGGCAGGTGTCTTGCCAACCCTGACGCCGCTAATCCCCAGATATGACTTCATTGTATTCCTTTATGGAGTTTATGTAATCCCAGCCCCTCCCCCTGTGTGCAGCCAATCACAGTGACTCCCGTTGCTCACTATGGCATCCTTGGACTCTGATACTTTCTTCTCCATGGTGAATGCTGAAATTCATTCCTGGATTATAGAGTGTTGTAATTGTTCCAGCACCGTGGTATGTGAGTCCGTGATTACCGAGACTTCTTAAAGACAAGCTCCAGCCAAACCCTTTACTTTTTATGCATCCATGACCTAAAAAGGAAGATAGGTCCCTTCTCTTCTAGGAGAGACCAGGAAGGATTTGTGGCTAATTTTGCAGTCTTTGTAGTCTGATCTCCCTGCTATTTGTGTCCACTGGTAAAAGCTGCAGTTTTTGCATTGAGCTCACCACCTGCTGGATGCCAGTGTTACATATGAAAGCCCAGCTTCAGGAATTAGGGGAGGAAAAATTGCCGTAGGAGTGGACTGGTGTGCCCGTAGGAGTGGACTGGTGTGCCCGTAGGAGTGGACTGGTGTGCCCGTAGGAGTGGACTGGTGTGCCCATAACGAGTGGACTGGTCTCCCCCTATACCAGTGGACTGGTATCCCCCCATACCAGTGGACTGGTCTCCCCCCATACCAGTGGAGTGGTCTCCCCTTACCAGTGGACCGGTCTCCCCACCCCCCCCTACGAGTGGACCGGTCTCCCTCCCCCCCCCCCACGAGTGGACCAGTCTCCCGTCTCCCCCCCCCCCCTTCCCCACGAGTGGACCGGTCTCTTCCCCCCCCCCCCCCCCCCCCCGAGTGGACCAGTCTCCCCCCCCCCCCCACCCCACGAGTGGACCGGTCTCCCCATACCAGCAAATGACCACCGTAAACCTTTTTGCACTACCAAATACACTCGTTCTTCGTGCATACGTGTTCTCAGTGCATTTAAAAATTCATTCAACCTCCCATGGTGTTAAGGAGCCCCAAGACCCGAACGTTTTATGTCAGATTTCATGTGTGATTTGATCAAATCAGCCAACAATCAATCAAATAGGCATAGCTTTCTTGCCGATCGGTTTTACCCCAATTTAAATTGGAATTTTGGAGCGGAGTGACAACCTTGGCAGTCTGCTGCTGTTCCTTCATTGTCCAGTCACAGGCTGGGGGTGGGGAGGTGACCTGTCTGTATTGCACAACTGCAGTAGGAAAAAAAAGTCAGGTCGCGAGCGCAGCCAAGCTGAGTAAATCCTGGCACCGGATGGACACATTTGCAATTCCTTTGGCAGACAAGACGGCTGCCATATTTGTAATTTGTAAGACGTTTAGCTGTTTTCCTCAAGTTCATAGTTAATTTTCTGAACAAAACAAGCTTTGTGCAAAAAGGTTATAAAAACAGTCCGTATTATTTTGCTTTCTGATATCTACTCTCTGCTTACCAAAAAAATTCAAAGAATTGTATAAGGAGCTTGCAACATAAATCCCATAATGTCCGGGTTCAGGAGGACATTGGTGGATTAAAGCCACCTCTTGGCTTGCTCTCAGTGTCGGTGGTGCTGGTCATACTTTCCCTCCCCCTTCCTTACCAATCCTGGAAATTCCTACACATTGTCCATTGTCCGGTCCTTGCTTGTAAACGTTAGGCAGCTTCAGCAAGCAGTTACACAGCATTGGACAACCTTCGAACAGCTTTCCTGAAGCCCTTGAAGGACGCTTCTGCTGTAGCTTAGATGTGTGGAGTCTAGATCCTGATAGTCATGCCTTTGGCAGACTTGCTGATGCGTGCTTCAACAGAACTGAGCAGTGACTTGGTATCGATCAAAAAAGAAGAAAGAACAAACAGAGCACGCACGGGCCTGGTGCATTACCATAAAAAATGTTTAAGAAGAAATAAAAGTTGGTGTTGTACTGACAAACGATAGTAAAGTCAAAGGCACATCATAGAAGAACAGCTTGGTCAACACCGCGCTACGTGACTATCCGCAATAGGGAATGTAGACCTCCAATAGGCTGACGCATTTCCAGGACTTGCCTCCTCATCCTCAGAGTTGGTCAACACCGCGCTACGCGACTGTCCGCAATACGGAGTGTAGACCTCCAATAGGCTGACGCATTTCCAGGACTTGCCTCCTCCTCAGAGTTGGTCAACACCGTGCTACGTGACTGTCCGCAATAGGGAGTGTAGACCTCAAATAGGCTGACGCATTTCCAGGACTTGCCTCTTCCTCAGTGTTGGCTCTGAGGAAGAGGCAAGTCCTCGGAACGCATCAGCCTATTGGATGTCTACACTCCCTATTGCGGACAGTCACGTAGCACGGTGTTGACCCAGCTGTTCTTTTATGACGTGCCTTTGACTTTACTGTAATTCACTAGGGCCTGTGTGCCCTCTCTTTGTTCTTTCTTCATTCAGTATATTTGGATTTCCCTGGTCTTTTGAGGGCAGCAAGGTGTGCATATTCCAGGACATTCATGATGTGGTTCTAGCCTACATTGAGCCCATCCACAAGTGCAGGAGCATTTGTGTGTGATCGATCAAAAAAGAACTGTTGGGTACTTGCAGATGCCCCCTTTTGTAGACTGGGTGATGTTGATAGTGGTGGGTACCATAGTTGACGGCAAGAGATGAACCAGTAAAGGTGATGGATAGTCATGAAATACATCTTCATATTCTTATGAATATTGGTTCATCAAGTTTGCCATATTGATCAAATCTTCTTGTAGTGTTACCTGCAGTCCCTACCAACACTAGATCCATCATCCTGTCTATACACGTCTCGTAGACAATGGGTCTCTTTGAATGGATACCAAGTTGTCTTCACCATTCTGATGATCTCTGAGCAGACCTAGGATTGGTTCCACTCTGAGCCTTGGGAGCGACCTGCGTTCCTTTCTGCATGGAGCTGTATTCTTCATGAGCAAGTCTACTAGGTTGCTGATTCTGTTATTTCATCGTCACTCACCACCTTAATAGATGTAAATCATATCACGTCCTTCATCATACATCATATTTTTGTCTTAACACAACACCATAAGGGCTCTCCCATCTTTCCTCATTTCATTTTTCCTGGTGGATAATTCCATAACTTGGCTCTTGTCACTCTAGACACCACCTTCCAGTATTTAGCCTTCAAAGACTTTCACTGTGTCCATTGAGGGCAAGGTGACAGGTTCTCTTTTCACTTCAAACCTTTACTCATGGAAACATAATGCACCATACAGTGTAACTGATTTGTTAGCCTTTAAAATCACACTTACAAGGAGGAAAATCAAATGCACATAATAAAACACTACCAGGTGGCATGTATGACGTTTTTACCGTCACTTCTAATTGATGTGATGATGCAAGTACGTAGTTCTGCTCTACACGTTTCGTCACAGCTGACTTCTTCTAGGGCCCTGGAGGAAATCTGTCTCCTCAACCAGCATAACTTCTCCTTTCACTTCAAACCCATATCGAGCCCTGGAACAGGTCAGGTGTGACGAAACGTGTAGGGAGGAGCTGTGTGCATGCATCAACTGGGAGTGACGGTAAAAACGACATACATGGCAGCTGGGAGTGTTGTTTTTTTTTTTTTTTTTTTTTTTTTCTTTTGTGCATTTGATTTTATTCACTGTAAGTGTGATTTTAAAGCCTAATCCGTTTTTTAAGGGTTTTACGCGATGCGGTGCATTTATATTTCTCATGTTTCCGTGTGCATTAGTTTGAAGTGAAAGGAGACGTTACACTGGATGTGAAGTGCCGCCAGTATTTGGAGGGTCATATATAAACCAGCTTGTTTGACCTTGCTTTAATCAGAAGGTCACTTACCTGTGGTAGGCATACATCCGATTCTCTTAAGATAGGGGTGTCAAACTCCATGTCATCGAGGGTTGTATCAGCATTGTGGTTACCCTCAAAGGGCTGGTTGTATCTGTAAGACTAGATGTCCAGAGCACCCCACCCCCCATTACATCAGATGTCAAGAATCTCACGCCCTCCCTAACATCACCGTGCACCCACTTTGGGGGCAGAGCTGGAAAGCAGAAAGTGCAGGGTCTGGAGGAGGACCAAAGGAGGAGGGGAGTCAGTTTCCAGAATCTGCTGAATGCTGAGACCAGGGGCGGCAGAGATGAGGAGGTGCTGCAGCTGCACTGAGAGGTGCAGGAATTTAGCAGAGGAGTTCTATTCTCCTCTCTGCTGCCACCGAGACAAGGTGGGGGTGGAGACAAGGGGGTACCTGCAGGAGAGGTGCAAGGGCCACATGAAATGGCTTGGAGGGCTGGATTCGGCCCACGGGCCTTTTTTTTTTTCTTTTTTACACCTGTGTCTTAAGACGTGATGGTGAAGATCCTTGAACACTTACCTGTTCAGAGGAGGAATGTGGGCATTTTCACTTAAAGCAGAGTTCCACTCACCCTGAAAAAAGAATAAAAGTCAGCAGCTACAAAACCTGTAGCTGCTGACTTTTAAAAAATAAACCTTTACCTGTCCCACGGTCCCGTGTTGTGTCCCCTGCAGTTCGGTTTACCGGCCGTCCTGTGTTCCAGGAGGCCGGCATCTTCAGTGTGGGCTGTGACAGCTTGCGGCTTCACACTCGGGTACCCACTGCGCATGCACGAGTAGCATCGCGCTTCATGAATGATCCTGTAGTCTTCTGGGACCTGTTACGTGACCCAAAAGACTAAAGGAAGGGGGGGACACTTTTTCCGTTTCCGATCACCTAGGTGATTGGACCGGAAGTGGGAGCGGGTACCTGTCAAATTTGGGTACCCGCTCCCCCGCCCCCCCAAAGGTGCTAATCCTTAATGGGGAGCAGTCCTTAAAGCGGAACTTCCCCTTTTAGGTGGAGCTCCACTTTAAGGTGAAAAAAATCCTCCAATGTTTACACAAAAGGACTTTTTTGGGGATTTCAAATTTAGTTTGTGTTTTATAATTAAGAATTTGTTTTAAGTTTTGAATAGTGCAACACCATATTTATATATGTTACCATACTATGACAAAAATGATCTGACGGTGTGTTTGCAGCTATAGTTTATATCAGGGCTTGAAATTTCCACTCGCCTACTCGCCAACGGCGAGCGAAAATTGTGGTGGGGGCGAGTGTGTCCCCCAGGGCAGGGGCGTATCTACCTTGAGGCACCGCTCCCCAGAAGAAGGGACCTTTTGGGCAGCGGCGGACAGAGCCATGTAAGGCCACCAGCAGAGGGGTCGCACCAGTACCCTTGCAGTGGCCCGGACAGCAGGAGAATCGATGCGGGGGACGGCAGTTGCAGAGTGATGCTCCTGTACCTCTCCCTCCAGCTGCTGATGAGCCGGGACCAGGGGACAGCCTGGAGCAGGGAGAGAAGTGTCGGAGAGGAATAAGCCCGGAGCAGGTGAGCTGTGCTGTGTTCTGTGGGATCTCCCTGCCTCTCTCCCTATACTGACAGATCATATGGGGGCTGCAACCCCCCTTCCTGCTGCCTGGAGATCAGCAGCCCTTGGAGAAGGTGTTTGTGTGCAGCCCCAAATGATGTGAGAAAGGAAGAGGGGGGGGGGAGAGAAGAGGGGGGGAGAGAAGGGGGGGAGAGAGGAGGAGGAGGGGGGGAGAGAGAAGGGGGGGGGAAGGGGAAGAGCGAGAGAGAGAGAGAGAGAGAGAGAGAGAGAAGGGGAAGAGAGGGGGGAGGGGGGGAGAAAGAAGAAGAGGAGAGGGAGAGAGAGCGGGGGGGGGGGGGGAAGAGAGGTGAGAGAGAGAAGGGGAAGAAGGGAGGGAGAGAGAGAGAGAGGGGGGAGAGAGAGAGAGAAGGGGAAGAAGAGAGGAGAGGGGGGGAGAGAGAGGGGTGGGGGGGGAGAGAGAGAGAAAAGGAGAGGGAAGATGTGTATTTCTGTGTGTGTACATGTATCTGTGTGTATATGTGTCTGTATTTGTGTGTGTGTGTGTTTACATGTGTCTCTCTGCGTGTGTGTACATTTGTGTGTATGTACATGTCTGTGTGTGTGTGTGTACAGGTGTCTGTGTGTATGCGTGTCTGTACGTGCCTGTGTGTGCATACATGTGTCTGTATTTGTGTGTGTGTGTGTGTGTTTACATGTGTCTCTCTGTGTGTGTGTGTATGTACGTGTGTGTGTGTGTTTACATGTGTCTCTCTGCGTGTGTGTACATTTGTGTGTATGTACATGTCTGTGTGTGTGTGTACAGGTGTCTGTGTGTGAGTTTGTTGGTGGCGAGTAACTCTAAGGCCTGGCTAGTAGCTCAGGACTTGAAATTTTAAGCCCTACTTTATATGACAATTTTTCACAACTTTTGGTACACAAGCTCGTTTTTGATTTTTTAGGTTCTGTTGACAGAGCTAATCCTGGAGGGACAAACCTCTTGAAGAGCAAAGCAACAGGTTCACTGTAATGACCCTCTTGTCTGTAGCCCGTATTTTCCTTTCCTTCACTCCTCCAGTACTCTGTTGACCCACCAAGAGCGTAGAAAATGCCCGGTACTTCCAGGTATGGAAGAGCAAGTAATTCAGCCCCATTTCTCCCATGTGACATCCCTGGGCCTATCACCAGACACCAGCACTGTCACATGGGGAGGATCCATGGCCCTGTGTGAGCAATGACTTGAGGGACACGTACCTTACACAAGGTGACTTCTCTTTCCAGCTGCCGACCAATGGTGGGAGAATGAGAGAGGTTAGTAGGTGATATCGTGGAGGGAGAATTTTTCGCTTTGCCCTTCATGGGAAAACACGGGTTTCTATATATCCCTTGGAATAGTACTGTCCAATCAAATATATTTTTGATGGAGTTTTCTGGACACTAGTGTCTTCTCGCCATGGATCTTTCATTGTTTTACCGATCATCGAAATAATATATATATGTTCTGTGGTTTGCAGTTCGAAAATGTCTGCTTTGTGGGAGGACGTCTTCAGCAACGCACAGCTGCTAGAGGAGGTGGCGCCCATCGCTGTAGATTTCGCCTTGCTGCAGGGTGTTCTTATGAGGACAAAGGAGAGTCCGAACTCTTCCGATGTAAGTGATGTCTGTTCACATATACAACACAATGTACAGTATATGAACCCTCTTTAGAACGAGTATTTCAAAGGAAAGTGTTGCTATCAACCAACATTCAGATTTAGGGCTTGTTCACGTTAGTGGTTTAGGGGCGGTAAAACTCCATTGTTGAGCCACGTTTTCACCTCTCACCACCAACCACTCCCCCTTTAGCTGTAGAGGAAGCCATGCTTTGCTTCGCAGCTACAGCAGGAATTCTACCCCTGTTGCTTTTTTGTGAGTGTGACGGTAGTCTCTTTGGGTGGGGGGCCCATGGAACCCAGCTCACTTTGGAGAGGTGGGGAGACCCCTGTCTCAGCTCTCCATATCCCTATATTATGTGTAAGTCACCCTGTGCCCATTAGGGGTACAGGGTGATCTGTCCTAATATTGGGGTGGGGGGTTGTTGATTGTTTGATGTTAAGTGGTTGCATCCCATTGTTCTATTGTGTGTCTGGCTTGGGAGCAAACTATTATGGGATGTATGTGTTTATGTGTATTGGCTTGGTGGGGGGTGTCTCAAGCAAAATGATAGAGACTGTGATTTATAAAATACACGGGAAAAAATATTTAGGGTAACTAAATACCTTGGTTAGAAGCTAAGACCTCTGGGTCATGGATGGAGGAAGGGGGAGTGTAGCAGAGAATCGTGTAGGGACATGAGTACAGGAAAATATCCTGTATTCGGGTGTGTTGGGGAAATGTTTTTGAATTATTATGCTTTATATTATTTTTGTTTTTTAGGTTGTGAACTTTGCCCCTTTCACTCTGCTCCCTTCCCCAGTGCCCAGATCCCTCTTTGAACAAGCAAAGTCTGTACAGGAAGACTTTAATCTCCTGGTGGATCGGCTCAGTCAGAACCCCACATTCCTGGAACAGACACTCGCCAGGTATATTTGAGCACATTTTTGCATGCTGCCTGGACCAACCCTTTTGCCAACTTATACCTATAAATGATATTGGATGGTCCTCCAGCCCTTTCCTCCCCAGCCTGACTGTCCCTGGCCCGCCCCATTCATTCATTCATTGGATTTCTGTACTTTCAATCATGGAGGATCGGTATCACATGTTACCTAGGGTATGCAAATAAAGTCTACTTAGGAACGCCCACTCCTCCAGAGTGCCTCAAAAATTTTGGGGGAGAGATTTTATATGCTAGGGTGTAACTTTAATTTTTTACAATTAAAAAATATATATATTTTTTTTTAACTTTTTTTTTTTTTTTCTTCACATAGGAGACAAAATAATTTTTTGGGGTGAAAGGTTCTTTTTAATGAGGTGACGGACTGCTTTGACAACTTATACTAATTGACATTTTGAATGTGGTCAGTACAGTAAAATTTCCATTGCACTGTGGACATTTAAACATTTTTTTTTTTTCTTGTTCATCCCTCATCTGTGGAATGCTGATGCACGGGGACTGTGTTGTAGATCTGTGCAACTGTGCTTGCCATAGGCTTGAAGACCTTAAAAAAAAAAAAAGAGGTTTTTCTTCTGTCATAAGATTGTTGTGTTTTGTGGTCATTTCGCAAATAATCATTTCCAAGTGTTGTAACTTGTAGGATCCAAACAGATCTTATGTAATGGAATTGCTGAATTCTTAACGGATTCTGAATTGAACAGTCATGGCCAAAAATCTTGTCCCCCTTGCATTTCGGTCAGACAATGCACCACTTCACCCAGAAAATTGTTGCAATTACCAATGTTTCGGCATTCTCATGTTTATTTCTGTGGTTTGTATTGGTATAGCACAAAAAAAGTGTAGAATCAAAAAGCCTGAACAAAACTCTGACACATTCCACGCAAAACCCCAAAAATGAACTGGACAAAAGTGTTGGCACCTTCAATGTAATATTTAGGAGTACACCCCTTGGAAAAATAACTGAAATCAGTGGCTTCTTGTAACCATCAATGAGTTTTTTCCACCTCTCTACTGGAATTTTGGAGCACTCTTCCTTCACCAACTGCTCTAGGTCCCTCAGATTGGAAGGGTTTTGAGATCTCTCCACAGGAGCTCTATGGGATTGACATCTGGACTCATTGCTGGCCAGTTCAGTCCTCTCCGGCGCTTAGTCTGAAACCATTTCTGGGAGCTTGTCCTGCTGGAAGACCCATCACCTTTGACGGAGACCCAACATTCTGACACTGGGCCCTACATTGCACCCCAGAATTCTTTGGTAGTCTTCAGATTTCATAATGCCATGCACATGGTCAAGACATCCAGCAAAGCAACCCCAAAACATCAGTGACCCCCCCCACCATGTGAACTGTAGGAACTATATTCTTTTCTTTAACCTCCCTGGCGGTAATCCCGAGTGTAGCTCGGGGTTAACTTTCAGTAACAGAAGCGGTGACCCCGAGCAACACTCGGGATTACAGTGCAGCAGTCCCTTGAGTGCTTACCTTGTCCTGCGTCCCCATCCATGTCCTATGGCCGATTCCGGGTTCCGTTCTCTGTGAGCGTTGGGACGTACGGGGGGCAGAACCGTTGGGAAATTCAAAAAAGTTACAATGTCACACACACAATACATTGTAATATATTAGTATTACATTACTGTATCAATCCATTTCACTTCAGATTTGTCCCCAGTGCTTTGTCCAGTGCCATGCCTGTACTTTGACCGTTCTTTCTGCCATGGCATCCAAAAAGCATCCCTGTATGCCAAAAGCGGTTTTGGACCAGCTAGAAGACAGCGACCGTGAATTAGAATCACTTGCAGAATTGAGCGACAGTGATTTGTGGGGAAATTTGTCATCAGACATTGAAAGTGAGGACAGCGACGATTCTGCGACTGAGCTCAGTGATGTGCGAACTTGATGCACTATTGACTGTGGTATGGATCAGGCAGCGCCCCCAAGATTCCTATTTACTGGAGCACCTGGTATGAAGGTAGACGTCGAACATGACAACCCCTTGGCGTACTTACAATTATTTCTGACCAATGAGGTTATTGAAAAAATTGTTACTGAGGCAAACCGGTACCAAGAACAACAATTGGCTACTCTGCGTCTGAGGTTTTCAAGAAGTAGAAAGTGGGAACCAGTGACCAAAGATGACATTTGGAAATTTCTCGGCCTAATAATACTTCAGGGAGTGGTGGGGAAACCCCTGCAGAAGTGGTATTGGACAACCAATAAATTACTTGCTACTCCATTCTTTGGCACGGTCCTGTCAGAGTACAGATTTTCCCTGATCATTAAATTTTTACACTTTGTATTTCAATGTTTTTATTAATTTCTAAACAGTTTAAGACAAGAGCAACAAAACACGGCCACGCAGGGGCTATCAATTGCACATAAAAAAAACAGTGCTCTAACACCAACCGAGCAAAAGGTGCGCCCACGCAGGGGCTATCAATGGCACATAAATGACAAAAACATTAGTATAACTCCGATAGTAACTCAAACTAAAGGCAGCTATCCACCGCCACACCAAAAACAAACAGAACAAGAAAAGGAAAGAGGAGTACAAAAGGAAAAAGATATAAAGACCAAGAGCTGGGGTCCAAGAACGCCAACACCGATCAATATTGCAACCCCAGACTAGCCTGGGGGAGCGTGGGAAAAGCATATTGCAACCACGGCTCCCATATTTTCAAGAATTTCCGTTGGGAGTCGTTACAGATACTCATTGACCATCATAGTAGTCCTACGGTCACGAACCCACTGAAAAGGGACAAACGGGCGCTTCCGTGCCTGAGCAATTTGGAAATTTTTGCACTTTGAAAACAACAAAGAATTTGACGAAGATACTCATCCTGCACCAAAACTAAAGAAAATTTGGGAAGTATCTCAAATGATTCTAAAGAATTTCCAACGGAGCTATGTGCAAGAAAGAGATATCAGCATAGATGAAAGTCTAATGGCCTACAAGGGAAGGCTCAGCTGGGTGCATCAAAGAGAGCACGTTTTGGCATAAAATCCTACATGCTATGTGAATTGTCAACTGGCTACATTTGGAATTCAGTCATATACACTGGAAAAGGAACTAAATTCAATCCAAAATACAGCTATGGAATGGCAACATCTTCCGTTCTTTCAGTAATTGACCCATTGCGAAATCAGGGCTATTGCGTAAAAACCGACAACTTTTATACATCTCCTGAACTTTATGAGTTTCTTCTGCAAAACAAAACAGATGCCTATGGAACCATTACGGCTAACTGGCTCGACATGCCGCCAATGTTTGGCAATAGGAAGCTGAAGACTGGAGAAATGGTTGCCTGGCAGGCAAAATTACATTACATTACATTACATTACATTGAGTTTATATAGCGCCAAAGGGTTTGCTCAGCGCTGTACAATAGAGGGGGGGACAATACATGAAACATTACAGCAGCTACGAACAGCACACGAGGGGTAAGAGGGCCCTACTCTTCCGAGCTTACAATCTGGGAGGGAGGGGGTAGTGGTACAGGAGGAAGTGGCTGTGGGGGATGGAGTGGTAGGAGGAATGAAGGAGAGCAGCAGTTAGGTGAGGGTGGGGTAGGCTTCCCTGAAGAGGTGGGTTTTCAGGGAGCGCCTGAAGGTGAGAAGGGAAGGTGACCGTCTGATGGATTGGGGTAGTGAGTTCCAGAGGATGGGGGAGGACCTGGAGAAGTCTTGCAGACGTGCGTGTGAGGAGGAGACCAGGGAGCAAGATAGAAGGAGGTCCTGTGAAGAGCGAAGGGTACGGGTAGGGTGGTACTTGGGAATCAGGTCGGTGAGGTAGTTAGGGGCAGTGTTGTGAATGGCTTTGTAGGTCAGAGTGAGTAGTTTGAATTTGATGCGTTGGGCGATAGGGAGCCAGTGGAGGGAGAGGCAGAGGGGGGTGGCAGAGGTGGAGCGGCTGGTGAGGTGGATGAGTCTGGCAGCTGAGTTCAGGATGGTCTGAAGCGGGGAGAGTTTGCACTGGGGTAGGCCGGTGAGGAGGGAGTTGCAGTAGTCAAGGCGTGAGATAATCAGGGAGTGCACAAGTAGTTTAGCGGTGTCTGGGGTAAGGAAGGTGCGTATTTTGGCGATATTGCGGAGGTGGAGCCTGCATGTGTTTGTCAGTGATTTGACATGAGGTTGGAAGGAGAGGTTAGAGTCCAGAATGACCCCAAGGACTTTGGCTTGCGGGGCGGGATTGATGGTGGTGATGTTAGTAGTGATGGATAGGATGGGGGGGGGGCGCGGGCAGGAGGGAAGACGAGAAGCTCGGTTTTGGAGAGGTTGAGTTTGAGGAAATGGAGCGACATCCAGTCAGAGATGTCGTTTAGGAGGTGAGTGATGCGGGCGGAGAAAGTGGAGGTGAGGTGAGGGGTGGAGAGGTAAATTTGAGTGTCATCAGCATAGAGATGGTAGTTGAAGCCGTGGGAGTGTATGAGTTTGCCAAGGCAGGAGGTGTAGATGGAGAAGAGAAGGGGTCCAAGGACAGAGCCCTGGGGGACCCCAACAGAGAGGGGGAGGGAAGGGGAGGTGGCACCATTGTAGGAAACGCTGAAGGAGCGTCGGGATAGGTAAGAGGAGAACCAGGAGAGAGCGGTGTCTCTGATGCCAAGGGAGAATAGTTTATTAAGGAGGAGGGGGTGGTCAACTGTGTCGAAGGCCGCGGAGAGGTCCAGGAGGAGGAGGACAGAGTAGTCGCCTTTGGCTTTGGCGGTAAGTAGGTCGTTGGTGATTTTGAGGAGGGCGGTTTCGGTGGAGTGTAGGGGACGGAAGCCGGACTGTAGTGGATCAAGGAGGTTGTTGTCAGTTAGGTGGGCGCTTAGGCGGTTGTAGACTAAGCGCTCCAGGAGTTTGGAAGTGAGTGGCAGCAGGGAGATGGGTCTGAGGTTGTTTGGGTCAGAGGGGTCCAGGGAGGGCTTTTTGAGTATGGGGGTGATGTGCGCATGCTTTAGGGGGGAGGGGAATACGCCGGTAGAGAGGGAGAGATTGAAGATGTGGGTGAGGGAGCAGATGAGGGAAGAGGGGGGTGACTGGAGGAGTCGAGAGGGGATAGGGTCTAGGGGGCAGGTAGTGAGGCGGGCTTCAGAGAAGACCCTGGTGACTTCCTCAGTGGTAGCGGGGCTGAAGGAGTGCAGAGCTGGTGGGGTTACGGTAAGCGGGGTCTTGGGTGTGGAGGGGGGCAGTGCGGTTGCGAGGTCAGAGGAGGGAAGAGATGAGGGGGAGATAGGGGGGGGGAGGCTAGGTGGGGAGGTAGATTGCGAGTTGACTATGTCCTGACGGATTGCATCAATTTTATTGTGGAAATGAGTGGCAATCTCGTGGGCGGTGAGTGAGGTACTGAGTGGAGGAGGGGGGGGGAGAGAGCAGGGAGTTGAAGGTGGAGAAGAGTCGGCGAGGGCAGGAGGAGAGGGTGTTAATCAGGTTTACGAAGTAAGCCTGCTTGGCGGCGTGGAGGGAGGAGGTGTAAGTGAGGAAGGCAGATTTGTAGAGGGAGAATGAACGGGGGGACCTGGTTTTGCGCCATAGTCTCTCCAGCGCACGACTGCGACGTTTGAGGCATTTAGTGTGGTCGTTCTGCCATGGTTGGAGCGGTCTGGGTTTGATGTAGCGTGTGGTTAGGGGTGCCAGAGAGTCTAGGGTAGCTGATAGTGAGTCGTTGTACGTGTTAGTGGCTAGGTCAGGACAAGACAGTGGAAGGATGCTGTCGTGTAGGCGGTCGGCAGCTGAGTGGAGGGGGGCCGGGTTCAGGTTGCGAAGGTTGCGGCTGGTGATGGTTTGGCGCTCTGGGGGGGGGGAGTTAGGGGAAGGGGAGATGGAGAACGTGAGGAGGTGGTGGTCGGAGAGAGGGAAGGGGGTGTTAGAGAACTGGTTGAGGGTACAGAGGTGGGAGAAGACGAGGTCCAGGGTGTTCCCAATGATGTGGGTGGAGGATTGAGTGTGCTGTGTGAGCGCGAAGGAGGAGGTTAGGTGGAGGAATTGGGAAGTAGCCGGGCTGTTGTCATTGATGGGGATATTGAAGTCCCCGAGGATGATGGTTGGTAGCTCAGAGGAGAGGAAGAAGGGAAGCCAGGCAGCGAAGTCATCCAGGAAGCGGGGTATGGATCCGGGAGGCCTGTAGATCACTGCGATCCTTAGGGGGGTGGGTGAGAAGAGCCGGATGCAGTGAGCCTCGAAGGAGGAGAAAGTTAGGGAGGGAGGATTAAGGAGGACCTGGAAGGTGCTCAGCGGTGATAGGAGCAGGCCGACCCCACCACCTTTGTGACCGCTCAGTCTTGGTGAATGGGACCAGACGAGACCTCCATAGGAGAGTGCCGCAGGGGAGGTGGAGTCAGTGGCCTGTACCCAGGTTTCGGTGATGGCTAGGAGGTTAAGGGAGCGGGAGATAAAGAGGTCATGGATGGCAGTAAGTTTGTTGCAGACCGAGCGGGCGTTCAGGAGTGCAACCGAGAGAGGGGGGATGGATGCGGGGAGAAGGGGCACAGATATGAGGTTGAGGGGGTTACGGCAGCTGGCGGGAGCAGGGGGGTCCCTAGAGGAGGGGTGAGGTGGCGAGGGGCCAGGGTTCGGGGAGATGTCCCCAGCAGATAGGAGAAGGGTGAGGAAGGTGGCATGGGAATGGGAAGTGTAGAAGCGTGTGGGTCTGATAGTGGTGGCACGTGGGTCGACGGGGGAGTGGAGTAGCAGGAGGAGGTGGTGAGTGCCGTAGTGAAGGGGCAATGTAGAGCTGTTTTGGGGGGGTAGGCGGGTAGAGGGAGGCGATTTTTGGGATGGTGGAGAGGAAAATGAGGAGGAGGAGTGCAGGAGGCATGTTGGGGTGGGTGCGGTGACAGTTGGGTCAGGGGAGGTGAAGGGATACAGGTCAGGGCAAGGTGTGTGGGGAATCTGTGTTACCATGGGAGAGTCATTTGAGTCCTTCTGTAGGGGTAGAGTGAGGGTGGAGGGCGGCAGCTGGTTGGCAGCAGTCTGTGGGTGCAGTAAGCTGGCGACCATGGGTGCTGTGGCATGTCTTCAGTGGGTACGGTGGTTCGGCTAGTGGAGGGGTCGTAGGGTGCGATGGCTGGGGGTGATGGTAGGCACGGCGACTGGTGATGCTGGCGGCTCGGTGACTGGGGTTGTTGAGGCCAGGCGTCGGGTGCTGAGGGCTCGGCGTCGTGAGGCGCTGAAGGTGTTGAAGGATCGTCATCAGAGTCGAGCGGGGCGTTGCGGTAGCGATCGTCGGCCCTGCGTGGTTTGTGCTCAACCGTGATCTGTTGCGGCCGGTAGGAGAGACCGCGGCTTCAAGGGTCGTGGTGGGCCATTAGTCGCCGGGGCGTCGCCAGAGGGAATAGCGTGCCGGAAATCAGGGTGCTGGGCGAGCGGTCCCTGGTGTGGTGGCTGGCTGGTAATCCCAGGTGGGGTGGTGGGCAGGGGATCCCCGATGGGATGGTGGCCGTGCTATCCCTGGTGGGGTAGTAGCGATCCCTGGAGGGATAGTGGCTTAGGGTCCCTGGTGGTTTGGGGTTTCAGGTGGATGGTGGGATCCCTGAGTGAGTGAGTCCCTGGAGGCTGGCGGTGTGATGGTGGTTGGGCTCCCTGGTGGGTAGTGGGCGCCCCTGGTGAAGTACCTGGTGTCCTGGAGCGTCGGGGTGGAGGTGGATCCCTCCTGGGTTAGCAGGACCGTTGGTGGTGGTGGTAGCTTCCCGGAGCAGCGGAGGCGTCCCGCCGCGGCCGCAATTCCCGCCGCGATTCCAGCCACGGCTGGCAGGAAACACCGCGGCTTCGGGTGCCGCGGTAGGCCTCAGGCTGCTGCGAACCGCTGGAGGGACGGAGTGACTGTGGGTGTTGGTGGGGACCTCGGCAGCAGACACAGGGGCCCGGATGGGCCCTGATGGCAGCGGTAGGGGCGCAGGGGTGATCCCCTGATCGGCGGGGACCGAGGAGCGGAGTGGCAGTAGTCCGGGCTGATGTCCGGCGATCCTGGTCGGCCGCGCCAGAAATCGAGGCCGCGGCTTCAGGTGCCGGGTAGGCCGCAAGTCCCGGAGCTCCGGGAGAAAGGTCCAGTGGCCTTCCCTGGCTGGCGAACAGGGACCGGAGGGTCGTGGGGCCCCCGTCAGGGTCCGCTGCCGCCCAGATGGCAGCGGATTGGGGCCGGGGGAGCAGGAGCTCGCCGAGACACGTCCGTCTCGCCGGACGTCCGGAGTGGTGGCACTGCGAGGGCGTGACAAGAAAGATGTGCGCCTAATGGGTACGATTCATAATACCTCCACTGTTATGGTACGCACAAAAGGTGGGACAGAAATCCTGAAGCCACAAGTAGTGATAGACTACAATAACACCATGGGAGGTGTTGACAGAGCCGACCAAGCAATGACATTCTACCCAGCAAAGAGGAAACAGCAAAAAAGTACTACAAGAATATCTTCAGGCATCTTCTTGACCAATGCTTGTGGAATGCCTACATTCTGCTCCAAAAAAAAAGAGTTACTGCGATTCATTCGGACTTCAGTTGGAAAAGTGCGAACGTATCTTTGTAAACCACCAAACACCATCAACGGCTGTGAATAGAGGTTGACGTGCTGTTGGCGTTGTCAACCCAGAACACTTCATGGACTATATCCCACCAACTGTTGGCTTTGTCAACCCAGAACACTTCATGGACTATATCCCACCAACTGTTGGCTTTGTCAACCCAGAACGACTGACTGGTCGATACTTCATGGACTACATCCCACAACCGAGAAAAAGTCCGCACCTACTAGGATGTGCGTGGTTTGTTGCTCGAAGCGAGATGACCGTGGAAGGAAAATCAGAAAGGAAACCAGGTTCCATTGTCCTGATTGTGACGTCAGAGTTTTGTGCAGTTCCATGTTTAAAAATTTTTCGTACCCGGGAGGTTTACTAAACTAATATTGCATCCTTGTTTGGACAAATGTCAATGTTTTTGGATTGATTATTATTACAGGTACCTTTTTATAGTGCTGTCAATTTACGCAGTGCTTTACATGTATATATTGTACATTCACATCAGCCCCTAACCCTCAAGGGGTGTACAATCTAAGGTCCCTAACTCACATTCATACATACACATACTAGGGCCAATTTAGACCGGAGATAATTTACCTACCAACATGAGTTTGGAGTGTGGGAGGAAACTGGAGTACCCAGAGGAAATCCATGCAGGCACAGGGAGAACAAACTCCAGGCAGGTGGTGCGTGGTTGGGATTCGAACCAATGACCCTAGTACTGCCAGGCGGAAGTGCTAACCATTTAGCCACTGTGCTGCCCAGATTACATTATTGAATTAAATTTATTATTATAAGATTATTTTTTATAATTTTTCTGATTTCGTGTTTCAAACTTTCTCATACCCGGGATGTTTACTAGACTCTTGTTTTGGACTTTAAGTGAGTTATTCCTAAACCTACAATATAAAACAAATTTCCATGCAAAACAATGTATCGCTTTGGATTAAAAAATACTGACATCAGACAGCCAGGGAGGTTAAATGCCTCATTGCTTTTTCTGAAAACCGTAGATTGATGGGCTTTACCAAAAAGCTGTCATTTAGTTTCGTCTGTCCACAACATATTCTCCTAAAAGGGTTTTGGCTTCTTCAGGTCAGTTTTGGCAAACTCCAATCTGGCTTTTTTATGTCTCTGTGTCAGCAGTGGGGTCCTCCTGGGTCTCCTACCATATTTCTGTGTCAGCAGTGGGGTCCTCCTGGGTGTCCTACCATATTTCCGTGTCAGCAGGGGGGTCCTCCTGGGTGTCCTACCATATTTCCGTGTCAGCAGTGGGGTCCTCCTGGGTCTCCTACCATATTTCTGTGTCGGCAGTGGGGTCCTCCTGGGTCTCCTACCATATTTCTGTGTCGGCAGTGGGGTCCTCCTGGATCTCCTACCATATTTCTGTGTCGGCAGTGGGGTCCTCCTGGATCTCCTACCATATTTCTGTGTCAGCAGTGGGGTCCTCCTGGATCTCCTACCATATTTCTGTGTCAGCAGTGGGGTCTTCCTGGATCTCCTACCGTAGTGTCCCTTTTCATTCAGATGGTGACGTATAGTGCGAGCCGACACAGTTGTACCCTGTGGCTGAAGGTCAGCTGGAATTTGTCTGGAAGTTGATCGAGGTTCTTTATCCACCATTCACAACAATCCTTTGTTGCAATCTTTGATCAAGTTTTCTCTTTTGTCCACGTCTAGGGAGATTAGCTACAGTGCCATGGGCTGTAGATTTCTTTACAATGTTGCGCACAGTGGACACAGGAACATTAAGATCTCTGTAGATGGACTTGTAACCTTGAGATTGTCCATGCTTTTCCTCAATTTATGTTCTCCAATCCCCAGACAATTCTTTGCTGCTCTTTCTCTTCTCCATGTGGCACACAAAGACACACAACAAAAAGGTGGAGTCCATTTTTCACCATTTTATCTGGTTGCCGGTGTGATCTCTATATTGTCAGCACCTGGTCATTGATACAGGGGAGTTTAATGACAAATTACAGGACGTCACAAGCTTCCAATGCAATTATTTCTTACAATTTTGAGACGGTGCCAATAATTTTGACCAATCCATTTTTGGGGTTTTGCATGAAATGTGTCAGATTTGGCTTTGTTTCTGCACTTTTTTGTGTCCTACCAATACAAACCAAAGAAATAAACAGGAGAATGCTGAAACATTTGTAATTGCAACAGTTTTCCGGGTGAAGTAGTGCATCATCAGGGGGGACAAAAGTTTTGGGCATGATTGTACATCGCTTACTTGATATACCAGATTATCTGGTGGAAAGGCGTAGTTGCTTTTTTACATTTTTTTTTTTCTATCATTGCGTATTCCAGTGCCATGAAGGTGGACGATTTTATCGAACGACTTTTTAAAGTCTACAGACACGTTTTGCATGAAGGTCTGGCACAGGTATATTAGCAATTCTTATAACCTGCATATATGGCAGTATGTCCACTTCTCACTTTGTGTATCTAAATCTGATCTGTTTGGTGTTTTTAGTCTGTGTTTTTAGGCATCAATCGATCGGATTATATGTTTGACTGCAAAGAAGATGGGACAACGGCGCTGAAGCAGATTGAGATTAATACCATCGCTGCAAGTTTCGGAGGCCTCTCATCAAGGACGCCTGCAGTTCACCAGTAAGAAAGGGATTAGAGGGAAGGAAGTGGTTAATGTGCTTGCCTCCTTCTAAGCCTCTATAATACCTAATGCCTAGTTCACAGGATGAGAAAATCGGACGAAAAATACAGATTTTTGGAGCGATCGTCCAATAATATGATCGTGGCTTTCGAGAGCCGTTCACAACAGTTTATGCGAAATAAATCCGAACAGACCAGCACGAAAAATGAACAATGTTCATTTAATCAGTACAGTATTCAACCTGAAAAAAATCGAGTGACCTGCGCATGCTCAGGAACAAAAGAATACAATTCATCTCTTCCGAAGTTGTATTCTGTCATACGTGAAGTTTTGTAACTTTAATAACTTCTTCATTTTCAGTCTGAAACTAGCAAACAAAAAACCACGGACGATCATTCCTCCTATAGTCTCATTGTGTGCTTGAGGCTTAAAGGATAAGTTCACCTTTGGTTCCACCTGTCTTTAGGGTGGCACATGTAACATGTTCCCATAGCTGCAGCCATGCCCTCCCTGTGACAGTACAGGGAGACTTCTCCCCATACTATCTGCCAAATTTGAAAACGGCTCGGCCGTGCGAGGCTCCGCCCAGACAGATGAGTCATTCATTCATGGACTTCCATGAATGAATGAACTGCAAGTCCCATCAACCTTAGTGGCTGTGGGCTTGTAGTTTTCAGTGAACTACAACGGGACTGTGGAGCGCGGTGGTAGTTCATTGAAGCTTCCTGTCAGAATATCTGCTTGGCCGTACATCCCGTACATCCCTGTAGACCCCATACATCCTGTCCATCCCTGTAGACCCCGTAGATCCCTGTAGACCCCATACATCCTGTACATCCCTGTAGACCCCATACATCCCTGTAGACCCCATACATCCTGTCCATCCCTGTAGACCCCGTAGATCCCTGTAGACCCCGTAGATCCCTGTAGACCCCATACATCCCTGTAGACCCCATACATCCCTGTAGACCCCATACATCTTGTACGTCCCTGTAGACCCCATAGATCCCTGTAGACCCCATAGATCCCTGTAGACCCCATACATCCTGTACATCCCTGTAGACCCCATACATCCCGTACATCCCTGTAGACCCCATACATCCTGTACATCCCGTACATCCCTGTAGACCCCATACATCCTGTACATCCCGTACATCCCTGTAGACCCCATACATCCTGTACATCCCGTACATCCCTGTAGACCCCATACATCCTGTACATCCCGTACATCCCTGTAGACCCCATACATCCCGTACATCCCGTACATCCCTGTAGACCCCATACATCCCGTACGTCCTGTAGACCCCATAGATCCCTGTAGACCCCATACATCCCGTACGTCCTGTAGACCCCATAGATCCCTGTAGACCCCATACATCCTGTACATCCTGTACGTCCCCGTAGACCCCGTACATCCCCGTAGACCCCATACATCCCGGTAGACCCCATACATCCTGTACATCCTTGTAGACCCCATACATCCCTGTAAACCCCATACATCCTGTACATCCCGTACGTCCCTGTAGACCCCATACATCCTGTACATCCAGTACGTACCTGTAGACCCCATACATCCCTGTAGACCCCATACATCCTGTACATCCCGTACATCCCATACATCCCTGTACACCCCATACATCACATATATCCTGTACATCCCATATGGCAAGCAGATATCCTGACAGGTCTGCAGGAGACCTGCATGGCATCAGCCATCTACTGATTACTGGTGCAATGCTTTCCAGACAAAAATAATAAATGCACATTTTTGTACCTGCAAAATAATGTGCATTTATTATTTTTGTCCAAAAGATGAACTTATCCTTTTAAGGCTGGCCATACACTATACAATCTCCTTTATATCCACTATCAACTATTTAGTGCAGGGGTCTGTGTGCTTTGATACCAATTGAATGGATTGCTTAGGTTTGTCTACATATTACATACTTTTGGTAACTCTAAGGGAGGCCATACAGGATTCATTTTTTTTTTTCCTTCAACCAGCGGATTGAACGAAAAAAAGAGAGCCGATTCCCCCATCCACACATTTGAGGTGGATGAGGGAATCCTTCCGACTGTGTGATCCTATTCTGCTGGTAGGGACACTTTCCTGCTGGCAGAATACAATGATCAATGTTCTCAGCTATAGCTGGCAGCACTGATCATTCGATAGGCTGACTATACACAAGGCGATCGATAGGTCTACTTGTTGACTCCAGATATAGATTGTATATGTAGGCCCTCATACCACATAGTTGTTGGTAAATCCAAAGGTGATTAAATGGTCACATTGTATAGTGTACAGCCAACATAAAATGAAATTATAACTCTGTAAAAATAAAAAAAAGTCGTCCACAGGCCCTTTTAGCCGTGATGTGTTATGTACAGTGCAACATTTTTTTTTTCCTAGACATGTACTGAGGACCTTGGGGAAGTCGGAGGAAGCCCGTAAAATTCTGTCAAACGACCCGTCCCTTGGGATATCCCGCGGTATTGCAAAGGCTTGGGAACTGTACGACTCGCAGAAGTAAGTGTCTGCTCTGAGCCTTGTGATGGTAAAGGATCTGTCCACCCAAACTGATATTTGGCGCATGCTGGAGACATTATTTTTATATCCATTTTATGTATGGGGAGATTTCTTAGTTGTTGTTTTCAGGATGTTTAGGAAGTCAAAGGCTGATTCAGACCACCACATTTTACCAAAACCGGGGGTCAACTACCGATGGATCGTGATCTATAAGTAGGTCTCGGCCCGGTGATTGGTAGATGGCGGACTGGGCTTACTGACCCGTCATCCTGGAGCATCAGAGGGACTACTTGTAAAGGTGGAGCTGTAGTAGAGAGCAAGAGCAGCATAATCCGATTCCTCCTCTGTAATTCCGGCTCCTGTCCCATGCTGAGTGACACCAACTGCACTCCACCTCTTATCCCGGCTAGTGGCCTCCAGAGTGGTGCCAGCAGCATGGCTAATCACAGGTTTGCTGCGTTTTGCCATAGACTTCTATTATATCCCGTGGGTTTGGTGCCCTCCTGAATGCAGCAGAAAATGCATTCAGAAAATACGTCAATCTCTGGTGCCTGTGCTGACGGAGTGACCTCCTGCGTTCACAATGCAGAGAGATAAAAACCAGCAGGTCCTGTAGTAATACACAGCAAATTACAGAGTAAAAAACACTCCCTATCACATAGTTAACCCTTTGAGCACCCCAGATGTTAACCCCTTCCTGCCCAGTGCCATTAGTACAGTGTCAGTGCTTTTTGTTGGCACTGATCACCGTATTGGTGTCACTGGGGATGCCAATGGCAGTTAATGAGTTCCCACCCCAGTGTCAGTTAGTGTCAGAATGCCCGCCGCAGTCCCACAATAAGTCGCTGATCGACACCATTACCAGTATAAAAAAAAATAAATACAGATTCCAGTATATATACCATTGTTGGTAATTTTCACACAAACCAACGGATATACACTTGTTGGAATTGTTTTTTTTTTTTTCACCAATGACCTGTAGCAGAATACATTTTGGCCTGAATTTTAGGAAGAAATTGTAGTTTTATTTTTTTTCATCAGATATGTTTTATAGAAAAAATGGTTAAAAAAAATTAAATATATATATATTTTTTTACTTTTGGTCTTTTTTCATTTAGAGCGCATAAAATAAAAACCTAGAGGTGATCAAATACCACCAGAAGAAAGCCCTATTTGTGTGAAAACAATTATATTAATTTTCTTTGTGTGCAGTGTTGCATGACCGTGCAATTGTCAGTTAAAGTAGTGCAGCGTCTTCTAGCAAAAAAAAATAAAATGGCCTGATCATGGAGGGCAAGTGGTTAATAGGAAAGCAGGGGGACTGGCAGGATCACCAGGGATTTCACACAAAGGAAGCAATACAAAGAGAACAGGAGACTTTTTCATACCAGTAGACGGTACAGCAGCTCATATCAGGAATAGGAAATGCTGGGTTTACACAGGGCAGTGACTCGATATGAACAGGTTTAGTTTATTTGTCCTATGTGGCTGCTTCCATCAGAGCCTTTTCACACAGATACATATCAGGTTCCATTTAAATTGTTTCTTTTTCATCACAGGGCTGTTGTCATGTTCTTGGTTGAGAATGTGCAGAGGAACATTTTCGATCATCGTTACATTGAGAATGAACTGTGGAACAGGTAACATTTTACAGTTGCTGTGTTTTTGTTTTTTTTTGTTTGCTTTTTGTTTTTAATATTGAAGTCCTGATCCCAAATATATATTCTTCAGTAGGCTTTAAATCTACTGTTGTGTGCACCAAAAGCCTTTGTAGGGCCAGCTATTACCTTGTAAAAGGAGCAATGACATCATCACTGTGTCACTGCACCCCCAGCATGCTTCATTAACCTACCAGCAGGACTCTGGAAGGAGGAAACCAGATTAACCAAAAGGAAACCCAGCCGCACTGATATGTCTAATATGGTTAATCTGGTTTCCTCCTTCCTGAGTCCTGGTAGGTTAATGAATGTCTAAATTGGCTCAATATGTGTATCAATGCATGTGAGCGAAGGACCTTAGATTGTAAGCTCCTCGGGGGCAGGACCAATGTGAATGGGACGGTATGTAGAGCACTGTTTAAATTATCACCTTATGTATAAACGCTTGTTAAAAGTAAGTATATCTCAAGTGGACTTTTGAAATTGGACTTTGGTATTAGCCTCCTGTACAGCAGAGCTCAGACTGATGGGAGGGAAAAGCAGTACAAGGAGCCAGTCAGTTGTGTAGCAGTGCATGACGCCTGTTGATAGGGGAAAGCAGAGTGGCAGAGAGATGTGCTAATCAACCTGTTCTTTCCCCTTTCACTGTCCAGTCACAGGCTGGGGAGCGGAAAAGACCCATAAGCATTGCCTAATTGCAGCAGATAAATGTCAGGTCTCCTGCCCTTTCAGACTGGGCTGTGCTGTGTGGCAGAGCCATGTAAATCCCAGGACTGCATGGAGAGAACTACAAGTCATTTGATAGGACCATTGTATGTTTCTCTGTGTATTAACTGCTTCCATGAAGTTCAGCTTTAAGACAACCAGAGTTCATTCCTCTTTTGAAGGTCATTTTTGCTTTCCAGAAATATCAAAGTCATCAGAAGACGTCTTACAGATGTCTATGAAAGAGGATCCTTAGATGAAAAGAAGCGCCTATATGTGTAAGTATCTGTGTATAAACTACACTTGGTTATTTGCCTTTATCTAGCCCTTGGGGCACTATTCCTCCCACTGACACCAATGATGGGGCACTATTCCTCCCACTGACACCAATGATGGGACACTATTCCTCCACTAATACCAATGATGGGACACTATTCCTCCCACTGACACCAATGATGGGGCACTATTCCTCCAACTGACACCAATGATGGGGCACTATTCCTCCCACTGATACCAATGATGGGGCACTATTCCTCCACTAATACCAATGATGGGACACTATTCCTCCCACTGACACCAATGATGGGGCACTATTCCTCCAACTGACACCAATGATGGGGCACTATTCCTCCCACTGATACCAATGATGGGGCACTATTCCTCCCACTGATACCAATGATGGGGCACTATTCCTCCCACTGATACCAATGATGGGGCACTATTCCTCCCACTGACACCAATGATGGGGCACTATTCCTCCCACTGATACCAATGATGGGGCACTATTCCTCCTACTGGCACCAATGATGGGACACTATTCCTCCTACTGGCACCAATGATGGGACACTATTCCTCCCACTGATACCAATGATGGGGCACTATTCCTCCCACTGACACCAATGATGGGGCACTATTCCTCCCACTGACACCAATGGTGGGACACTATTCCTCCCACTGATACCAATGATGGGGCACTATTCCTCCCACTGACACCAATGATGGGACACTATTCCCCCCACTGACACCAATGATGGGACACTATTCCCCCCACTAATACCAATGATGGGACACTATTCCCCCCACTAATACCAATGATGGGACACTATTCCTCCCACTGACACCAATGATGGGGCACTATTCCTCCCACTGACACCAATGATGGGACACTATTCCTCCTACTGGCACCAATGATGGGACACTATTCCTCCTACTGGCACCAATGATGGGACACTATTCCTCCCACTGATACCAATGATGGGGCACTATTCCTCCAACTGACACCAATGATGGGGCACTATTCCTCCCACTGACACCAATGATGGGGCACTATTCCTCCCACTGACACCAATGATGGGGCACTATTCCTCCCACTGACACCAATGATGGGGCACTATTCCTCCCACTGACACCAATGATGGGGCACTATTCCTCCCACTGGCACCAATGATGGGACACTATTCCTTCTACTAGCACCAACGGTGGGGAACTATTTCCTGCCGCTGACACCAACGGTGGGGAACTATTTCCTGCCGCTGACACCAACGGTGGGGAACTATTTCCTGCCGCTGACACCAACGGTGGGGAACTATTTCCAAAAAAATTGGTTGTTATATTGTTTTTTTTTTTTTTTTGTGCATCAAAATTAAAAAAAGTGTATTTAAAAAGAGAGAAAAAAAAATTGGGTTTGAAAAACCGTTGCACAAATGCCGTGTGACATAAAAAATTGCAACACCCACCATTTTATTCTCTAGGGCCTCTGCTTTAAACATATAGTGTTTGGGGATTCCAAGTAATTTTCTAGCAAAAAACAAAAAAAAATTATTTTCACATGTAAACAAAAAGTGCCAAAAAAGGCTTTAAGTGGATATACAAGTTTTTGGTTTAGGTCTTGCCTTGCATTTGTTGTTAGCCTGACTAAAGGATAACTCCGGAGGCAAGACCCACATGGTGATAATTTGCTTATCAGTATCATAGGGAAGAAATATGATTTGATCTGAGTGGCTGCAGGAGACCTTGTACCAAATAGGTAACACGGCAAGGCACCAAGTCAGCCAGAAGAGAACAACCAGAGCTGGACTATGGGCCATCCAAGGGGGAGATGCAGGAACAAGGGAAACCCCCCCCCCAAAAAAAAAACAGGCTGAACAAGAGAATAGGGTCAAGCAATTTCCGAGACTTGCTCACTAAAATGAAGGATCATACAGTATCAATACGTTGGTTGTATTTCTATAGTCTGGTACTCAGAATGAAGGGACGAGCTCCTGTTTGTTTAGTAATGCTGTATAGATTGGATTGCTGTATGTATTTGTCTTTGATGGTCATCCATATACAACTAACGTGTGTAACGCCATCTGTTTGTAGGGATGGATACGAGGTTGCAGTGGCCTATTTTAGAACCGGATACATGCCTCAGGATTACAATGAACAGGTCTGTTATATTTAAATAAATAAATAAAAAATTATGTGTGTGTGTATATGTATGTGTGTGTGTGTGTGTGTGTGTATATATATATTTAAAATTTTTTATATATATATTTAAAATTTTTTATATATATATATATATATATATATATATATATATATATATATATATATATATATTAAAAGATTATATATATATATAAATAATTTATATATATTAATTTTTTTTATTAGAGCTAGAGAGAGATATATATATATATATATATATATATATATATATATATTGTGACAGGAAGCCAGGAATAACTAGGGGATGTGTCCAGGATGGGAGGTATAGTTGTCCCGAATTCATGCTGTACACTGTGTTTCCTTCTTGTGCTGTATAGTGAGCCTGTTTGGATCACTGATGGGTTAATGAGCTCAGCTGTAGCAGGTTAAGGGCTCTGGGCTCTATAAACCTCCCAGGCTGCTTAGGGAGAATGCTCCAACCTGGAACCAGCTTTTCTGTGCAGGACGGACTTTGATAGCAACCATTTACTACTATGGTGAGATTAAGGCTGTGTGACTATGGGCTCTGGGCTACTCTGTATGAATGCCAAGTGTCTGAGCAGCGGTAGGCTGTATCCGGACAAATAGTTAAGATCCTGTGTTTGCAGTTAGACGCCCAACGTGGCAAGGGTTTATTTTCTGTTTGTGTTTACAAAAAAAAAAAAGTACCGTTGGGGTAGAGGAGGCCAAGTATCTGGGATATACCATTGGGAGAGGTCTGATAAAGCCCCAGGTCAACAAAGTGGAAGCTATACAAAGCCTAGCGTTGCATTCACACAGGTCGGGGTAGTGGAGACTCTATCAAAAACTCAGCAACGGGAAGCTAGAGAATTTGTGCTCTGCTATAAAGAAAAATTCTCAGCATTCCCTGGGTGGATGTCAGGGATTCAGCATGACATTATTACCCCACCAGGAGAAAGGGTCAAGTTGAAACTCTATCGTATTCCAGAAGCTCTTCAATTCGCCAAGAAATATAGCACAATTTGTTTCACCAAGATAAACTGCCAGCATACAAAAAGTGACACACCAACCTTATAAAACTGTACAGAGAAAAGAATAGTGCAGCGCTAAATCTTACTACATACAATTACCTTATACATGGAAAAAAAATCATCAATACGTGATATATGTGCAAAGAAAATCACTCCCAATCCATACAACCCATATGGACCGATTACTACAAATAGTGATCTCAAAATAAAAAAGTCCAATCAATAAAGCGTATGTTCGAATTCATATCGTGTCCAAAACACTGCATGGGTTGATGATTTTTTTTCCATGTATAAGGTAATTGTATTTAGTAAGATTTAGCGCTGCATATTCCTTTCTCTGTACAATTTTATAAGGTCTGTTCTATTGTCATTCATGTGGGATTGGATTGCTTTACCATCGGTTGCATTGTGACATTCAGTGATGTGTGGTTTTGCCAAGATTTGGACATTGAGCCCGGGTTCACACTTGTGCAGTGCGGCATATCGCATGTGATTCGCACAAGAACTGAACCGCATTCCTGCGCAAACCACATGTGAATTCTGTGCGGTGCGATTTGAGCCATACATTTATGGCTCAAATCTCACCACATCTGCGCCAAAAAGATGCAGGACCCTTTTTTTGGTCCGCACTGGAATTGTATAGCATGGTTATTCAAACATATGCGATCCGATTCTGCACAGCGCAGCGCATTTTGCCGACCAATTTTCGGGGGGGGGGGGGTTGTTAACATACCCGCAGTGGTGCGGTTGTAATGCAGTGCGGAATTTGCACAGAAACCACTGCAAATTCCGCACTGCATCAGTGTGAACCCAGGCTGAAAATGGATTCCAGATATGGATATATTCTACATGGTTCCATTGGTCCAGCTTGGAGCACAGACTATGCCTATACCATACCATGCCCCTGGAGGCTGGAAATCTATGAAGTAGTCTCTGCTACTCCAGTCCTCTCCACTTTCCTCCAGGTCTCATGCCGAGCGGCCAGCCTGACATTGTGAACACAGGAGGTGTCTCATGCCGAGCGGCCAGCCTGACATTGTGAACACAGGAGGTCAGCTGTTCTGCATGGTGTCACCTCCCCACCTAGTCCAATGAGAGAATGTCTTGCATTCATTTAGAAAAGCAAAGCATTCTCTGACTGGTGCCCGTGCTGAGTGCCCGATCTCCTGTGTTCAGTAAGCAGAAGTACAGCCACTTGGTTGTGTCTGTCTCTTGGAAAAACAAAAATCCTCTCTTGAAGTAGGACTGCCGCTGTACTGCAAGGGTTAAATGCTCCTTTACGCCAAGGGTGGGGAGAATATTAGCAGTTTTAGTTGTCTGATCTGCGATTCGCCAGCAGACGGCGCTCTCCTCTTCTCCTGCATGCAGCGGCATGTCGATTTTTTTTTTTCTTTTTTCCTCTCCCCCAGTGCAGGGCTATGGGTCCTGCATTGTACTTGATGACAGTTGGAGCGCAGGGGAGAAAATTCTCTGGGCGCTGCTCTGGTAGTGTAAAAAGTAGTGGTGGACCAAAATTAAATTTCTTAAACCGAAACTTCAGGAAAACCGAAACTAAAAGGGGCAGGTGTGTGTTTGTTTTTTTTGTTTTTAATTTTTTTTTTTTATATAGAATTGTTTTGTATTCGACTTTTTAACCGCTTCCCGTCTGCCCTAAAGCAGACGTAATGCTACGGGGCGGCACGGGTGCGCAAAATCATGTGTATATATACGTGATTTTGCAATTCGCGGCCTCGACGGTCAATGACCGGGTCCCGGCCGGTGATTACTCCTCCGGTGATCGCTGATTATCTCCGGGGGGAGGGAGAGGGAGAACTGTTTGCAAACTATTTTATTCTAATGAACTCTTTGTCTGGTTTAGGGTTGGGAAGCTCGTCTGATGATGGAGAGATCCGTGGCTGTGAAGTGCCCAGATATAGCGACCCAGCTTGTCGGCACCAAGAAGGTCCAGCAGGAACTGAGCCGCCCGCAGGTTTTGGAGAAGATTTTTCCTGACTTTCCAGAGGCCGTGGCCCGAATCCGGGAGACTTTTGCAGGCTTGTACTCCTTGGATATTGTACGTACGGGATGCTGAACTTTATTTACTTTTTTTTATGCTAGAGCTCCCCTCCTTCCCTATATGATGTATATCCAACTGCACATACCTAATGCTAACCCTCAACCTAACCCATGACTTTTCATCTGCCACCGTCCCCTACCAGAAGCTGTGCACTGCGCATGCGTGGCCTTTCCCCCATGAATCCCAGTGGAGAAGCTTACTTCTGGCACAGGTTGCCTTTTGATCTGAGGTGTGTGTGTAGAGGTTTTATTTGGCTGAAAAAATCACTTTGAAAATCACCCCTCCTAGCATTTCTGGCAGTGGCCATCTTGAGTAACGGCAGGTGGTTCACGTAGCATTTACTTCCTGGAATCCATCTGCCCTTATCTCAGGCTTGTAAGCAGGTGGGTGTGCTTAGCTGAGAAAATCCCTCCCGAAGACATCTGGGATGTATGACATCATTTGCCTAGGCATGGAAACCAGAAAGTAACTAAAAAAATAAAAATAAAATAAAAATGGTAAAACATGTAAATATAATCTACTTTGCTATCTATTTACTAATGCTCACAGCTTAGTGTTCCTAAACCCAGGACCCTGCATTCACTATATCTGGTCTCCCCGGACCCTGCATTCACTATATCCGCTCTCCCCGGACCCTGCATTCACTATATCTGGTCTCCCCGGACCCTGCATTCACTATATCTGGTCTCCCCGGACCCTGCATTCACTATATCTGGTCTCTCCGGACCCTGCATTCACTATATCTGCTCTCCCCGGACCCTGCATTCACTATATCTGCTCTCCCCGGACCCTGCATTCACTATATCTGCTCTCCCCGGACCCCGCATTCACTATATCTGCTCTCCCCGGACCCTGCATTCACTATATCTGCTCTCCCCGGACCCTGCATTCACTATATCTGCTCTCCCCGGACCCTGCATTCACTATATCTGCTCTCCCCGGACCCTGCATTCACTATATCTGCTCTCCCCGGACCCTGCATTCACTATATCTGGTCTCCCCGGACCCTGCATTCACTATATCTGGTCTCCCCGGACCCTGCATTCACTATATCTGGTCTCTCCGGACCCTGCATTCACTATATCCGCTCTCCCCGGACCCTGCATTCACTATATCTGCTCTCCCCGGACCCTGCATTCACTATATCTGCTCTCCCCGGACCCTGCATTCACTATATCCGGTCTCCCTGGACCCTGCATTCACTATATCCGGTCTCCCCGGACCCTGCATTCACTATATCCGTTCTCCCCGGACCCTGCATTCACTATATCTGGTCTCCTCGGACCCTGCATTCACTATATCCGCTCTCCCCGGACTCTGTATTCACTATATATGCTCTCTCCGAACCCTGAATTCACTATATCCGCTCTCCCCGGACCCTGCATTCACTATATCCACTCTCCCCAGAATGCGGGGTCCGGGGAGAGTGGATATAGTGACTGCGGGGTCCGGGGAGAGCGGATATAGTGACTGCGGGGTCTGGGGAGACCTGATTTAGTGAATGCGGGGTCTGGGGAGACCGGATATAGTGAATGCGGGGTCCGGGGAGAGCGAATATAGTGAATGCAGGGTCCGGGGAGAGCGAGTATAGTGAATGCAGGGTCCGGGGAGAGCGGATATAGTGAATGCGGGGTCCGGGGAGACCTGATATAGTGAATGCGGGGTCTGGGGAGACCTGATATAGTGAATGCGGGGTCTGGGGAGACCGGATATAGTGAATGCGGGGTCCGGGGAGAGCGGATATAGTGAATGCGGGGTCCGGGGAGAGCGGATATAGTGAATGCGGGGTCCGGGGAGAGCGGATATAGTGACTGCGGGGCTCGGGGAGAGCGGATATAGTGACTGCGGGGTCCGGGGAGAGCGAATATAGTGAATGCAGGGTCCGGGGAGAGCGGATATAGTGACTGCGGGGTCCGGGGAGACCAGATATAGTGAATGCAGGGTCCGGGGAGAGCCGATATACTGAATGCAGGTTCCCAGGAGACCGGATATAGTGAATGCAGGCTTCGAGGAGACCGGATATAGTGAATGCGGGGTCTGGGGAGAGAGGATATAGTGAATGCGGGGTTTAGTAACACTTTCATGTTTACAATTTTGTTTTCAATTTTCTTATGTCATTTTATCATTTTTATTATTTATGTATATTTTTTTGCCAGGGTGAAGAAGGAGATCAGACTGTAAAAATTGCTCTTGCCAACCCAGAACACTATGTGTTAAAACCACAAAGAGAAGGAGGAGGTGATGATGGGTGTTTTTTTTTTTTTTCTTCTTTTTTTTTTTTCATCAGAATGGTTGAACAACAAGAAAACAGAAGATAAATATAATGTGGTAGTACCTGGATAAGGGCCTACATCCCTAAATTGTTAGATTGTGATTATATGGAGAAATCCTCCAATAGAATGGGACTTTAACGGCACCAGGTGTTTCTGATTGGGTCACCATTACATGAAATGAATTCCATAATTGTACAACAGTTTGTACTTTATCTCATCCTCATGTCAATAATTTGCATAATTGTAGTAAATCCAACGCGTTTCTGTCAGTTAACGCCTTCCTCACGGAAAAGGAACTCTTTTTCTGTAGGGTTCCTTTTTCTGTAGAGTTCCTTTTCCCTGAGGAAGGCGTTAACTGACAGAAACGCGTTGGATTTACTACAACAACTCTGCAAATTATTGACATGAGGATGAGATAAAGTACAAACTGTTGTACAATTATGGAATAGTAATAACAGAGTGCAGCGCTAAAAGATAAGTGCAAAAGGCAAATAGTCTGTAGTTGTTAACTGGATATAAATATATAGTCCCAAGAAATAACTGATGAAGACCAGGAAGCAATGGAAAGAGTGCGCACTCACCGGACGCGCACGGAAAATGCGCGTAAATAAATGTCTCCAGGAATCCTAAAGTAGATGGAGAGGGTGAATTCCAATCTTTGGATCAATCAGCCTGGGAAGATGTATCAGAGATCCGGAGGTCCCCTTAAGGTTGGTATAATTATCAGCCAGATTCCAAGAGCTCCGTCCCTCTGGTGGTAATAGATGAGCACTACAGGAATCCTGCAAATGGATTTAGCTCCCATTGGGAACCAAAAAACAAGTGCCCATAGTGTAGTATTTTAAAAAAGAGATTTATTGAATAAAATGACAAGCAGGGTAGTAAGGCTGTGTACAGTACATATATGAAAGCAGAGTACGCAGCAATGATACTGACCCTGAGTTAAAATGGCCGCGGGGCTGTCTCGTGGCTCCGGGCAAAAGATGACGTCATGCTCTGTCGGTTCCTTACCACCAGAGGGACGGAGCTCTTGGAATCTGGCTGATAATTATACCAACCTTAAGGGGACCTCCGGATCTCTGATACATCTTCCCAGGCTGATTGATCCAAAGATTGGAATTCACCCTCTCCATCTACTTTAGGATTCCTGGAGACATTTATTTACGCGCATTTTCCGTGCGCGTCCGGTGAGTGCGCACTCTTTCCATTGCTTCCTGGTCTTCATCAGTTATTTCTTGGGACTATATATTTATATCCAGTTAACAACTACAGACTATTTGCCTTTTGCACTTATCTTTTAGCGCTGCACTCTGTTATTACTATTCCGCTTTTTATGGGTATACTGTGATTACCTTTAGTGCTAGCTGCTTGGTTAAGAGCGCTCACTTTATAACATTCTTATCTGTTGTACAATTATGGAATTCATTTCATGTAATGGTGACACAATCAGAAACACCTTTTTAATATTTGATGGTTTTATGATGATATTTAACCACTTGACAACCGGACTATAGCCGAATGAAGACTGCATCGCGCTTGTCCAGTTCTGGGAGGGCATCGTATGACGTTCTCCAAGAACGCGCCCTCCCGCATGCCCTTAGCGGTGCGCACACGACGATCTCCATGATTGGACACAGTTGTTCACCTGATGTGATAAAAGGCCAATCACAGCAGCCTTTTACCACGTGATCAGCTGTGTCCAATAACACAGCAGATCACCGGGTAAATGCAGTTGCCGCCTCCTCTCTTTTCTCATTGACTCACTGACTGTGATTGACAGCCAAGGGCTCCCACTGCTGTCTCAGCCAATGATAAGAGGGAGTCCCAGAATAGCTGAGGATAGGATTATCAATTTTTTTTTTTTTTTGTTAATGGTTGAACTGGATGGACTTTTGCCTTTTTTCAGCCAGACTAGCATGGAGAGACTATGCAAACTCCATGCAGATATTGTTCTGACTGGGACCAGTGCTGCAAAAAGTGCTTACCGCTAAGGCACTATTCTGCCTGAAACTGCGCGTAATGTCAGCATGTCTCGTTTCAGGAAACAATATCTATGGAGACGAGATCAGAGAAGTCCTGGAAAAGGTTAGACACAGCAGTGAGCGCACCTCCTATATACTGATGGACAAGATCAAGCCTCAGCCGGTGAGGAATTGTCTGCTGAAGGCAAACGGCAAGTTTGAAATCTCCGAGTGTATCAGTGAGCTGGGCGTGTTTGGGGTCTATGTCAGGTAAGTGTCCCATCTCTGTGTGTTTAACTATAATGTATTTAGGAAGGTTTGGATTGTAATTCATTTCCTGTAGCTCATGTTACTCTCACTCCATAGGGGGCGCCTTAGGAGAAGGGAAGGGCTAGGAGCGAGAAACCAATTTATGTCATAATTTTGTACTATACCTCATATTTGGTATCTTTTTCACCAGCTACTGTATTTTTCGCTCTATAAGACGCACCTAGTTTTTAGAGGAGGAAAACAAGAAAAAAATATTCTGAACCAGAGGACTGCAGACATAGTATAGGAGATGACCAGAGACTGCGGACATACTACAGGAGATGACCAGAGACTGCGGACATAGTACAGGAGATGACCAGAGACTGAAGACATCGTACAGGAGATGACCAGAGACTGCAGACATAGTACAGATGACCAGAGACTGCGGACACAGTACAGGAGATGACCAGAGACTGCGGACATAGTACAGGAGATGACCAGAGACTGCGGACACAGTACAGGAGATGACCAGAGACTACGGACATAGTACAGGAGATGACCAGAGACTGAAGACATAGTACAGGAGATGACCAGAGACTGAAGACATAGTACAGGAGATGACCGGAGACTGCGGACACGGTACAGGAGATGACCGGAGACTGCGGACACGGTACAGGAGATGACCGGAGACTGCGGACACGGTACGGGGGATGACCTGAGACTGCGGACACGGTACGGGGGATGACCAGAGACTGCGGACACGGTACGGGGGATGACCAGAGACTGCGGACACGGTACGGGGGATGACCAGAGACTGCGGACACGGTACGGGGGATGACCAGAGACTGCGGACACGGTACGGGGGATGACCAGAGACTGCGGACACGGTACGGGGGATGACCAGAGACTGCGGACACGGTACGGGGGATGACCAGAGACTGCGGACACGGTACGGGGGATGACCAGAGACTGCGGACACGGTACGGGGGATGACCAGAGACTGCGGACACGGTACGGGGGATGACCAGAGACTGCGGACACGGTACGGGGGATGACCAGAGACTGCGGACACGGTACGGGGGATGACCAGAGACTGCGGACACGGTACGGGGGATGACCAGAGACTGCGGACACGGTACGGGGGATGACCAGAGACTGCGGACACGGTACGGGGGATGACCAGAGACTGCGGACACGGTACGGGGGATGACCAGAGACTGCGGACACGGTACGGGGGATGACCAGAGACTGCGGACACGGTACGGGGGATGACCAGAGACTGCGGACACGGTACGGGGGATGACCAGAGACTGCGGACACGGTACGGGGGATGACCAGAGACTGCGGACACGGTACGGGGGATGACCAGAGACTGCGGACACGGTACGGGGGATGACCAGAGACTGCGGACACGGTACGGGGGATGACCAGAGACTGCGGACACGGTACGGGGGATGACCAGAGACTGCGGACACGGTACGGGGGATGACCAGAGACTGCGGACACGGTACGGGGGATGACCAGAGACTGCGGACACGGTACGGGGGATGACCAGAGACTGCGGACACGGTACGGGGGATGACCAGAGACTGCGGACACGGTACGGGGGATGACCAGAGACTGCGGACACGGTACGGGGGATGACCAGAGACTGCGGACACGGTACGGGGGATGACCAGAGACTGCGGACACGGTACGGGGGATGACCAGAGACTGCGGACACGGTACGGGGGATGACCAGAGACTGCGGACACGGTACGGGGGATGACCAGAGACTGCGGACACGGTACGGGGGATGACCAGAGACTGCGGACACGGTACGGGGGATGACCAGAGACTGCGGACACGGTACGGGGGATGACCAGAGACTGCGGACACGGCACGGGGGATGACCAGAGACTGCGGACACGGCACGGGGGATGACCAGAGACTGCGGACACGGCACGGGGGATGACCAGAGACTGCGGACACGGCACGGGGGATGACCAGAGACTGTGGACACAGTACAGGAGATGAGGAGGGGGGGCACCTGAATTTGACAGGTACCCACTCCCACTTCTACTGCAATCACCTAGGTGATTGGAAGCAGAAGCAGATCCCCCATCACGTGACAGGTCCCAGAAGACTACGGGGCCATTCACAAGGCGCAGCGTTTCTCGCGCATGCACAATGGGATGTCACAGCTGGGTGCCCACGCTGAAGATACCGGTGCCAGGGAGAGAGGATGGCCAGTCAAACCAGCAGTGATGAGGACACCGCTGGACCGAAGAACAGATAGGACCGAGGAGCAGGTTCTGCTGCACAGAAGAGCCGAGGGGCCGGCCCGGTATTCTAACACGGCGACGGGAGGAATACTGGGTGGGCCGCTCCATAAGAAGCACAGACATTTTTCCCCATTTTGTGTCTTATGGAGCGAAAAATACAGCAAGTTAATGTTGTATTCGAACAATGATGACGTTGAATTTTGTTGGCTAAGCAATGAGAGACTTGTCTGTAGCTTGATTTTACACCCATCATAGGTTACCCTGTTCACCTTTTGTTTGTATTTGGTTCATTTGTAAAATAATAAAATTACCTCTTTAGAAAAAACACCAAAAGAAAGCTCTAGTTGTGTGAACTAAATGATAAAAAAGTAGTTTGGGTAGTGTTGCACGACCGCGCAATTGGCCTGGACAGGAAGGGGGTAAATGTGCCCGGCGTTGAAGTGGTTAAACATTGGAGAAATCCTATCTAATGTGTCATATTTGGATCCTTCATTTCCCTGCTGTTTGTTTTTGACAATCGATCAGACTCCCAGACTGCAGCGAGGAATGGGACCTGTATCGGTAGTTTGCTTTCTAATGTATGAATGTCAACCTCTGTCATCCTAGGCAAGGTGGAGAGATGGTTCTCAATGAGCGAGTGGGTCACCTCCTCCGGACAAAAGCCACAGAGCATGCAGATGGCGGTGTAGCGGCCGGGGTAGCGGTCCTGGACAATCCGTATCTTGTGTAGGATGGAAATCCGAAACAACCACTGCGTGTGCCTGTTTCCTCCTGCTGGACATTGGAGGAATTACACCTCCACAGCCTTCCACTGGAGACCCATGACCCTTCGTTGCTGCTGTTCAACTGGACATTTCTACTGTATACTCCCACGGCTACATCCAGGTAGTTGTCATCCCAGAACTAAAGTCATTTCTAGTAATGGGCCTGTTACAGAGATGGCTTAAAGTTACTAAACCCCCCCCCCCCCACAGTACAATCAGTCTGTAGATGCAGTAAAGCATCCTTGTTATACTCACTGTGGAACCTAAGGGGTTAATCCTCTGCATTGTGTAAAAGTGCTGTTTGATCCTGTCTTCTCAGATCCTCCCCTTCTTCCAGGGCACCCCTCTTATCTCCTGATAGGACATTTCGTGTGGAGTCACTCTGCACATGCTCAGTTAGGTGTGTATTGCTAGAGAGGTTTTTTTTTTTTTTTTTTTTTTCCCTTGGGAGAGTGCATGTGATCAGCACAGGACCAGACAGAGGTCAGGGGTTCTGCATCCTCCTAGAGCAGAAAGAAAACCTCTCCTACAAGCTTTAACCAGTGCTCTGCTGGACACTGATAGAAGTCACAAGACTGCTATATACGACTGATGAGAAAAGGTATTTAGCAGTTTATATTTACTAAAATAATTGCATTTCTGTGTACTATGGGAGACCGGATATAGTGAATGCAGGGTCCGGGGAGAGCGGATATAGTGAATGCAGGGTCCGGGGAGAGCGGATATAGTGAATGCAGGGTCCGGGGAGAGCGGATATAGTGAATGCAGGGTCCGGGGAGAGCGGATATAGTGAATGCAGGGTCTGGGGAGAGCGGATATAGTGAATGCGGGGTCCGGGGAGACCGGGTATAGTGAATGCAGGGTCCGGGGAGACCAGATACAGTGAAGGCGGGGTCCGGGGAGACCGGGCATAGCGAACGCGGGGTCCGGGGAGACCGGGCATAGCGAACGCGGGGTCCGGGGAGACCGGGCATAGCGAACGCGGGGTCCGGGGAGACCGGGCATAGCGAACGCGGGGTCCGGGGAGACCGGGCATAGCGAACGCGGGGTCCGGGGAGACCGGGCATAGCGAACGCGGGGTCCGGGGAGACCGGGCATAGCGAACGCGGGGTCCGGGGAGACCGGGTATAGCGAACGTGGGGTCCGGGGAGGGCGGATATGGATGTCAGTGTCATAGTTCACATCAATGCTTGCAGTTCCACTGTGTTCCGGTTGCAGGAAAAAAAAAAAAAAAACAGTAGAACAGGCTGCGTTTTTCCTGCACAGAACTGTACTGGACCGCGGTAAGACGCACTGGAACATACGTCCCCATTTAAATTGAAAAAAAAAGAGAGCTTTCTGCCTTCTTCACTTAAAGGACAAGCTCACCTTTTGGATAAAAATAATAAATGCACATTTTTTTGCAGGTAAAAAAAAAAGTGCATTTATTTTTGTCCGCAGGAGCCTGGAAAGCATTGCACTATCGATCAGTAGATTGCTGATGCCATGCAGGTCTCCTGCAGACCTGTCAGAATATCTGCTTGCCGTACAGGGGTGCGAGGCTCCATTCACATTTGTGCGACTTCAAAATTGTACGATTTTTTTTTTTTACCCTAGTGCGACTTAGGCGTAACTTTTGGTGAGCGCGATGTTGGCTTTGACCTAGGATAATTGTTTCTGCTGTACAAAGTCGCATGTACAACATTCAGGTGTGACTTTCATGCAACTCTGGAGGGTTTATATTGACATCTATGGCCATCAAGTCGCATGAAAGTCAGACCAAAGTAGTGCAGAAACTACTTTGAAGTTGCACAGATATGAATGGTATACCATGGGCAAACATGAGGGGGCACTTTGGACCCCAGAGTCACATGACAAATCGCATAAGTGTGAATGGAATCTAAAACATTGTGGATGTAATAAAAAATCTTGGATTGCACTGTACACCTGGGGATGGGAGGCTCAGCAGCAAAGGTCTTGTCTTTATTCATACTGGAGTATCCCTTAAAGCAAACCTTTCTCTTGTATGTTCCTAATGACTCATCTTACATTCCATAGCAATAGACAAGTATACTTGGATGTAGATAGTTCATATAATAGTCAGATTTGCTAACAGTACACCCCCCTCCCCCCCACGTCACACCAATTTTACTTTGAAATTGTGCGACTTACAGTGAAGTCGCACAATTTCAAAGTCAGGTGACATGCCGATTTGAGGTGCGATTTGCAAGACCTCTGACACAGAAGTCTATGCAAATCGCACCAAAAGTAGTGTAGGTACTACTTTGTAAATTAGTGCGGCTCCGACTGAACCACACCGATATGCGATTTATTTTTTTATTTTTTCTTCTATGGTTGAACTTTTGTCTTTTTTCAGCCAGACTAACTATGACCGCTATAATTACAGACAATAGGGTGACATTTGGCATGTGATTTGCAAGTCATATGGCATGCAAAATGGACGCCAAGTCGCACACAGCGTGACCGGGGAATTAGGGTCATATTGATAAAGCACTTAATTCGACATTCACTGCAGGTGAATCTTCCTGCTGCGTGTTCTATAAATGACCGTGATTCAGTCATCTTCATGGCTTTTATAAATATGCCCCTTAGTTATTAGTAGAACAGATATACTTTGTGGCCTCATTTCTAATTGTGGAGTTTTGCTGCGATTTGTCAGGCTAGATCATTTCATGGATCTTTGAGAAACTGTTTTTTTTTTTTTTTTTTTTTTTTGGTTTTTCGATGGATTAGGACACGGGTGTCAAACTGGCGGCCCTCCAGCTGTTGCAAAACTACAAGTCCCATCATGCCTCTGCCTTTGGGAGTCATGCTTGTAACTGTCAATCTTGCAATGCCTCATGGGATTTGTAGTTTGGCAACAGCTGGAGGGCCGCCAGTTTGACACCCGTGGATCAGGATGTGTTGGGATGTCTGACAAGTTGGGGCTGAAACCTTCACCCCTGGCAGTGATCACAGGCTTGTCCCTCAGCCCAGGTCCACACTGATGCGGTGCGCAACTCAGCGTTTTCAGTGCGAATTCTGCGCCGCATCAGATTTGCACCCCGTTCATGCGAAACGCTGCGGGTGTGTGTTAACACCCCGAAAGCGGTGCGATGTGCACAATCGGATCACATAGGTGTGAATACCCATGCGATCTGATTCTAGCATGGACTCAAAAAAGGGTCCTTTGTGTTTTTTGGGCGGTGCGATTAAAGCCATACGAAATGTACAGCTCCGATCGCACCGCCCGCAAATCGCATCTGATTTGCACAGGAACCACACTCCTGTGAAAATCACATGCGATGTGCCGCACCACCTATATGTGAACCCAGGCTAAAGGTCCTGCAGTTGGCCACACATGGATTGAATCACCGCCGGATTAGTAGGGACCGGCTGAGATTCGATCCATCTATGGACAGGCTGATTGTACCCAAGTCGATCGATGAACCAGCCGTCACATTTTTAGCATTTGATTACTGCCAGCGGCTATAGCAGATTGCAGGATTTCATTGTATTCTGCCGGCCGGGAAAGCTCCTCGCTGCTGACAGAATACAGTCGTGCTGCGGGAGGCATTTCCCCATCAATGCTGACTGTGTTGATGGGGAAATCGAGCATTTTTTTTATTTTTTGTCCTTCCACCCGTGGAGGAAAGAAAAAAATCAATTAATCTATGGCTTGCCTAAGGATATGGCATTATGAAAGCCTTGAGGGGCGACTGAAGACGCAGACAGCGGTGTAGGTTTTAGCCGCAGTATGTAACCACGGGGCAGGTCATGGGTATGTAAGCCATGGTGGATGGAGATGTGTGCCATTAAAAATAAATGACAGTATGGAGTGTGCATTTCCATAGCATGTTTTGAATGGGGCATTCGTGTTGCAAAAAAAAAAAAAAACAACACATTGCAATAGTTTTAATTTTAAAATGATTGGAAGAAATGCAGAAATGTGATTTAGAACAAAAAAAAAAAAAATGTAAATAAATTATAAGTCCGAGTATCTTTTTTTTTTTTTTTTTTTTTTGTTTATGACATTAAATTCTTCAGGTTAGACCTTGTTTTAGGGTAAGGAGAAGTTCTATATTAGTTGTGGGTCCATGTTCTGTGGTTTTTTTTTTTTTTTTACCCCTTCTCACCGACGTCACACAAGTAGAACTGGGCTTTTACTGTGGGGCAGCATATGTGCGTACCTGTCTTGCTGCCCACAGCGCGCTCTCAGCACAAAGACCAGGGTGTCACTGAGAGCCCCAGGTCCCGTTCTAATGATTGGGATACGGGATTCCTGATTCTGGGTCACATGATCAGTCGCTGTATAGCGACTTTTTTTTTTTTTCTCTATGAATGGAGGAGAGAGATACATTGCATAGAAAAAAAAAATGTTTGTTTTATAAATAAAAAAATAAAGAAAAAATACCTAGATCAAAGTTTAATCTAGTTCTGTGTTTGAATCAAGGTCAGGATTTTTTTTTTTTTTTTTTATTGGTATCCATGTCAGTGTGTTTTAGGTAAAAAAAACAAAATGCGCATATTGTTTCTGGGCTGTACTACGGGTACAAATAACATACACATATATGGTATCGCTGCGATCGTCAAGCGCTGGTTGTTCTTTGGTGGTATGTTATGGTAGTAACAAGAAACACACAGCTAAATAAAAAAAAAAAAAAAAAATTTTTATTTTTTTTACTATTGTGGGCCAGTTTTCCTTTGTTAATAAAAAAAAAAATCAGGAGATATCTATTACTATTTACCGCCAAATGAAAGCCTAATTTGTCCTGAAAAGAAAAAGTGGTATAATTCACCTGGATGTACAAAGTAGTTGTGATGATACGGACGGTTTTACTAACACAGGTCAACATTGCAAAATTGTGCTTAGGCATTTAGATTTGTTATCCCCTCAGGTGTGAAGGGGTTAATATTGGTTTGAGCCCTGGTTCAGATTGGATCGACTTTGAAAATGAAATCGTGTGACTTTATTTGAAGTGGATCAAAGCCGGATGGCAGTGCGACTTCATGCACAGATGTCTATGCAAGTCACCCCAAATCAGGAAACGTAGTTGCAGGAACTACTTTCTAATCAGTGCGACTCCAGCGAAGTTGGAGTTGCAACGATTAGAACGGCTCCATTGCCGATCATGAAAATTCGTATCAGTGTGAACCAGGACTTAAACTTGTCATGCGATATTTGTTTAGTAAATTAACCTTTGGCGATAGATTCTCAGAAAAAATGTGGTTTAGACTTTGTGTCTGAAGTCACACAACTCTGAAAGAAGTCGCAGCCCGTTCTTCTCAATGGCACTCGTTCATAGCATGTACACTGGGAGATGTCTTTTGGCACACTAATTCTAGGTTCACACCTATGCAGGTTGTGTTTTAGGCATTTCTACATTGTGTTTGATGCGTTTTTTTAAATTTTACTTGGTAGGCAGATTTTAATGCATCAAAAACGCAATACATGCTTTTCTGCAGCATTCCCATTGAAGTCTATAGAACCAAAGATGCAACATTTTGTGTTCAAGAAAGTCCCTGCCCCTTTCCAAAAAAAAAACACAGATTTGAACCTGTCCCATAGGAAATCATGTTAAATGGACTGTACTGCGTTTCTGGAAACCGCTTAGGTGTGAACCTAGGGATACACTATATTTCCAAAACTATTGGGCCTCCTCTCCCAATCATGTGATCCAATCCCCTCCATGGACAGAGGTGTATACAATCATCACCTAGGCATGCAGACTTCTACAAAGATTGGTGAAAGAATGAGTCGCTCTCAGGAGCTCAGTGACTCCAAGCGTGGTCCCGTGATAGGTGGTCACCTTGGCAATAAGTCCATCCGTGACATTTCCTGGCTACTAAATATTCCACGCTCAACTGTTAGTGGGATTATAACAAAGTGGAAGCAACTGGGAACAACAGCCACTCAGCCACCAAGTGGTAGGCCACGTCACATGACAGGGCGGGGTCAGCGCATGCTGAAGCACACAGTGCAGGAAGAGTTTGAGGATGGCCACTTCCTGTTCCAACATGAGTGCACAAAGCAAGGTCCATAAAGACATGGAGGAGCCAGTTTGGGGTGGAGGAACTTGACTGGCTGCACAGAGTCCTGACCTCAACCCCATAGAACACCTTTGGGATGATGCAGAGAGCATTATGCGCTGAACCCCGGCAAAATGGCGCCTAATTGTTTGAAGCGGGTACACATTTTACTACTATATTATATATATATATATATATATATATAGCTATAGCTACTGTGACGTCCGGCAGCTATGGCTCTTATCCCTTCTGATGATGTAGGTGTGATACGAAATGCGCGTCAAGGAGGAGCCCCTGCTAGCCGTGACGTCAAGCCGCCGGATCAAGGAGGTCCGGCGGCCACCCATTTATACGAGCTGGTCAGTGTGTATTTTAATATATCCTTTGTGCACAAGGATTGGTTTTACTACAATACTTAAGAAAAAGTGTGTTTTTTGTTCTAATCTTCAATAAATTCATTCAATATTTGACCTAAATACTACACTATAGGTACTCCTTTCTGCTCCATATCGAGCACTTAACTCCCCAGGACCACAAGGTGATCATCCCAGGGCCCAGAGTTGTATTCAGCAGATCCCGCTTGGAGCCAGGTCTACTTAAGAGGACCCCCAGATGCGGTACCTCCCATCGTGGAGTCATCCATTCCAGGCTTCATTCCACCCACAGCTGGAGGGACCTCTGGTGTATATGACACAAATGTGCAATTAAATTGCGCCTTTGGTGAGTGTGCAATTTACTCATTTTTCCTGCACGACGTTGGACTATAATTTGTCACTGGGATCTAATCAAGTCACTTCCTTCTCAGTTCATTTGTGGCTTTTTCACCACTAGAGATTTTTTGGACTATCATTTATATAGTGAAGTGAAGGTGTGCGTTAAACGGCATCACTGTATCTTTGTTAAACTATATACATACATCATGTGGTCTACACCATTTGATATCATTTAAGTAACTTTGCACCATTTGTTATATATATTTTATTGGTGCACTCATATACATACTTTCTAGCGCTGCACTATTTATGTTTGTCAGTTTTAAGGTTGTATGGTTTTCCTTTTTAGTGTATCACCTGCTGTATTGGTTAGTGCTCACTGAACCTTTTGCTATTATGATTTAGAGCGGAGACTGCGAGCCAGGCCTCCTCCCCCGACATCAGTGCCTGACCTGACAAATGTGCTTCTGGAAGAATGGTCCAACCTTCCCATAGACACCCTCCTAAACCTTGTGGACGGCCTTCCCAGAAGAGTTGAAGCTGTTATAGCTGCAAAGGGCGGGGCCAACTCAATATTGAACCCTACGGACTAAGACTGGGATGCCATTAAAGTTCATGTGCATGGAAAGGTAGGCATCCCAATATAGTGTATGAAGGTTGGTGCTCCCTGTGACTGTGTGGGCAGCCATCTGTTGGCGTGTTGCAAAACTAGTCTTGAAACTTTTTGATACCCCCTCATACTGTATATGCAATGAACACCGAATAAACTTCAATACTACACCAGTAATATGTCAAAAACAAACCATTCACAAATTTGTTCTCATTTTTATTTTTCTTTCTACAACTGAAAAATAATGTCCCTTTTTGTCCCAAACAAAATCACTTGACACAACATACATTCACGGATACAAGAGAATATTAAAAATCAAATAAAACCAGTCTACATCCTCCATGTGAAAGGACCAGGCAACACCCAGCTGGGAATTCTGGTTTTGGTGAAGACTGGTAGAAGGCGCCATCCCATTGGTTTCCTATATTTTCCAGGAATTTCATTGGCAGTCATGGCTCTGCTTATTCCACAGAATGAAATACCTGAAGATCAAAATTTCAGCTCTGCTGGTGGAAGATTTTCTGCTGTTTTGGTGGTACCTGGGTGCTTAAAGGAACTTGTACTGACAGAACGATGGAGGATGCCATTGCTGATGGTTGTAGCCTTGCTCACTCCGGCATTCAAGAGAAACTGTCACTTTGTCATTTCCATGCAAAGTGACAGTAGCTACTGCTAGCCCCACCTCTTCAGTAAATTATACTAACTGACCTGAGGCTGAAGTCCACCCTGGGTAAGTTCTGGTGCCAGATGGTGTTGGGAGCCAACCAGGGTGGATGACTTTACTTACCAATCAGATAAGGTGACTGGCATGCTCCTCCAGAACCCAAAACCCCACTCCGGTAAAGCAAAGAAATGCTCTGAGAGAAGAGGGGGCGGCGTGGGGGTCTTAGAAAACACGCCTATGAATAGGCAAAATTATAGTGTCACTTCAATCCACTGGCCTGGAACAAATCCAGGGATCAGGTTAGTCTGGCCTTGAATACTTGTTCCAGATCAGTGACTTAGAAAGTACTGTATTTTGAGCTCCATAAGACGCACTTAACACCACCCACCCCCCCCGACAAGAAAAAAATGGGGAAAATGTCTGTGCATCTTATGGAGTGGCCGGCTAGGTATAGCTTCCCCCCGCCTGGTATACCTCCCCCTGCCGCCATGTTAAAATACCAGAAAAAAAAAAAGTGAAACCCTGCACCTAATCCAACTAAAATGTTAAAAATGACCCTTTAAAGTGAAACTCCATCCAATTATTTATTTTTGGATAGAGCGGTAAAGTGTTAGAGCCCCAGTTAGGTATTAATTGTGGCTTGGTAGGAGATCTCCCCTCACTTCAGGTGTTCCCTGACAATACACTCGGGGTTCCATGCAGCACGCCAGACTTGGTTATAACTGTAAAGAAGGCAAAAAGGGAAGTTCAGCTCACAGAAAGCGTCTATGTCACTGCTGGGAGGGGAAGCTGAGTTACTGCTGAAACAACAGCTTGAAGTGCTTTTACTGTACACTCTGAAGTTGAATTACTCCGCAGTGCCTACATGGGTCAGTCAGGGCTTGCTTTAAAGTTAATGTATTAAATATGTAAACACTTGAATTCCTATAGCAGCCAACGTAAAGGACAACGTCGCCTCTAATTCCTCCAACAATGTCCAGGCTTTCTTGTCTTCATACTGCGCATGTGTGCTGCGGTCCCATTTATTATTATGGGTAATGTTGTACTCGTGGCAGCCACACTGGTCCCTCAGTGTACAGTCTACCCATAGGACTGAATGGGGTCCAGGGGTATGAAGAGAAGCCAGCCAAGACCAGGTCAATCTTGCTGGATTGGGAAGTATTATTCCAGCTGGGCTGCTCTCAGGGCGGGTGGGCAGATTTACTGAACTTAACCACTTCCCGTCCGGCTCATGTATATAAACGGCCAGATGGAAGCATTGCAGGAGCAGGTGGCCATTTATAAATGTGCACCGCGCAGCACCGCAATCCGGAACACCGATCGCTGTACGGGACACCTCTCTGTGAGGTCCCGATCATGTGATCACTAATTGGCCAATCAGTGATCACATGCAGAGTAGTAAGCAAGATGTCACTTGCTGACATCATTGCTTACTACGTGTGAAATCTGTGAATGATCACAGAGGTCACATGGTGCAATGCTATTCACAACAGCCTTGTACCCATGTGACAAGCTGTGACCAATCACAGTTCTTACAGTATTTCTCAATGGCTGCAAGAATGCAGCCAGAGAGGAGAAATTATTGCTTTTACAGCCTTTATGGGTGTAAAAGCAATCAGTGTAAAAGGAAAGAAAAAAAATCTTCATCACCTCCCCCCAAGTAGTACAGTGTCACTATGGTGACACTGTACTGCTAGGGTGACCATATGTTAATATAAAAAAAGTCAATTTTTTTTGCAAAATTATAATTTTTGGTTATAATTGTCTGTTTTTTTGTTTTTAAGTAATTTGGTTTTGTTTTTTTTTACTAAAAAGAAAGCTGAATACATTTTGGCCAAGATTTCTAAAGAAAGATTATTTATTTGCAAAATTTTATAAGAAAAATTTTTTTTTTTCCCCAAAATGTTTGGACTTTTTCATTTATATAGCAAAAATAAAAATCCCAGTGGTGAATAAATACCACCAAAATAAAGCTTTATCTGTCTCAAAAAAATTCATATGGGTACAGTGTTGCATGACCGCGCAATTGTCATTCAAAGTGTGACAGTGCTGAAAGCTGAAAATTGGCCTGGGCAGGAAGGGGGTAAAATTACGTTTTCCTTTAAAGTGTAACTGTGGTCAGCTATAGGTCTTCAAGTTAATACAGATTTAAAAAAAACCCAAAAACTTCAAAACAAGTTTGGGGAGACAGCAGCCAACCTTCCAGTCTGAGCAGAAGAACCAGGAGGAAACCCATTTAAACAAGAAGAGAACGTATAAACTGTATGCAATTAGTGCCCCCCCCCCCCCGATAAAACCTGAACCCTTGGACCCCCGGAGCTGCAAAGCAAGAGTGTCAACCAATTAGCCCCCCATTTTGGCTTAGATTAACTCTTGCTGCACCTCAACAGGAAAACATAAATTGCTTCTTACTGGCCAAAGAACAGTCCTTTAGACAAAGCTTACTCAGACCCTCGATTCTTTTTTTCAATTTGCTGCAAATACAGCCAATGTATGGAGCTTACCGTAAATGGAACAGTTTCAAAATTATAATTACAATGTACAGGGGTTGGACAAAAATATGGAAACACTACTCGATTTGCAGGTGTGAAAGGGATGACATGTTGGGCGGTGAAAGCGGGAGTGTTATGACATTCTTTTGCTTCCACTGTGTGATGAGACACCTAGCTAACAGGTGGGAAGTGTCCCTTTCTTCATTCCCTGATAGCAATACGGAGTCATGTCAGAGCTTACTAAGCGTCAGAGGGTGAATTGTTGGTGCCGCTTAGCTGGTGACTGAAGTTGCCAATTTATTTGCCGTGTCGCGAGGTCCAGTATCGAAGGTTATGGCGGCGTACAAGTTTCTGGGAAACGTCATCTGATAAGCATAAGCGCGGTGGACATGGTCACCTGACCGAAAGAGACGAAAGGACAGTGTGCAGGATTGTGACCCAGAATAAGAACACAACTGCTGCAAAAGTGAGTGCAGAGCTCAATCTCAGTCTTCCAAAGCTCGTGTCCACAAAGACTGTGCGGAGGGAACTCCACAAGCAAAACATTCACAGGCGAGCTGCGATTGCCAAACCACTAGTGACCAATATTAATGCTCAGAAGAGGAGAGAGTAGTGCAACACCCATAAATCGTGAACGATCAATGGAAGACTAATATTGTCCAAAGAATTGAGCTTCACACTGTTCCCAACCTCCGGGCGTGTCTAGGTGTGGTGAACACCGTCTCAAACTTACCACCAGGACTGTCATGTGCCAACGGGAAAGTATGGCGGCGGCGCAATCATGGTTTGGGCAGCCATATCTTGGTATTCTGTAGCCCCCATCAACACCTTGACAGGTAGAGTCACCGCCAGTGACTATGTACAAATTTTGGTTGACCATTTGCACCCCATGGTGTAGACAATGTTTCCCAAAGACTGATTTGCAGAATTATCAACTTGGTAAATGTTGCACACAGTTGGTGTTGTCAAATCATGCTTTGATGAACATACAGACAAAGTCTTGCATCTTCCTTGGGTGCCAGTGTCACTGGACCTCAGTATCATAGAACCACTATGATCAATTCGGAGGACAGGGTTCGGGCTCGTATTCCAAGTCTGGCATCTCTGCGTAAACTGGAACAATGGTTTGCATGAAGAGTGGAATCAGTTTCCATTATCCACCATCCACCATCCATTATTCCCAGGAGAATTCAAGCCGCCTTTGATGTCAAAAAGTGGTTCAACGCCATATTGGGTAACAATTATCCACCATCCATTATTCCCAGGAGAATTCAGGCCATCTTTGATGTCAAAGGTGGTTCAACGCCATATTGGGTAACAATTATCCACCATCCATTATTCCCAGGAGAATTCAGGCCATCTTTGATGTCAAAGGTGGTTCAACACCATATTGGATAATGATTTCATTCTTTTACCAGGTGTTTCCATAATATTGTCCAACCCCTGTATGCTCCTGGTATGGTGGTCAAGCCTAAAACACAACTGACCAGGAAACTGCACACAGAAGGCCAGGTAGTGCTAAAACGTGAGCCACACACATTAAAAGGTATATAGTCTGCACCAGATATACAAGGGATAGTGCCTCTGTCAGGTATTCATTGCTGTCTGTATACCCTTTTGGTGAGTTTTTCCCTCAAAATCTGTGAGGACGGAACATGACGAGAAATCTCTCCAGAGGGGACCCAGACACCAACAAACACATTGCTAGTAGTGAAGTATTAGAATGACTGACCATGTTTTTATTCTGTTCCTGTCCTGATGTTAACCGCACCAACAGGAAGTTCAGTAAAATATCCCCACTGGGGTCACAAACAGAAATAAAGACCTGACAGCTCAAGACATCGATCAGATTCCTAAATCCGCTCCTGAAACTGACACCACAGTTTGACTTACATGAGATATGCAACAGTTGCTCAATAGTCACAATACTCCACAGACATAACGGTTACAAAATATACAGAGAATTATATGGCTGCAGTATCCGAAGTGTGTTAACTCGTCTCTTGGATTCACAGGTAACAGGACATTCCTGTCTAGGTGAACGCTGCCGTTCTGTCCTAGAGAACGGTCTTACATCGATTGTTGAAGAGCTGCTTTAGGACCGTGGTATCGGCGAGTGTAGAGACGTCGCCCAGGTCATGGTCGTCTTTGGCAATTTTCCGTAATACTCGCCGCATTATTTTACCTGGATACAGAAAACATAAAAGGAAATTAAAAGCAGTTCTCAACTCTAACTAAAAAATTAAAAGTCAACAGCTACAAATTCTGTAGCTGCTGACTTCCAGGATACTTATCTGTCCATGGATCCAGCGCCATCCTCACCCAGGCTAGTTCTTTACTAGTCTATAGGGTCCTAGTGCTGACGTCTTCACGTGGTCGTAAAGGTTTTTCATCTTCATGTATTCTATGCATGAAGGTTAAATACCTTCTGTGTCTTGTTCCCCCCCGTAATACCAGAGTCCCCTCTCAATCCAGCGATGTGCACGGGAGTCTCGGCTGTCCCGGGGTTTCCTTTGCCTCATTGGCTGCAACACAGCAACAAGATCCATTGGCTACTACTCCTGTCAATCACAGCCATTGAGGAGAGAGTGGGGGGTGTCTTATAGATGCAAAGAGTGGGGCTCAGGAGCGAGCACACTCCTGTGCCCCCATAGCAAGCCGCTTGCTATTAGGGGCACTGGTCAAGGGGGAGGAGACAGGGGCTCAGGCAGAGACCAGAGAAGAGGAGGATTGGGGCTGCTCTGTGCAAAACCACTGCACAGAGTCGGTAAAAACCTTTAATATCCACTTAAGTGGGGGCACCACCACACTGTGCTTTGTAAATGGTCCTGCAGTATTTTGGGACCTGCGACTTGTCCCAGAAGAATGCTGGAAGGGAAGGGGAGGGGAGAGGAGAACTTCCAAGCGGGAGGGAGGGAAGTGGGAGACGGTACCTGTCAAAATTAGGTAGCCGTACCCCCCCCATGCCTTAAAGTGGAGCTTCCCCTTTAGAGTGAAATCAGAACTTCAGGGAGATTTAAGAGGCACAAATTTAATGCAGCTCTGTACTCCATACCACCTGAATTGAATCTGGTTTCATTCTTGACGTTTTGTCTCAAATGACTTCATCAAGGACTTCCCTTGATAAAGTCAATATGAAGAAACCATGTCAGCTGGTGCTTCATAGGTTGTTTTTTTTTTTTTTGTGCTCTGCTGTAATGTTTTAAATAAATATAAAAAATAGAAAAGGATACTGCTGTGCTTATGGAATATACTGTGTCTACTAATACCCTATGTTACAGCAGTCCTAAATTGTGAACTGAATACACACAAAACACACAAAACTATCATATAGACTGCGCATACAAAAAGTGACATGCAAAAAAAACCCTGTTTTTAAATATAATAACCGTAATTAAAACGTAGGATGCTGTGCAGACAGCTGACATCCTCCTTATCCAATGGATGATGTCATTGGTTGTCAGGACGCCGGCGGCTAGACGGTCGTAATGGTGCACAATGAAAACCTGTGGCTTTGTGTAACTAAAAGGCGGGCTTGTTCCACCCGCTGGCTTGTATACAAGTTTTGGGCAATTTTTAGACATTTTGCCAAGGCACCCCTGAAGAAACCTCAAGGCACCCCAGGGTGCCTGGGCATCCTGGTTGAGAAAGGCTGTTCTAACCTGTCCAATATCTAACTCCCTGAAAAAACATATGAGATTGTTTCATATCTAAGACCACTTTACCATGACAGTTTGCTGTCAACATGAAATGATTGGATTTTACTCTTGTTACAGTAAATTTCACAATCTTCTAAAGTTGCAGCAGTATGTGTCAAAAAAAAGTATGTCTAGACTACTACTGCATTTCAGTTAGTAAAGGAAGTGTTTGTTTCACCTTTACAAGTCCAAAGTGAGCAAATGTATTGCAGTAGGTGAATGGGAAAACAAACTGTGATCCCTTGTGTTCAAAATAATAGAAGGATTTTGAGCTTTAGTCACTTTTTTTCAACACACTGCTAATAGCTTTTATTTCCATCCACACAAATGCATTGGGAACATGACACATTCTATTCCAAATCAAAACATGAAGAAAAATACATCAAATTTGTGTTGTTCCTCTAAAGAAAATGGAAGAAAAGTGAATATTAGACGGTTAAAAAAAAAAAAAAAAAAAAAAAAAAAAAAAAAAATCGCAGTGTTTGTATTCTTCTTTACAAACTCAAACATTCACTATATAAACTGAGAAATGTTTGAAGATTTTGCTTTCCTTTGAATGACTTCATGAATATTTGGTTGTAGTCGCACTGTTTCTGAGAACTGCTGTACATCTGTGTTGCATGGAGTCACCCAACTTCTGGCCCCTGTGATCAGGTATTCCAGCCCAGGATGATTGGACCACATTCCACAGTTCTTCTCTATTTCTTGGTTTTGCCTCAGAAACGGCATTTTTGATGTCACCCCACAAGTTTTCTATTGGATTAAGATCCGGGGATTGGGCTGGCCACTCCATAACGTCCATCTTGTTGGTCTGGAACCAAGATGTTGCATGTTTACTGGTGTGTTTGGGGTCGTTGTCTTGTTGGAACACCCATTTCAAGGGCATTTCCTCTTCAGCATAGGGCAGCATGACCTCTTCAAGTATTCTGATGTATTCCATGATCCCTGGTATGCGATAAATAGGCCCAACACCGTAGTATGAGAAACATCCCCATATCATGATGCTTGCACCACCATGCTTCACGGTCTTCACAGTGTACTGTGGCTTGAATTCAGTGTTTGGGGGTCGTCTGACAAACTGTCTCTGCCCACTAGACCCAAAAAGAACAATCTTACTTCCATCAGTCCACAAAATGTTGCGCCATTTCTCTTCAGGCCAGTCAATGTGCTCTTTGGCAGATTGTAACCTCTTCAGCACACGTCTTTTTTCCAACAGTGGGACTTTGCGGGGACTTCTTGCAGATAGCTTGGCTTCACATAGGCGTCTTCTAATTGTAACAGTCCTCACAGGGAACGTCACACCTTCTTTCATCTTCCTGGAGCTGATTGTTGGCTGAGTCCGCCCCATTTTGGATATTCTTCTATCCATTCCAATGGTAGTTTTTCGCTTTCTTCCACATCTTTCAGGTTTTGGTTGCCATTTTAAAGCATTTGGGATCATTTTAGCTGAGCCAGCCGATCATTTTCTGCACTTCTTTATATGTTTTCCCCTCTCCAATCAACTTTTTAATCAAGGTACGCCGTTCTTCTGAACAATGTCTGGAACAGCCCATTTTCCTCTGAATTTCAGAGAGAAATGCACTGTAACCAGCATGTACAACATTTGCTGCCTTCCTTCCCTAAATAAGGGCAATAATTGCCACCTGTTTTTCAAAGAATGAATGACCTCACTAATAGAACTCCACACTGCTATTATATTGAACATGCCCCTTTCAATGAGTGATTCAATGACACAGAATCAGCAGCATGCATGTCATGACTGTTGGGTCTGTTGGATTTCTATTACTCTACTACACCGGCTAGGAAATTATTTTCCATGTAGAAATATCATTTCCACCAAAAACAGCGATTGATCAGGTTAGTGATGTCTGACTGCTAATATTTTGAAAACAACTGTGTGTGTGCATATATATATATATATGTATGTAATGTACCTATTTTTTCTCACCTGAGCGTGTCTTGGGCAATCCAGGTGCATTCTGTATATAATCTGGAGTGGCGATTGGTCCAATCTTTTCTCTCACTAAGACAGAAATACACCAGAAAACGTAAAAGTGACATTTGGATAGACAGCACTTTATAAGCACAATATCAGTTTTGGGATATTATACGGACAAACCTCTCCTTTGCCTGGCTTTTTGGGGGTCTTCGATCTATCCCATTTTGAAGTTGGGAAGGAAGGGAACTTATCAGGTGAGACAAAAGCAACAAATACAGTACTTTAAAAAAAAGACAAGCTCCTGCAAGTTCCTTTATAAATGCTTAAGTGGTTGTAAACCTCAGACATGAAATATGAACAAAGCATATCCCTCTATAGTGAGTACTTGTCTCAATGAAGAGCACTAAGTGTCATTTCTGTCTGCTGCTTTGTTCCTCTGCTGTCAGCATGAATCACTTCTGAAATGTTTTCCTGACACCAAGAGAGGAAAATGGTGACTGAAGGACCTCCAGCAGATTGACAGCCTCAGCTCTGTTTCCTGTGAGCTGTGTTGAGGGGGGTGTGTCTCTTTAATCCAATCAGCTCTCAGAGCTCTCCTCACTGAGCTCTGCAGTGTGTAACTTCTTTTCTCCATCTGCTTTTGAACTCTCAGACTTTTAAATTCAGGACATGGACGGCCCAAACTGGCACGCACAGGGAGCTTATACACCCATATGTATTTAGGTTTTGTGCTGCTCTAGGCAACACGAAAATCGGACACCCCTCCCTGGCAGAGAGCCTCACACTGACCAAGACCAGACCCCCCCGCCACCCTGTGGAGAGAGCCTGACCGTGATCAACAACACCCCTGCCACCCCCCACCCAAGAGAGCCTTCCACGAGCACTCACCCCCCCACGGCGACAGAGCAAAAGAACCTCACCTTCACAGCTCTGGACATCCCCAGGAATGACAGTTGGGCTCTGAATACACCATCAAGCAGCCCATCTCAGATCCCACCTGGTCCCCATGCCACATATGTCCCTTCTTCCAGGAGGGCAGTGGTGCCCCCCTAAAAAAATGCCGCCCTAGGCAAATGCCTTGTTGTAAATACGCCCCTGATCCACACCCCTCACATTTAATCTAAAGTGAGAGCCTGAGCAGCCAATAGAAGTTCGCACTCTCGCGGTTTCTTTTTTTTTGGCCACTTTTTGTTCGTAGGGATCTCAGAGATCTGGAACCGACTCTGCCCCTCCCTCTGCTGCATTCCCCAAAAAGGTAAAATGAATTTAAAAAAAATCCAGCAGCAAAAGTGAGACTTCTTTGTAAAGGCCTCAGCAGGCGGGCAGAGCTGGGAACCCAGAAGTAGTAATTTTACCGCCAGAGGCCAATGTGCCAGCAGATGACACCCAACTACTTTTATGCATCATAACCACAATATCGGTTTTTGATGGATTGCCTCTTTAAAGCCAGTAGAAGACTGAGAAGTGACCAAGTCTTTGTATCAACAACATACCAACAAAGAGCAACAAAGAGCAAGAGACTCCACTCCCATCAAAGTCAGTCCAGAAAGAGCATTACCTAGTTTCTTCAACTGATCCGTCAGTGTGCCGGTGAACTCGTGTCCATCCCGCAGAGTGACAAAGCAGTAGAGGCATTCCCCTTTCACCGGATGTGGATGACTCACGGCGGCAGCCTCGGCTACAGATGAGTGTTCAACAAGAGCGGATTCCACCTCCGCCGTGCTCAGCAAGTGACCTGGAGAGCAAGAAATGGAAGAAGAAACTAATTATTCATCCTAATGGGCAGCGCAGTGGCGAAATGGTTAGCACTTCCACCTGGCAGTACTAGGGACGTTGGTTTGAATCCCAACCACGGCACCACCTGCCTGAGGTTTGCATGTTCTCCCTGTGCCTGCGTGGGTTTCCTCCGGGTACTCCGGTTTCCTCCCACACTCCAAAGATATGCTGGTAAGTTCATTCGCTCCTGTCTAAATTGTCCCTAGTATGTGTATGTATGAATGTGAGTTAGGGACCATAGACTGTACACACCTTGAGGGTTAGGGACTGATGTGAGTGTACAATATATATGTAAAGCACGGAGTAAATTGACGACACTATATAATCCTAGATTGTAAGCTCCCAGGATCAGGGCCCTCCTATCCCTCTTGTATTGAACTGTATTGTTGCTGTATTGTCTCCCGTTATATTGTAAAGTGCTGAGCAAACTGTTGGCACCATATAAATCCTGTATAATAAATCATATAAGTACCTGAACTAAATAAAAAGAGGAAAAAATAATCTGCACCGCAGTCCAGTGTGAACGAGACCTAGTGCCAGTTCACACCACATGCAGTCCAGTGCATTTTTTTCTGCATCAAAAAACACATTGATAGTAGGTTACATGGTTTCCAATGGCTCGTTCACACCAGTGCAGTCAGTTCCAGGGAGTTCCAGACAAAAAAAAAAGTAGAACAGGCTTAATTTTTTTTTCTACACTGAACGTGGTAAAACGCATTAAAAAATGCACCGGAACGCACCAAAAAATGCACTGAACCGCACATGTCCGTATTTAAGTTGAAGAAAAATGGGCAGCACAGTGGCTAAATGGTTAGCACTTCTGCCTGGCAGTACTGGGGTCCTTGGTTTGAATCCCAACCACGGCACCACCTGTTTGGAGTTTGCATGCTCTCCCTGTGCCTGCGTGGGTTTCCTCCGGGTACTCCAGTTTCCTCCCACACCCCAAAGACATGCTGGTAGGTGAATTGGCTCCTGTCTAAACTGGCCCTAGTATGTGTATGTATGAATGTGAGTTAGGGACCTTAGATTGTACACCCCTTGAGTGTTAGGGACCTTAGATTGTACACCCCTTGAGGGTTAGGGACTGATGTGAACGTACAATTTACGCGCTGCACAAATTGATGGAGCTATGTAAGTACCTGAAATAAATAAAATAAATAAATAAACCTATATATTCCTTTACTGCAATCCTTGAAAATAGCAGTGTCTGTGATTTGCCTTGTTACCTCTAACGGATTTACAGCAAGCCACTAGAGGTAAAACCTACATTTCTACATAGGAAGTACAATAATTAACATTTGAAACAAACTGCTTTTAAAATACATGAAAAAGAATTATATTCAAATTATTAATTCAGAAAGAAGCTACAATAACAATTCAAAATGTACGCTAAAACAAAACCCTCTTAGGCTACTTTCACGCTGATCCACAGCAAAAACGTGTTTGAGGTGCTTTTTTTTTTTTGTTTTACAGCACGTGACTCAAAAACTGCACCAGAAATGCAACGTGGTGCATTTATTGTGTGTTTTTGCTGCGTTCTCCATTGATTTCTATGCGGAGGTGCATTTTTGGTGAGTTTTTTACCGCACCAAGCAGCTGAGTTAAAAAAAAAAAAAACGCAACAGACCTGCAACGGACCAGTGTAAAGAGTTCCATGGTCACACATTTTTCTTCTGCTTTTTTTTTTTTTTTTTTTTTTAACGCAAAAGGCAGAATAAAAACAGATCAGTGTGAAAGCAGACATCATTTTTCCTTGATAATAACTCAATCTTACCGGAAACATTTAGCATATCATCTATCCGCCCAGTAATCCAATAGTAGCCATCTTTGTCTCTTCTGCAGCCTGAAAAAAAACATTAAAAGAAGAATGACTGTACATTAAAAAAAAAATGCCAGTTAACCCCTCGCCCTCCAGAAGATTCCCCCCCCCCCCCTTCCTGACCAGGCCATTTTTTGCGTTATGGCACTACGTTACTTTAACTGAAAATTGCGCGGTCATGCAACGCTGCACCCAAATGAAATTTACATCCTTAACCCCACCGTCCCCCCTTCCCTCTGAATTGAGCTTTCTTTCGGTGGTATTTGTTCGTCTGTGCAGTTATTTTTTGCACAAAAAAAATTTTTTTTTAGAAAATAAACCAAGATTTTTGACATTTTGCTATTAAACATGTCAAGTAAAAAAACTTAAAAAAATCAAAATTTCTAAATAAATTTAGGCCAAAATGTATTCTGCTCCATGTCTTTGCTAAAAAAAAAAAAATAATAATCCCAATACGTGTAAATTAATTGGTTTACATGAAAGTTATAGCGTCAACAAATGGCGGTCTCTCTCTCTCTCTCTATATATCTATCTCTCTATATATCTCTCTACATTTTCTGATTTTTAATAATAAAGGCTAAGGATAATGAACTGGGCTGGTGTGCCCTCTGTTTGTGTATGATTGCAGTTTGTCCTGACTACCCCAGACTTGAGAGGGCAGCAAAGCCGGGCATTTCCATTTGAGTCAAGATTGGAACAAGGAATGAGTGCCTTACATATTAAAGAAGTACAGCCAAAGTTCGCTCTGCACTCCTGCGACCTGTTTTCAGCTGGGGGGGGGGGGAGAACAGACAGCAATGACTGATAGTCACCAATGTCTGCTGAGGGCGGCTGTGAGAACTCAGTGATCAGCGGTCATGTGATCGCTGAATTCTCACACTTAGCTCGGGTTCACACTGATGCGGTACAGTATTCTCAGCGTTTTCAATGCGAATTCCGCACTGCATCAGAATCACATCCCGTTCATGCGAACCGCTGCGGGTGTGTATGTTACATTAACAACTCCCCGAAAGCGGTCCGCAAAACACGGTGTGATGTGAAGAATCAGATCCCATAGGTGGGAATACCCATGCGATCCGATTCTAGTGCTGACACAAAAAAGGGTCCTGTACGTTTTTGGTGCGGGCGCAGTGCGAATACAGCCATACAAAATGTACGGCTCCGATCGCACCGCACACAAATCGCATGTGATTTGCACAGGAATGCGGTGCGGATCCTGTGCGAATCACATGCAATATACTGCACCGCACATGTGTGAACCCGGGCTCAGAGCCGGCGGTGGACAGATGCAGCATCCACCTAGGTAGGTATAACTGGCCAAAAAGAAAAAAAACCTTACTTCTCTTTTAAGAGCCACATTTAAGCGCAGGAGATGTTTTGTGTTGCATAGGACAAAACCTGAAGTACAAATACCCACATAAGAGGCACAAATGGCTACATGGAAAAGACTCACCATCGCCGGTCACATAATATCCTGGAAATTTCTTGAAGTAGGTGGTCTCAAATCTTTCATGGTTCCCATACACTGTGCGCATTAATGCAGGCCAGGGCTGTTTAAATACCTTTAATAGGAACAGGTAAGAGAACATTAAAGGTAAACTCTGCACAAATAAAATATACACCAAAATATACACCATCAGTATTCAAATACAGTCAGTATAGTACTTGTTAATATTGCTTCAATTATCAGATTTATCTGCATGTTGACTTCCCACAATCCCTTGCACACCAGAGATCGGACTGGGAGAGGGAATGTCAGCACCATGAGCCAATCACGCTCTGTCATACTGCCCAAAAAGGTAATGTTTACACATGTCAGACACTAAAACGGATGGAGGAGTATAGGACAGCTTACGGAAGGAGGAGTATAAGGACAGCTTACGGAAGGAGGAGTATAGGACAGCTTAGAGAAGGAGGAGTATAGGACAGCTTAGAGAAGGAGGAGTATAAGGGCAGCTTACGGAAGGAGGAGTAGAAGGACAGCTTACGGAAGGAGGAGTATAAGGGCAGCTTACGGAAGGAGGAGTATAGGACAGCTTAGAGAAGGAGGAGTAGAAGGACAGCTTACAGAAGGAGGAGTATAAGGGCAGCTTACGGAAGGAGGAGTATAAGGACAGCTTACGGAAGGAGGAGTATAAGGACAGCTTACGGAAGGAGGAGTATAAGGACAGCTTAGAGAAGGAGGAGTATAGGACAGTTTAGAGAAGGAGGAGTATAGGACAGCTTAGAGAAGGAGGAGTATAGGACAGCTTACGGAAGGAGGAGTATAGGACAGCTTAGAGAAGGAGGAATAGAAGGACAGCTTAGAGAAGGAGGAATAGAAGGACAGCTTACAGAAGGAGGAGTACAAGGGCAGCTTACGGAAGGAGGAGTATAGGACAGCTTAGAGAAGGAGGAGTAGAAGGGCAGCTCACGGAAGGAGGAGTACAAGGGCAGCTCACGGAAGGAGGAGTACAAGGGCAGCTTACAGAAGGAGGAGTACAAGGGCAGCTCACGGAAGGAGGAGTACAAGGGCAGCTTACGGAAGGAGGAATAGAAGGACAGCTTACAGAAGGAGGAGTACAAGGGCAGCTTACGGAAGGAGGAGTACAAGGGCAGCTTACGGAAGGAGGAGTACAAGGGCAGCTTACGGAAGGAGGAGTACAAGGGCAGCTTACGGAAGGAGGAGTACAAGGGCAGCTTACGGAAAGAGGAATATAGGACAGCTTAGAGAAGGAGGAGTAGAAGGACAGCTTACAGAAGGAGGAGTACAAGGGCAGCTCACGGAAGGAGGAGTACAAGGGCAGCTCACGGAAGGAGGAGTACAAGGGCAGCTTACGGAAGGAGGAGTATAAGGGCAGCTCAGGGAAGGTATAATTAATAATACTCGTGAGCCAAAATGTGATACTCCCCTAGTGCAATAAATAGTTTAACAAACAAAAATATATATCAAATTATGGTGCATCAACACTTTACACAATACTCATTATCTGTGCAAATCATACGCTAAATAGAAAATTAATATATATCTACAAATATATATATACATGTCACGCTCCAAAGTATACATATAAACTCATATATTAGTGATCATATGAATATTCACGTGAAAAAATTAAAAGTGCTTCAAACCAGTGCACCTTGTGATGCTATTGCAAAAATAATATTAATCCAATACTCATAAATAGTCCTCTTTATGCTCTTATAACTTTTAAGTGACAAATAGGGTGATTCGTGCCACACTCCCCGTGCTCTATAGATAGGTGTGCGCTCACCTCCTTCTGTAAGCTGTCCTATACTCCTCCTTCCGTAAGCTAAGAGTATCATAGAGTATCAAGAGATAAGAGTATCATAGAGCTCTATGATACTCATTCCTCCCAGCATCCAGGAGCCTCAGCTGAGAGGAAGATATACCATCCAAATCATTTCTACCCATCCATTGAGGCTAAAATGTGGAAGGAGGAATAAGGGAGACCTCTGGTGGCAGAAATAAGGCAATCCACAGCATGGATGGAAACACGTATTTAATGTGAAGATCCCTACCCTGTCCTGATAAGGACAAAAAGTGTTTTTAGCCTTTTTGGCTAATTAAGGAGGTGAGCGCACACCTATCTATAGAGCACGGGGAGTGTGGCATGAATCACCCTATTTGTCACTGAAAAGTTATAAGAGTATAAAGAGGACTATTTATGAGTATTGGATTAATATTATTTTTGCAATAGCATCACAAGGTGCACTGGTTTGAAGCACTTTTAATTTTTTCACGTGAATATTCATATGATCACTAATATATGAGTTTATATGTATACTTTGGAGCGCGACACGTATATATATATTTGTAGATATATATTAATTTTTTATTTAGCTCAGGGAAGGTGGAGTAGAAGGACAGCTCACGGAAGGAGGAGTATAGGACAGCTCACGGAAGGAGGAGTAGAAGGACAGCTCACGGAAGGAGGAGTAGAAGGACAGCTCACGGAAGGAGGAGTAGAAGGACAGCTCACGGAAGGAGGAGTAGAAGGACAGCTCACGGAAGGAGGAGTAGAAGGACAGCTCACGGAAGGAGGAGTAGAAGGACAGCTCACGGAAGGAGGAGTAGAAGGACAGCTCACGGAAGGAGGAGTAGAAGGACAGCTCACGGAAGGAGGAGTAGAAGGACAGCTCACGGAAGGAGGAGTAGAAGGACAGCTCACGGAAGGAGGAGTAGAAGGACAGCTCACGGAAGGAGGAGTAGAAGGACAGCTCACGGAAGGAGGAGTATAGGACAGCTCACGGAAGGAGGAGTATAGGACAGCTCACGGAAGGAGGAGTAGAAGGACAGCTCACGGAAGGAGGAGTAGAAGGACAGCTCACGGAAGGAGGAGTAGAAGGACAGCTCAGGGAAGGAGGAGTAGAAGGACAGCTCACGGAAGGAGGAGTAGAAGGACAGCTCACGGAAGGAGGAGTAGAAGGACAGCTCACGGAAGGAGGAGTATAGGACAGCTCACGGAAGGAGGAGTAGAAGGACAGCTCACGGAAGGAGGAGTATAGGACAGCTCACGGAAGGAGGAGTAGAAGGACAGCTCACGGAAGGAGGAGTAGAAGGACAGCTCACGGAAGGAGGAGTAGAAGGACAGCTCACGGAAGGAGGAGTAGAAGGACAGCTCACGGAAGGAGGAGTAGAAGGACAGCTCACGGAAGGAGGAGTAGAAGGACAGCTCACGGAAGGAGGAGTAGAAGCAGCTCACGGAAGGAGGAGTAGAAGGACAGCTCACGGAAGGAGGAGTAGAAGGACAGCTCACGGAAGGAGAAGTATAAGATACCAATCCGTGCATATCAACAGTCAAAAATATGAATATAACACACAAGCGATACATTGAGTCAGATTGGTGAAATAGGACAGACATGTGCAAAGGTCATACATGGGGAGTATCCACATCAAACAAAACCATAGCCCCAGGTTCTACGGCCCTAGAGGAAAGGGTTGCATGGTGCGGGAACACATTCCAGACTATACTCAAAAGAGGTACAAGTATTGGAGGAAATGATCATCTGATAAAAATATGCTGGGAAGGAAGGAAAGGAGAGAAAAAAGGAAAACGAGTAAGGCGCAGAAGAGAAGAATGAGGGGGATCAGGAATGGCATACTCGCTCCATCATGGCTACACCAGAAAGGGGTCAGCACCACCGGCAACTCGGGTGGAATTCGGAAGAGTAGCGGAACATGGTCCAAGGGGTCCAGATAGAAGAGAATAGATCCATTTTCTCCAATTCCTGCGCCAACAGGCGTTCAAGGTCATGTATAGAGTCCAGTTCATTACCCATTCCACTAGGGAGGGCACAGAAGTGGTTTTCCAGTGGCGAAGGATAACTGCCCTGGCGCACTTCTAATTTTGACTGGCTCTCCAAGTTAACCACCTCCCGTCCGGCCGGAAGGTGGCATTGCAGGGCCGGGTGGCCGTTTATAAACGGCCTCCACACCCAGTTTGTGCTCGCTTCACGATCCGGTGCCCGCTGTGTCCGATCATCGGACGGGACCTCTCTGTGAGGTCCCGATCATGTGATCACTGATTGGCCAATCAGTGATCACATGCAGAGTAGTAAGCAAGATGTCACTTCTGACATCATTGCTTACTACGTGTGAAATCTGTGAATGATCACAGAGGTCACATGGTACAGGGCTATTCACAACAGCCTTGTACCATGTGACAAGCTGTGATCAATCACAGCTCACACAGTAGTTCTCAATGGCTGCAAGAATGCAACCAGAGAGAAGGAGAAATTATTGATTTTACAGCCTTTATGGGTGTAAAAGCAATCAGTGTAAAAAGAAAAAAAAAATCTCCATCACCCCCCAGAAGTAGTAGTGTCACCATGGTGACACTGTACTGCTAGGGTGACAGTATGTAAAAAAAAAAAAAAAGTTTAAAAATTATAATTTTTGGTTATAAACTAATTTGGGTTATTTTTTTTTTACTAAAAAGATAATGGAATAAATTTTAGCCAAGATTTATGATGAAATATTATTTATTTGCAAGATTTTATAAGAAAAAACACTTTTTTTTTTAATTTTTGGACAATTTCATTTACATAGTAAAAACAATAAAAATCCCAGTGGTGAATAAATACCACCAAAATAAAGCTTTATCTGTCTCAAAAAAATGCTAAAAAAGTCATATGGGCACAGTGTTGCATGACCGCGCAATTGTCATTCAAAGTGTGATAGCGCTGAAAATTGGCCTGGACAGGAAGGGGGTGAAAGTGTCCAGACATGAAGTGGTTAAAATACATGATCAACTACCCGTGGCACTTTATTAGTAGATACAACAGTGCCTGCTTTGTGGAACCTTTCTGCTTACCAGATAACCTTCAGCTTCTCCTTCAAGCTCCTCGCCAGCCTCGTCCAAGATGGCAGGAACAACGCCAAAAAACGGGAACGTCTTCAACACAAAAAGAGACCTTTGAAATACATAAAACTATCAAAAACACCACACCTCATTCTCTAGTGTGTGAAAGGGCCTCAACAACTTTTTTTTTTTATTTCCTACAATTACATTACATTTTCAATGGGATTTAAGTCTGGGCTCTGACAAGGACATTCCCCTTTTTCTCCTACAACCACTGGGGGGCTCATGTTTGCTCTGTGGTTTGGCTCGTTGTCATATTGGAAGGTGAACCTTCTTCCCATTGGCAGCTTTCTGGCAGAGGGCAGCAGATTTTCCTCCAGAATGTGACGGTATTTTTCCCCATCCATGTTTCCTTCTATCCTGACAAATGCTCCAGTCCCTAATGCAGAGAAACCCCCCATAACAGGATATTCCCCCTCCATGCCTTACTGTAGGAATGGTGGGATTTGGATGGTGAGTTGGATTGGATTTCCGCCAGACATATCGTTTACAATTGAATGATTTGTCCTCAACACTAGTCTCCTCTGACCAGAACACCTTTTTCCATGCGGCCTCAGAATCTTCAGGGAGCGTTTTGGCAAAGCTCAGTGGTGACTGCATGTGGCCTTTCTTGAGGAGCGGCTTTTTTCTTGCAACCTTCCCATACAAGTCACATTTGTGGAGGATTTGTGATATTGGTGTCAGATGCACACAATGACCACTCTTTGTCATCAGTTCCTGACACGGTTTCAGAGCTTCTTTAGGCCTCTTGGTAGCCTCCCTGACCAGTTCCCTCCTGGCTCTTTCATCCAGTTTGGAGCGACGTCCTGATCCAGGGAGGGTCTGTGTTGTACCAAAAACCTTCCACTTCTTAATCATAGACTTCACTCTGCTTCTAGGCATTGAGAAAGCCTTTGAAATTTTTTTTGTATCCATCCCCTGACTTGTGCCTGTCCACAATTTTGTCCCGGAGATCTTTTGACAGTGCCTTGCCACCCATAGTTGATTGTTTGCTTCAGATGAACTACCAGGGACTGAAATGCTCCAGGAAAGCTCTTTTCATGCTCACCTTATCAAAATGACCAAGTTTACAAGTCATATTCGGCGGGGGGGGGGGGGGGGGAGAATCCTTGGATGTTATAAGCTGGACATACATACTAAATACAGCGGGATAAAACAAACAATGTGTCTGTTTTTATTTCAGGCTGCAAAAGCAACAAAATGTAATTCTAAAGCAGGGGTGGGGATTCTTTACTGTGTGCGTGTGTGTATATATATATATTTTTTTTTTGTGTAAATATATATTTCAATTAAAAAAAAAATATATATATATATATACATTTTTATATTTATATATAGCTAAAAAAAATTATTTAAAAAAAAAAAAAAAAAAAAAATATATATAATTTTTTTTTTTTTTTTTTTTTTAAATAATTTTTTTTAGCTATATATAAATATAAAAATGTATATATATATATATATTTTTTTTTTAATTGAAATATATATTTACACAAAAAAAAAATATATATATATACACACACTTTTTTATTTATATATAGCTATAAATTTTATTTAAAAAAAAGAAAAATTTATATATATATATATATATATATATATATATATATATATATATATATATATATAAAAGAGAGATTAGCTTTATGTGAACACATTCTTCTGGATGTGTGTCCATGTAATGTCCATCGGAGCAGCCATATTTACTCATGACATATTCTCACACAAAGTCCAGAGAGGGTCTGTTTAGTTGACAACACTTGAGACACCCATAATTTTCCTAGTTGTCAGAGATCATGTGATATAGGCCGTCTAGTCTTTAGGTCACATGAAGGGGCATTTTTTAAATTCATGGAAACAAAGAGACATGTTCTTACTCAAAGTATTAATGCGATTTGATTTTGAAGTGACTGACTGAACCACATTTGAACTTGAAGGTAATACTTACAGCTGAACCAGGCTTTGCTACCGTGGCCCCCGGAATCGGAGTTAATACGTGACCTCCCTGTCGAAAATAGACAAATAAACCCAACTTAGAAAATACTCAATATGGGTCATCCTGTCCTATCCCATACACGGATTCCAAAATGGGGTGCCTCAGGACTGTCCATAATTTTAAAGGGTGCCTTAATTGAAAAAAAGGTTGAGAAACACTGGTCTAGAAAGTATGGAGACCACTGGCCTTGGAGGTTGCAGCGGAAATGGGAGCGGGTACCTGTCAAAATAAAGTACCTGCTCCCCAAAGGTGATAATTCCTCATGGGGAGTGGGGGACCAGTCCTTGAAGTGGAAGGTTCCCTTTTGGTTGGAGCTCCGCTTTAAGAATGTAGTAATAATTGTGCCCAATAAAAAAAAAAAAAAAAAAAAAAAAAAGGAGAACTAGGAGTAAATTAGGATGTCTAAATATTCTGTAAATCAAACCAAGTTTATAAGGCACAAGGTACTGTATATACTCGAGTATAAGCCGACCCGAATATAAGCCGAGATACCTAATTTTACCACAAAAAACTGGGAAAAACTATTGACTCGAGTATAAGCCGAGGGTGGGAAATGAGGCACCTACTAGTCAATGTAAAAAATTGGTGTCAGTGGGAGGAATAGTGCCCCATCGTTGGTATCACTGGGAGGAATAGTGCCCCATCGTTGGTGTCAGTGGGAGGAATAATGCCCCATCATTAGTATCAGTGGTAGGAATAGTGCCCCATCGTTGGTGTCAGTGGGAGGAATAGTGCCCCATCATTGGTGTCAGTGGCAGGAATAGTGCCCCATCATTGGTATCAGTGGGAGGAATAGTGCCCCATCATTGGTATCACTGGGAGGAATAGTGCCCCATCATTGGTGTCAGTGGGAGGAATAGTGCCCCATCATTGGTGTCAGTGGGAGGAATAATGCCCCATCATTAGTATCAGTGACACCAATGATGCGGCACTATTCCTCCCACTGACACCAATGACACTTGCTGACTCCTGTTGCAGTATGGTACTGCTGCAGCCAGCATATGTGGTTGCAGCAGCACCTCTGCACTGCACACTTACCGGCTTTTCCCTCACTCGATTTTCGCGGGTCCACTCGGCTCCGCCTCCTCGCCCGTGATTGGCCGCCTGTGTACCTTTCCTGAGCTACAGTTCTGGCAGCCAATCACCGGTGAGGAGGCGGAGCCGAGCGGCAGGAGTGAGGGAGTGGCCGGAGTGACGGAAGGAGCAGCGCTTCCTGGATGGATCATCGTGGGAGCCAGGTAAGAGACAGCAGCCCTCTGCCCACCCCTGTACGCGCCCCCCTTGACGGAGCCTCGTGCCCCCCCTGGGGGGCGCGCCCCACTATCTGCAGATGTTGACTCGAGTATAAGCCGAGGGGGCCGTTTTTCAGCACAAAAAATGTGCTGAAAAACTCGGCTTATACTCGAGTATATACGGTAATACTCTCAGATACTCAGATTCAAAATACTATATTAATCCCGAAGGGATCAGATACTTGTGATCAAATACTACTCCTGATCCATTCCACAGCTAAAACCTTCCTACTGAACCCGGCTTCTTACCGTCTCCGTCTGCCAAAATGTATCCACAATCGGACACCTCTTGTCTCCAACGACGTTGTAATACCAAAGCCATGCTTCAGGGTTAATTGGCTCCCCGACTGTTCCTAAAACCTTCAGAGACTTCCTGCTATACCTGCCAAGAGTCATAAAAATAAAAATGAATTCTTGGAGCCAGAAGATAAAAGCAAATAAAAGAAAAACACTCTTAACCACTTCCTGTCCGGCCGCTGTATATAAATGGCCGGACAGTGGCAGTGCAGGGGCGGGTTTCCATTCATAAACGGCGCCTGCCATTTTGGATTCTGCACGCTCCCTGGGAACACCGATCGTTGTGCAGGACCTCTGTGTGAGGTCCCGATTATGTGATCACTGATTGGCCAATCAGTGATCACATGAATAGGAGTAAGAAAGATGTCACTTCTGATATCATTGCTTACTACGTGTGAAATCTGTGAATGATCAAAGGTCACATGGTACAAGGCTATTCACAACAGCCTTGTACCATATGACAAGCTGTGACCAATCACAACTCTCACAGTATTTCTCAATGGCTGCAAGAATGCAGCCATAGAGAAGCAGAAATGATTGCTTTTGCAGCCTTTATGGGTGTACAGGCAGTCCCCGAGTTAAGTACATTCGGCTTACGTAATACTCATACTTACGTACACTTCCCTCGGGACCGGAAGTCAAGCTGTCAGCATTCTTGTGCAGCAAGCTGATAAGAGACTAGCTGATAAGAGACATCAGAGAGACATAAGAGACAGAGACATCCATTGCTCGTTACTTGTGGGGCTAGCAGTGTCTGCCCACTATCTCCAAAGTGATTTAAGACTGTCTGTCTGCACCTCCGGGGAGAGGAAAGGAGAGGCTGTCAGGCTGCTCACTGAAGTGATCCTCCGTCTGTGCAGGGGGGAGGGGGCAGCGTGTGCTGTGTAAAGGAGAGCAGAGTTCTCTCATACAGTACATTACAGTACAGTGTATTTTTACCCTGCAATAATGCCTCCAAAGCAAAAAGCTGATGCAAGTGCTGGCACAGCAAAGAAAAGAAAAACAATCTCCTTGGAAGATAAAGTAGAAATAATAAAGAGATCAGAGAGTGGTGAAAAATCATCATCCATTTGCAAAGCATATGGTTATGCTCCGTCAACAATTTCAACAATTTTAAAAGATAAGAGTAGAATAATGGAGCATGTAAAATGCTACATCCCAACCAATGCTACAATTATTACCAAGCAACGCAGTGGTTTAATCATCAAGATGGAAAGGATGCTGACCATTTGGATAGAAGACCAAAATCAGCATAATATACCTATCAGTCTTGCTTTAGTACAAGAAAAAGCTCGGAGCATTTTCAATGATTTAAAAGCTGCTCATACATCAAGTGAAAGTGATTGCAATGAAGAATTTGTTGCTAGTAGGGGTTGGTTTGATCGCTTTAAAAAAAGAGCAAATTTGCATAATATTAAAGTTCAAGGTGAAGCAGCTAGTGCTGATTCGAAAAAAAGAAAAGCTCTGTACAAACCTCCCTTGATGCCTACTTTACAAAATTGACCCCAGCAGCAAAATCAAGCTCTGCATTACATTTGGATGTCGGAGACACTGTTGCTGCCCAATCCTCTCCAACATGCCATCCTCTGCCAAGATAGTTTAAAGTTGTACTCTACACTGTACAAGAGTTTACAGTATAATATTTGAATGTTGAATTTGATGTTTAAACATTTACATGCACATAAAAGTTAAATATGTTAAGGCAAACATGTGTCCAAGCTGCAGTTCTTATGCAAAACACCAGTTTAGAGCCTCTTGAGGTTTTACTGCTTTCTGTAACCTTATTACAAAAACGTAATCTAATATCCTGTCGTTTGGTTAGTAGTTAGTGCTTATAAAAGTGCCTGATTCAACTTATGAACAAATTCGACTTATGAACAAACCTACAGTCCCTATCTTGTACGTAACCCGGGGACTGCCTGTAATAGCAATCAGTGTGTAAGAAGAAAAAAAAAAAAAAAATCATCACCTCCCACAAGGTAGGGTGACAGTATGTTAAAAAAAACAAACAAATAATAATATAATAAAATAAAAATGTAAAAAATTAAAAAACAAAAAACCCCCACAAGAAAAAAAAAAACACAAAAAAACCCACAACCCCCCCCCCCAAAAAAAAACAAAAATAAAAAAAAAAAAACTTAGCAACCCCAACCTAAATTTACTTTAGAGATTGCTCTCAAACTCAGCATGTATGTACATAGAAGCACACTGGAGAGGCTCCTATCTGTATATTACAGAAGCCTTTGTATTAGTTTAGTATATGGAGAAACAGCAAAAAGGTTCTTTGTAGTGAGAAGCCTGTGAACCCATCAGGGACCAGAACAACCTCCAGCAGTTTACCGTTTGACTGGCTCCTCTCCGTACTTCATCAGCAGCCGGATTGCCGTCGGTGCGGTGTAGAATTTGCTCACGCTGTACTTATCGATGATCTGCCACATCCGGGAAATGTCTGGATATATAGGGAGGCCTTCAAACTGGACCAAGAATGGATAAACTAGTGAGAAATCTGGTAAGAGAAGCGGCTACAGAGTCATAGGTAACATAACCAAGGATCTCATGGACAACAGGGATGGGCTCAGGCGTGTCCAGATCCTGGTCCTAACCAACCCGAGCTAGTATGCCAGGAAGCGGTCATTGCAGAAAGCCAATCAAAAGCAGCCAAGGCATTTACCCCCCCCCCCCCCCCCCGGCACAAATACATGCCCCTTGCATATGTGCAGCTGTGGGACTGGAATCCCCTTGGCCACTTATGATTGGCGTTCTGCAGTGACAGCTTCCTGGTGGAATATTTTGGGTTGGTTAGGACTAGGATCCGGACACACCTGAGCCCATCCCTAATGGACTGATCGTAACACACAAAGACACAAATCCATCTACTTAACCAATAGAAAATACATACCAGACTTTCTCTCCATAGAACGCACTCCCCCCCCCAAAAAAAAATAAATAGGGGAAAATGTCTGTGCGTATTATGGAGCGAATATAGAGCAGCCTGTTGGTATTCCCGCTGCCGTGTTAGAATACCGGGCCGCTCGGCTCTTCTGTGCAGCAGAACCTGCTCCTCTGTCCAGCGCTGTCCTCAACGTCTTCTCTCCTTGGCGCCGGCATCTTTAGTGTGGGCACCCGGCTGTGACAGCTTGCGGCTTCATAGCCAAGTGCCCACTGAGCATGCTGAACAGCGCTGCACTTTGTGAATGGTTCGGCAGTCTTCTGGCACCTGTCACATGTTTTTTAAGTCGGGGAGGGAGGACAACTCCGCAGAAGTGGGAGCAGGTACCTGTCAAATTCGGGTACCTGCTCCCAGCCCCTTTCCACTCCCCAAAGGTCTGCAGTCTTCGGTCATATCCTGTACCGTGTCCGCAGTCTTCGGTCATCTCCTGTACCGTGTCCGCAGTCTCTGGTCATCTCCTGTACCGTGTCCGCAGTCTCTGGTCATCCCTGTACCGTGTCCGCAGTCTCTGGTCATCCCCTGTACTGTGTCCGCAGTCTCTGGTCATCTCCTGTACTGTGTCCGCAGTCTCTGGTCATCCCCTGTACTGCGTCCGCAGTCTCTGGTCATCTCCTGTACTGTGTCCGCAGTCTCTGGTCATCTCCTCTACTGTGTCCGCAGTCTCTGGTCATCTCCTCTACTGTGTCCGCAGTCTCTGGTCATCTCCTCTACTGTGTCCGCAGTCTCTGGTAATCTCCTCTACTGTGTCCGCAGTCTCCGGTCATCTCCTGTACCGTGTCCGCCGCCTCTGGTCATCTCCTGTACTGTGTCCGCAGTCTCTGGTCATCTCCTCTACTGTGTCCGCAGTCTCTGGTCATCTCCTCTACTGTGTCCGCAGTCTCCGGTCATCTCCTGTACCGTGTCCGCAGTCTCTGGTCATCTCCTGTACTGTGTCCGCAGTCTCTGGTCATCTCCTGTACTGTGTCCGCAGTCTCTGGTCATCTCCTGTACTGTGTCCGCAGTCTCTGGTCATCTCCTGTACTGTGTCCGCAGTCTCTGGTCATCCCTGTGCTGTCCGCAGTCTCTGGTCATCTCCTGTACTGTGTCCGCAGTCCATTGGTTCAGAATATTTTTTTCCTGCATATACGGAACCCTAAACCCTTTAACAGCCAATCAGATTCTCCCTTCATTTTCCCATACAGCACTTTGATCGTTTGCTATAGGAAAAACAGACCCGAGTCCTAATGTACAAAAGGATGTTGTTGTATTAGCCGTGATAAAAGGTCACAATAATAAATGGACTCCTGCCATGTGAAAAAATATTATCTGCCATCACTACTCTTTGGAAAAAGCTAGTTTCCTGGCTATCATGCCAATTCTCTGGCTGTAATGTCTTCTCAGTCCCTGCCAAGAACAAGTAAAGTGAATAATCCTGATTTGCATACCTGTCCTGGGTTAATGGTTGGAAGAAATGAAACCAGGGAAAAAAAGCACAGCAGCCAGACAACTAGCATTTTTAGCAATGGCTTATTTTCTTTTTCTCAGAACAGGTTTCCTTTACAGCGTCTCACATAAGAAAAGGTCAATATTGCCCATAGCAGCCAGATCTACCCCTTTGACCAGTAACATACCAATACACTGGTTGCCCCATTGGCTAGTGGTCCGTAGGTGAGGTAGGAGTGTCCAGTGATCCATCCAATGTCAGCTGTGCACCAATATATGTCACCTTGGTGATAATCGAACACATACTTGAAGGTGGTGGCGGTGAAGACCATGTAACCGCCAACGGTGTGCACGACCCCCTGTAATAGACAAAACAGGGTGTCACCTGCTAAACAATGAAGTGAACAGTACAGAGGTGTGTTGGGGTGGGGTTTTCTGACCTTCAAAAGTTTACTTCTTCAACTAATGCCAGCCATAGATGGATCGAAAATCGGCCGATTTTTCAGCCGGGAAAAAAAAAAAAAAAATAAATAAATAAAAAAATTGGCCTATTTGCGCAGTTAGTGGGTTAATTGGTTGGCCGTTTTTTTGCACATTTTTTTAAATTGGTCAAGTTGTAAAATTTGCAGCCAATTTTGACGATCAGCCGATTTTCCCGGCAATAATGGGCAAATCGGCCGATCATTTTACCGATAAAAAATCTGCGCAGGAGCCGTGACGAAGAAGGAGAAGAGGAGGAGGGAGGAGGAGAGAGGAGGAGGTGTCACTGGGGATGTCAGTGACACCAAGCCAGTCCCCCCCCAGTGTCAGAATGCCCGCCGCAGTCCAGCAGTCCTGCTATAAAGTTGCTGATCACCACCATTACAAGTAAAAAAAAGGCTGTAAATTTCATTTGGATGCAGCATTGCATCACCGCGCAATTGTCAGTTAAAGTTTCGCACCACTGGTCAGGAAGGGGGGGGGTAAGTCTTCTGGAGGGTGAGGGGTTAAAGGGCACAAATTGGATCATGCTTTGCTGTGTTTTTTTGCCTTCCTCTGGATTAACTGTGGGTGTAGGATTAGAACTTTTTTTTTCTATGGTTGAACTGGATGGAATTTGTCATTTTTCCACCAGACTAACTATGAAATTCAGTCAAAGCCAACATGTATCAAAGGTTTTGAAAATCCCACTTCATCGGGGCAATTATTGTCAAAAAGCAATCTACACTAGACTGATATATATCCAATGCTCCACCCTTTATACCATAGGGACTGTCATGGATAATTCTCCAAAGTAGGAAGGAAAAGCGTGGCTTCGTGTCTATTTTCAGAATTCCGGCACACTGGTGTACGTCTCACCTTGGGCTTCCCGGTGGATCCGCTGGTGTACAGAACAAACAGCTCATCTTCTGCGTCGCACCACTCTGGCTCACACTCCGTGCCGGCATTCTTCACCAGGTCGTGCCACCACAGGTCCACCGATGGATTCCACGGGGTCTGCAGAGAAAAACGGAGGCATCAAATAAAAGGGCATTCCCCTCTATTGAACGTGGCTGTGCCTGGCTTTCTGCGATCACATCCCATCGTTGTATCAATCACTAAAGAGAAAACCTGACCAAAGAGGCTGCCATTGCTGGTGTCTCCTGAAAATGCCATGTGCCTGGTTGCTGTACTATGTCACTTCTGAATTTTGTTGGACTTTCCCAATGGGAATACTTGCTGCGGTATGTATGGAAGTCAGTGGCCAGGAAAGCAAACGTTTAACCACTTCCTGTCCGGCCCATGTATATAAACAGCCGGATGGTGGCAGTGCAGGGTTGGGTGGCTGTTTATAAACATCCTCCCCGTCCCCTGCTTGTGCGCGCTCCCTGGGAGCACGCAGAACCGCGATCCGGTGCCCGCTGTGTCCTCCGGACACAGTGGAACACCGATCGGACGTGATCTCTGTGTGAGGTCCTGATCATGTGATCACTGATTGGCCAATCAGTGATCACATGCAGAGTAGTAAGCAAGATGTCACTCCTGACATCATTGCTGACTACGTGTGAAATCTGTGAATGATCACAGAGGTCACATGGTACAGGGCTTGTACCATGTGACAAGCTGTGAGCAATCGCAGCTCACACAGTAGTTCTCAATAGCTGCAAGAATGCAGCCAGAGAGAAGGAGAAATGATTGCTTTTACAGACTTTATGGGTGTAAAAAAAAAAAAAATCTTCATCACCCCCACAAGCAGTACAGTGTTACCATGGTGACACTGTACTGCTAGGGTGACCGTATATTTAAAAAAATAAAAATATATATAAAAAAATAAAATGTAAAAAAAATGTTTATAAATTATAATTTTTGGTTGTAAACGAATTTGGGGTTTTTTTTTTTACTAAAAAGATAATGGAATAAAATTTTGGCCAAGATGTATGATGAAATATTATTTATTTGCAAAATTTTATAAAGAAAAACACTTTTTTTAAAAAAAAATTTGGACTTATTTACCACTGGGATTTTTATTTTTTTGCCATGTAAATGAAAAACACCAAAATAATGCTTTATCAGTCTCAAAAAATGCTAAAAAATTCATATGGGTACAGTGTTGCATGACCGCACAATTGTCATTCAAAGTGTGACAGCCTGGAAGCTGAAAATTGGCCTGGTCAGGAAGGGGGGGAAAGTGTCCGGACTGGAAGTGGTTAAAGGTGGTCGGCAATGGCACCCTCTGCTTGTCCCTTATGACAGATGTACCTTAAAGTGGTATTAAACCTACAACCAAAAATGTAATATATTGCAGCTTACCAATTAGATGTAGTGGCTTCCCCCCCCCCCCCCCCCCTCTGTTTTCACCTGGATATTTGGCCAGTAACACACCTGTATTAGTGAGGCACCACTGGAGAAATGAGCACAGGAGGCACAGCAGGCAGCAGCAATGTCAGTCTTAGGGGGGAGGGGAGTGTTAGATGTACTTAGCACAGCCTTTTTCGACTTTTACAAGAGGAACCCTTGAAATAATTTTCCAGTCTCAGGGAACCCCTGCTAAAAATTACTGTATATACAACTCCTGATACATCAGTGTGATGGGCGGTGGGAAGAATGCTCCTTACACTTGTGGTCACTGGGAAGAAACCTCCCCCCTCTATGGTGTTAGTCGGAACTTATCGGAGGCAGAAATTAAAACCCCCCAAAAAACCTCTGGAGGAACCCTAGTTGAGGAACCTTGTACTAGCAGATTTAAAAACAGTAACTAATGAAAGCCACCCATATGGAAGAAAAATAAATTTGAAATATATTTTAAAAATACTCCCAATGATCCCAAACACAAAGTCAAGGAAACTCTCAACCGGTTTCAAAGAAAGAAAATAAAGCTGCTAGAATGGCCCAGCCAATCACCTGACTTGAGTCCAACAGAAAATCTATGGAAAGAACTAAAGATCGGAGTTCATAGAAGAGGCCCACGGAACCATCAAGATTTGAAGACTGTGTGGAAGAATGGGCCAAAATCACATCTGAGCGACGCATGCCGCTAGTATCTCCATACAGGAGGTGTCTTGAAGCCATCATTACCAACAAAGGATTTTGTACCAAATATTAAATACATTTCAGTTAACGTGTTCAATACTTTTTCCCCGTATCCTTCCATTTTATTACACAATTTAAACTCTGAACTTGTTTGTTTTGGTTTCTTTGTATTGCATGGGTTGTTGCACGATTTCATGTCAACAGGGACCTTTAGAAACAGATTTACTGAGAAAAATGGTGACGTGTTCAATACTTATTGTACCCGCTTTACCTGCAGCGGACCTGCATAGAGAAGGTTTTGGATGCCCATAAATTTGGGAATGCAAACAAAAAACCAGCTGATGCTTAAAGTGACCCTGTCACATAATAAAAAAGGCTCAACCAAGCTTGTATCTGTGGAGAAAAGGAATACTTACCCCTCCTAAATATGGGTGCTGCTCTTGCTGAACTCCTTAAAAGAAAAAAAAAAAAAAAAAAGGGAGGAAAGCGGAAGGACTATCTCCAGACTAATACTTTTTATTGAGCCTCAACAAGCATGCAACTTGGAAAGTCAGACTTTCTGATTGGACTACTTGCTTTGTATTTATGACAAGTACTGAAATCTCTGGACACCGGAGAAGGTTGGAGGTAATTCATTCATATGGAAGACAAAACATGCAACAGATATATTCCATTTACAAGAAAGATCAAAACTGCAAATTAAAAAGGAAGGAAAATGCGATAGAAGACTTCAGTGATCAGACAACACAGACATACATTTTCTACAAGTCACAGAAAGAGCAATTTAAAAAAAGAACTCCACCCACATAGGAAACGGTAAAGTGGTGCATATACAAGCGTGATCCCCCACCATCACTGCGCTACATCACTGCATGCACTGCGGCAAAGCGTAACAACTCCTTCTCAAAATGAGGTTTTAACCACTTCAGTACCGGGCACTTTTACCCCCTTCCAGTCCAGGCCAATTTTCAGCTTTCAGCGCTGTCACACTATTAATGGCAATTGCGCGATCATGCAACACTGTACCCATATGAAATGGTTATAATTTTTTTCACACAATTAAAGCACTTTTCTTTGTTTCGGTTACAAAATTTTGCAAATAACATTTCTTCATAAATTTAGATGAAAATGTATTTTACTACATTTCTTTGGTGAAAATAATAAAAATTATAATCATGCAACCCTGTACCCATAAAAAAAATATTTTTTTTCACACAAATAGAGCTTTCTTTTGGTGGCATTTCATCACCACTGAGTTTTTTTATTTTTTGCTAAATAAAAAAAAAAAAAAAAAAAAAAAAAAAAAACCCTGAAACTTTTGAAAATAAACCTCATTTTTCTTCGTTTTTGTTATAAAATGTTGCAAATAACATTTCATCATAAAAAAAATGGTGGTCAAAATGTTTTCTGCTACATTTCTTTGGTGAAAATACCCCAAATTAGTGTATATTATTTAGTCTGTAGAAAAGTTAAAGAGTCCACAAACTACGGTATAAATATCTGACAATCGATCAATGTACTGGCGGCCAATCTCATTTCTTGAGGCCAGAAAACGCTAGCATAGTACAAATACCCCCCAAATTACCCATTTTTGGAAAAAAGTCCAAGGTATTTAGTAAGAAGCATGGTGAGTTTTTTGGAGGTTGTAATTTTTTGGAAAATGTAAAAAAAAAAAAAAAAAAAAAAAAAAAAAAATCACAATTTGTAAAAAAGTTTTTTTTTTTACATATTGTCATCAGTCCAGTACAGCGTCATTATATAACTGGAGTGGCGGTGATCAGGGACACTGACTGGTGACAGTATGTAAAAAGACAGAAATAAAAATAATTTAATTTATATTTTTTTCAAATTTTTCTATTTGTTTGTATTTTTTCTTTTTTTTACTATTTTTTTTTTTCAACACACTGTGACCAAAGCAATACAATGTTACCATAGTAACATTGAACTACTCTGGGCAAGTGATCAGGATTTTTTTTTTTCTTTTTACACATTATGATTGCGAATACCAATGTATTTCATTGATATTTGCAATCATTGTTACTAAATGAAACTGATTCGTTCAGTCTTTTGTTGGGATTAGCTGTGATTGGACAAAGCTCACCACATGATACAGATGGGCTGTGATTGGCTCTGTCGGTACCATGTGACTGCTTTGATCAATCACAGCTAACACCACAATTGTATACAATGAATGTCATGCCAGGAAGCCATCCATTGTATAAAATTGACATGTGATCTGCTGTGATTGGTCACAGCGGTCACATGACACTGGCAATGGGCCGGTGTGGTGATATGTCAGCGGCTGTGTCCCGTGGACAGATGGTGGCTGCGTGAGCGGAAGCTTTTGACAGGACGTCATATGACGTCCAGTCACAACGAGGTCTGCTCACGGGCGGGAGCTTAACACCTTCCTGCCCGGGGATATAATACAGCATCATACTGTAAGTGCACCGGGGAGGGGGGGAGAGAGGAGAAAAAGGAGGAGAGGAGCAGTACCCCCTGGGAACCCAAAGGGGGGGAGGAGAGGATGCAAGCTGCATAATGTACCCATAAATATATACATAAATCAAGACCTATATGATACTCTATTATGTTAGAATGGAAAAATGTGTTTTTTTTTATTTTTAGAATGATTGTATTTGTTCTTATATCAGTAGTCAAATGTCTATATGGTGATGGCTCCTGAAGAAGAGGATTAAGTCCATGAAACGCGTTGAGCCCAAGCCAATAAGAATGAACTTAAAGTTTACAAAGAATTTGGATCCTTGATATTGTAAACTTTTCATTTTCTAAACGCTTAAGTACTGCTGTTGTGAAATAGAATGTTTGATACAAAATAAACCATGTTTTTAGGTTTAGGTTGTGCCTCAAAAGTCCCCATTTTCAGGTCTTTTTTGAAAATATATATTTATTGTTCCCACATGTGAGGTCAGGCACTGAGGTCGGGGGAGGAGTCCTGGCTCGCAGCCTCCGCTCTAATTCATCCCAAAGGGGTTCTATGGGGTTGAGATCTGGACTCTGTGCAGGCCAGTCAAGTTCCTCCACCCCAAACTGGCTCCTCCATGTCTTTATGGACCTTGCTTTGTGCACTGGTGCACAGTCATGTTGGAACAGGAAGGGGCCACCCCCAAACTCTTCCCACAAAGTTGGGTGCATGAAATTGTCCAAAATGTCTTGGTATGCTAACGCCTTAAGAGTTCCCTTCACTGGAACTAGGAGGCCAAGTCCAACCCCTGAAAAACAACCGCACACCATAATTCCCCCTCCACCAAACTTTACACTTGGCACAATGCAGTCAGGCAAGTAACGTTCTCCTGGCAACCACCAAACCCGGTGTCAGGATAAGGAAGCTTCGCATCGGCGTACATCTATGTGCCGACGCTGGGTGCCCAGGTGGGCTATTTAAACCCCTGCTGCACTTAAACCTATGCCTTCTGGTCTCTACGTTCTGTGTTTGTGGCCTTGTATCCTGACTCTGTTGCCTACCTGAATGACCTGACGATTGAACTCACCGACCCAGCTTATCCCTTGACTATCCGCTTGCCTGCTCCCTGTACCTGATCTGCCCGATTGATCCTGACCCGACAACCTCTCCTGAGTAAAGGGACCCTGGCTCCAACCCAAAAAAATGTAGGTAACCAGACTGTCTTTTTTTTTAGAAAAACGAAAAATCGGTCGTTCAATCAGCCGACGTTACCACCATTGGTAAAATAAATAAATAAATTGGCTGATTTCATCCCATCCACGGCCGGCAATTATATAGAATATGCAGAAGGAGAAGAAATAGAATATGCAGAAGAAGAAGAAATAGAATATGAAGAAGAAAAAGTTGCAACATTGTATCTATTTGTATCCATTTCGGATACAGATGTTTCTATTCGGATACAAATAGATACAATGTTGCTATACTTTTAAGTGTCAACTATAATATCGGACTGAAATTCTTTTTTTTTTTCTTCTTATTCATATTCTATTTCTTCTTCATATTCTATTTCTTCTTTTTATTCATATTCTATTTCTTCTTCTCCTTCATATTCTATTTTTTTCCCTTTTCTTTCATGTCACTGCTCATGCGCATTTTTTTAAAATCAGAAAAAGATCAGCAGATTTGTCCATCATTGCCGCAAAAATCAGCAGGACAAATTTGGCCGATTACTTTCCAGCAGGAACGATAATCCAAAAGGGCAAAAATCACTAAAAACGGCCGACCGATGACCGCACTAACGATCCGAAAATCGTCCGATTTTTTTTTTTGGCTGATTTGCGGCCGTTTTTCAACCCATCTATGGCTCGCAATAGTGTCAGTATTTTAAATACTTATTCTTTAGTGTTTTTTTTTGTATTCACCTGCAATGTGCCTTTTACCTTGCTAGAGAATCTGACTACTTCATTAAAGCTAGGTTCACATCTGTGTGGGTGGTGCCGCTGCGGATCCGCACGAAAACAACCGCACAACCCGCACAGAGAAATGCGGACCCACGGGCAGGTACCATTAGTTCTAACTAAAAACGGATAGTAAAAAAATGAGTTGCACTGTGATGTAAGGGAGGTTCTTGACTTCTAATGATGATGGGGGGGCTCTTGACATCTTATGTAAGGGCTCGTTCACACTAGGCTGTTTTGCCAACGCTTGCCAAACGCCCCTATAGCGTTTGGCAAGCTTTGGTCCGGTGTTTGCGGAGCGTTTTTAACGCTCGGCAAATGCTCCGCAAACGCCGCATGCGCGGTTTAGCGGCGGTTGCTAGGCGTTTGCCGAGCGTTAATAACGCCCCACAAACGCCTATAATGCATTTGAGTGGTGTTACCGCTCCGCAAACACCCCGCAACCGCGTCGCAACCGCACCGCAAACGCCGGCCGGGCGTTTGCGGAGCGGCACCATAGACGAGAATAGGAGGCTTCAAAGCCTCCTGACTCGACCAGAGGCGTCCGTTTTTCCGCGACGCGACGCAAACGCTCCTGTTAGAACAGCACCATGTGCTGTAATGTGCAGAATTGGCAGAGGCGTTTGGGAAGCGGTAAAAACGCTTCCCAAACGCCTCTCTGCCGCCTGCACACAAGGCTAGTGTGAACGTAGCCTAAGGGTGGGGTGGAGTGCTCTTAACATCTAGTCTTACAGATACAACCGGCCCTCGTTGCTGTTTCGGCCCATGATGACGTTCTGTTTGACACCCCCTACTTTAAATAATCACCTTTTAGACATCCCTGTGAAATGGAGTTAATGTTAACAGTGAGTGTTGATCTACGCCTACACAAGACATGGCAGGGTTAATAGCACACCCAGTGACTAGGACAGACAGAGCCGCCGTGCGGTTAGTCAGACTCTGGAAACGGTCAGTACACACAGTGTCTTGCAGGTACAGACAAATACCTGGGGATGACATCTTTTTTGTTTCTCTTGCTTGTTTTCCTGTTAAAGACCCAGACAGACAAATGCATTGAGCAGACTTATCACCAAATGAAAAAAAAAAAAAAAAAAAAAATCAGGAAAAAGCTATCAAACACAAAAAGCACATTCTGCAGTTGGTGACCCGAGTCAGAAGCACAGTATTTGGGACATTTTTATTAATATTTTAGCCCAGCCCCACCTTCCTGATGGGAACGGAACACACTGCATATGGTGTCCCTTAAACTGGCCATACACAAGAGTTGTGAACTGCCCAAAATTCAGGTCATGGGTGGCCCTATACCAGGGGTCTCCAAACTTTCTAAAGAAAGGGCCAGTATACTGTTCTTTAAAGTTTAGGGGGGGCTGGACTGTGCCCAGTGGGAGTAAACAATGCCGGTCTTTGGGGAGAAATAGATGCTGTTGGAAGGAATAGTGCATCGTTTTTGTTGTCAGTAAAAGTAATTATGCCCCATCCTTGGTGTCAGTGGAAGAAATGGCGCCCTGTTGGCGTCAGTGGAAGAAATGGCGCCCTGTTGGCGTCAGTGGAAGAAATGGCGCCCTGTTGGCGTCAGTGGAAGAAATGGCGCCCTGTTGGCGTCAGTGGAAGAAATGGCGCCCTGTTGGCGTCAGTGGAAGAAATGGCGCCCTGTTGGCGTCAGTGGAAGAAATGGCGCCCTGTTGGCGTCAGTGGAAGAAATGGCGCCCTGTTGGCGTCAGTGGAAGAAATGGCGCCCTGTTGGCGTCAGTGGAAGAAATGGCGCCCTGTTGGCGTCAGTGGAAGAAATGGCGCCCTGTTGGCGTCAGTGGAAGAAATGGCGCCCTGTTGGCGTCAGTGGAAGAAATGGCGCCCTGTTGGCGTCAGTGGAAGAAATGGCGCCCTGTTGGCGTCAGTGGAAGAAATGGCGCCCTGTTGGCGTCAGTGGAAGAAATGGCGCCCTGTTGGCGTCAGTGGAAGAAATGGCGCCCTGTTGGCGTCAGTGGAAGAAATGGCGCCCTGTTGGCGTCAGTGGAAGAAATGGCGCCCTGTTGGCGTCAGTGGAAGAAATGGCGCCCTGTTGGCGTCAGTGGAAGAAATGGCGCCCTGTTGGTGTCAGTGGAAGAAATGGCGCCCTGTTGGCGTCAGTGGAAGAAATGGTGCCCTGTTGGTGTCAGTGGAAAAATTGGTGCCCTGTTGTTGGTGTCAGTGGCAGGAATTATGCTTTAACGGCCAGATAAAAGCAAGCAAAGGGCCACATCCAGGCCCAGGGCTGCAGTTTGGAGACCACTGCCCTATACTATGGTGATAAAATCGAATAGACTGGGGAAAAAATTATTAGGCTGAACAGCGACTGCGTCCACCATAATCCCCGTCCACCAAACTTTACACTTGGCACAATGCAGTCAGATAAGTACCGTTCTCCTGGCAACCACCAAAGCCAGACACGGCCATCAGATTGCCAGACAGAGAAGCGTGATTGGTCACTCCAGAGAAAACATCTCCCCTGCTCTAGAGTCCAGTGGCGGCGTGCTTTACACCACGACATCCGACGCTTTGCATTGTACTTGGTGATGTAAGGCTTGGATGCAGCTGCTTGGCCATGGAAACCCATTCCATGAAGCTCTCTATGCACTGTTGTTGGGCTCATCTGAAGGCTACACCAAGTTTGGAGGTCTTTAGCTATTGACTCTGCAGACATTTTGTGACTTCTGCGCACTGTGCGCTTCAGCATGCGCTGACCCCGCCCTGTCATGTGACGTGGCCTACCACTTGGTGGCTGAGTGGCTGTTGTTCCCAGTTGCTTCCATTTTGTTATAATCCCACTAACAGTTGAGCGTGGAATATTTAGTAGCCAGGAAATGTCACGGATGGACTTATTGCCCAGGTGGCCACCTATCACGGGACCACGCTTGGAGTCACTGAGCTCCTGAGAGCGACCCATTCTTTCACCAATGTTTGTAGAAGCCGTCTGCATGCCTAGGGGATGATTGTATACACCTGTGTCCATGGAGGGGATTGGAACACCTGAATCACATGATTTGGAGGGCGGGGCCAATACTTTTGGCAATATAGTGTATTTGTGGGAAACACAAAGCAGTGTTAGCAGCGCTCATCTATAGGGTTCTTGTAGAGCAGTGTAGGGACAGTTTTTTTTTGAACATACAGGTATAATCCATTCAGATTCGGGTCAGAATGCTCTAAAAACTAGCAAGATCTGATGCACTTAGCAAGTTTATGTGAATAGAGAGGAGAGAGGAGCCTGCAAGCAGACACCCTCCTATTCTGACCCTCTCAGATCACAGCAACCTACCCGACCAATTGCAGCCCATGACAATGACCAGCCATCAGCATCAGGGAGACCCATCTCTTGTCTATGGATGGATTTACAAATACTGAGATTATCAGAAAAGTGGAGTTGGGCTTTAAGTCTTCAACACAGCTACAAAATGGCAACAAGTACAAACAAGGCACTGCAATAGCGAAGGCGATTATTAAAATGGTCAGGAAACTAAAACAAAAAATTAAAAATAATAAAATTGTCAGGAGAAAAACAAATGACATTAGTATATACTGTACAGCTGAGTAGTTAGGAGTCTGGCTAATGTTTACAAATCTGGTTGGTCAATTCCTAGATTGTAAGCTCCCAGGATCAAGGCCCTCCTATCCCTCTTGTATTGAACTGTATTGTTGCTGTATTGTCTCCCGTTATATTGTAAAGTGCTGAGCAAACTGTTGGCGCCATTTAAATCCTGTATAATAATAATAATAATAGCCTCACCAACTGGATGCTTCCAGCACTCCTATGGCCTTTGCTGAAATAAAAAAGCCTAGCTATGGTTGTCTGCCATTCAAATCCATATATAAAATGTAATCGCAATGTAAATATACTGTACTAAAACATAAAACTATAGGACACAGTGCACAAGAAAAAAAAACAAAACACAATTTTACTTTTGTACTCATTTACATACAAATGTGACCTGAAAATGCACTAAAATCTGCCTTTAAATACACGGGGGGTTGATTTACTCAAACTGGAGTGCAAAATCTGGTGCAGCTCTGCATAGAAACCAATTGTCTTTGACCCTAGGTTCACATCTGTGCAGGTGGTGCCGCTGCGGATCCGCACGAAAATCCATGCAGCTGCACCACCCGCACAGAGAAATGCGGGCGGGTGCCATCAATTCTAATGGCACGCCGCCCGCACTGGAAAACGCAACCGTACTGAGACCCGAGGTCCCCGCGCGGGCTGCGTTTTCCAAAGAAGTGCCGGGACTTCTTTCCCTGCGTGTCACGGGCACGGGAGTCCATTCAAATGCAAAGAGCCATACTGGACCAGCTATGCCGCCCTCAAAGCCATTCTTTACCTGTGCACTCGGGCAGAGTCTCTTGCATGGTGGCGATGCACTGCTTGTTCCATCACAAATAACGTCATCTCTGCCCAGATGTTTGAGTACAATGCACGTTTTCAGAGGGTAATTCCTAGAAAGATGCACCAGTAACATATTCAGATAAAGTTTCGTACGGGATCTATAAACAGTCAGACAAAGGGGTGAGTTTCACAAGCCCACATCCAAGCTTAGATTAGGTTGGCTATTAGAAGTATTGAACTTTGATTCACAAATCCAAGCTTCACAGCCCACGGTCAGAGCATCCTCCGAATTCATGTTGCTTGCTTCACCAAACTTAACCCCTTCCCGCTGGCGCCTCCCGGCCCTTTAAGTGTTCCAGAAACCGGGAGGCGGGGCGGGGTTCAGGGTCATGTGATTGCCGTGCTGGGCCATCACATGATCGGGAAAGGTCCCGATCGAAAGAGGAGATCGGGACCCATCCGTGAGTACCGGACAGGTGTGCTGGGAGCCTGCAGGGCGCACGCTCTCGGCACCTATGTCCTTTTTTAATAGAACGCGAATGTGCAGCCGCTCTGCGTCTAGGCCCAGACGCCGTGAGGCCGCACATTTGTGTGTGACCAGCGTGAAGAGGTTAAATTAAAATGGTTGTAATGGCTCAAGGTTTGTTACCTTCATGCAATCTAAGCATGAAGGTAACAAACAGCAGCGCCCCTAATACTTACCCAAGTCCCATCGTGATCCAGCAATGGATCACCATAATTCCCCCTCCACCAAACTTTACACTTGGCACAATGCAGTCAGGCAAGTAACGTTCTCCTGGCAACCACCAAACCCGGTGTCAGGATAAGGAAGCTTCGCATCGGCGTACATCTATGCGCCGACGCTGGGTGCCCAGGTGGGCTATTTAAACCCCTGCTGCACTTAAACCTATGCCTTCTGGTCTCTACGTTCTGTGTTTGTGGCCTTGTATCCTGACTCTGTTGCCTACCTGAATGACCTGACGATTGAACTCACCGACCCAGCTTATCCCTTGACTATCCGCTTGCCTGCTCCCTGTCCCTGTACCTGATCTGCCCGATTGATCCTGACCCGACAACCTCTCCTGAGTAAAGGGAACCTGGCTCTGACCCAAAAAATGTAGGTAACCAGCCGGTCTTTTTTTTTAGAAAAACGAAAACCACCGTTACCACCGTAGGTAGAAAAAAAAAAAAAAAATTGGCTGATTTTCATCCCGTCTACGGCCGGCAATTATATAGAATATGCAGAAGGAGAAGAAATAGAATATGAAGAAGAAAAAGTTGCAACATTGTATCTATTTGTATCCATTTCAGATACAGATGTTTCTATTTGGATACAAATAGATACAATGTTGCTATACTTTTAAATGTCAACTATAATATCGGATTGAAATTCTTTTTTTTTTTCTTCTTCTTATTCATATTCTGTTTCTTCTTCATATTCTATTTCTTCTTTTTCTTCTTCATATTCTATTTCTTCTTTTTATTCATATTCTATTTCTTCTTCTCCTTCATATTCTATTTTTTTCCCTTTTCTTCTTTTCCCTCTTCTTTCATGTCACTGCTCATGCGCATTTTTTTAAAATCAGAAAAAGATCAGCAGATTTGTCCATCATTGCCGCAAAAATCAGCAGGACAAATTTGGCCGATTACTTTCCCGGTTGTAATGGCTCAAGGTTTGTTACCTTCATGCAATCTAAGCATGAAGGTAACAAACAGCAGCGCCCCTAATACTTACCCAAGTCCCATCGTGATCCAGCAATGCCCATGATAGCCTAGGCTCTCCCTCCTCATTGGCTGAGACGGCCATTGGCTCCTGCTGTCGTCAATCAAAACCAGTGAGCCAATGAGGAGGGAGAGAGGGCGGACCGAGCCACAACTCTGTGTGTGAATGGACAGGCAAAACAGTGGTTCTGGAGCGAGCCTGCTTGGGTGCCCCCATGTTAGCACATTATGCCTTTACCTTGCAGGGAGAAATTTTTTCTCTCTTTCTTTCCTTTCAACAATTTACTACCGCATTAATATTAATAAGGCCTGGTAGTAGACGGGGTAGCAACTGCCATAGCTCAGGGAGCTACAATAGAGCTGCGGGGGGGGGGGGAATTCCCCCATCAACATGGAACGTGGCAGAAAGAATATCGTTTCAACTACGGTTTGCCAAAGAGATAGCCATACTTCTCCACAGGACTTCACTACTGTAATCAATTAACAATGGAAATTCCAGTAACTGCACAAACCTGATCATGACTGGTTCTCTTAACCACTTCAATACCGGGCGCTTATGCCCCCTTTCCTGCCCAGGCCAATTTTCAGCTTTCAGCGCCGTCACACACTTTGAATGGCAATTGCGCGGTCATGCAACACTGTGCCCATATGAAATTGTTATTTTTTTCACACAATTAGAGCTTTCTTTTGGTGGTATTTAATTACCACTGAGTTTATTTTTTGCTAAATAAAACAAAAAACACCTGAAAAACTTTTGAAAAAAACACAAAAAAAACAAAACAAAACTTTTCTTCGTTTCGGTTACAAAGTTTTGCAAATAACATTTCTTCAAAAATTTAGATCATAATGTATTCTACTACATTTCTTTATTGAAAATAATACAAATAAAAATAATTTAATTTATATTTTTTCAAATTTTTCTATTTTTTATTACATTATTTTTTTTTTTTACCATTTTTTTTTTTCAGCACACGGTGACCAAAGCAATACAATGTTACCATAGTAACATTGAACTACTCTGGGTAAGTGATCAGGATTTTTCTTTTTTTTAACACATTAGGATTGCTAATACCGATGTATTTCATTGATATTTGCAATCTTTGTTACTGAACGAAAACTGATTAATTCAGTCTTTTACTGTGATTGGGCAAAGCTGATCACATGATACAGATGGGCTGTGAATGGCCCTGTCTATAACATGTGACTGCTCTGACCAGTCACAGCCAACAACACAATAGTATACAATGGATGGCATGACAGGAAGCTATCCATTGTATCCACGGGACACAGCCGATGACATATCATTACACAGGCCCGTTGCCAGTGTCATGTGACCGCTGTGACCAATGACAGCAGATCACATGTCAACTGTATAGCTGTGCCAAGCATATGTTTAATTAAATTCAGTACTCACTTTTCTGCGCATTTTTTAAGTGCTTCATCTGCGATCACCTTCAGGTTAATTAATTTATCTCCACGAAAAAATCCATCTATAGAGAATGAGAAATTTTTATAAAAAAAGTCTTCCCAGACCTTATGCCAAAAAAAAAAAAAAAAAAAAAAAAAAAAAAAAAAAGGGGCTAAATGTTTTAATTAAGGCTAGGTTCATACATGACCATTGATGTGCAGCACACTAATAGCACACGCCTTTATTTTTTTTATTTTGCACATCAACATGCGCTGCGTTAGGCAGCCCACTCACAGTGTCATGCAGCTCAGAAGGTCCAGCAATCAGACCTACGGCCTTAATTTTTTGACAGTGCAAAGCAGTGCGGCACACCTCCCTATAAAAGGTATGCTAAATCACCATTCAGAATGAAGGGCCACGCATCACGCTAAGCGCTAACAAAGTAAACAACCAATTTTTAAAACGAATTCCAATCACAATTTAGTTTAAGAAACAAGTTCAGCAACTCTCAAATGATACAACATAGAACTATTTTGTATACCTCTCAAACTATTAAAATATACCGGACTAAAAGGCTTTTTTTTTTTTTATTTTGTAATTTTTATTGAAACCCCAGTACAGAAAAAGAGCAACAGACAGTGCGACACCCTCACGGGGCGGACGCTCGCAAGTATAAAAAGAAGGCCTCACTGCTTCAAAAAATGGCAACTATCAAAAAGTGAACATAAAACTGCAAACAAGGAAATAAAAAGAACACAATCCTATATGTGTGTGGCTCAAGATACAATCAAGACTTATTTTATTTATTTCAGGTACTTATATAGCCGTCAATTTACGCAGCACTTTACATATATATTGTACATTCACATCAGTCCCTAACCCTCAAGGGGCGTACAATCTAAGGTCCCTAACCCTCAAGGGGTGTACAATCTAAGGTCCCTAACCCTCAAGGGGTGTACAATCTAAGGTCCCTAACTCACATTCATACATACACATACTAGGGACAATTTAGACAGAAGCCAATTCACCTACCAGCATGTCTTTGGAGTGTGGGAGGAAACCGGAGTACCCAGAGGAAACCCACACAAGCACAGGAAGAACATGCAAACTCCAGGCAGGTGGTGCCGTGGTTGGGATTTGAACCAACGACCCGAGTACTGCCAGGCGGAAGTGCAAACCATTTAGCTACTGTGTAAGCCCTCATGCACACGGGACGTTTTTACAGCGGCTGTTCTTGGCTTTTGATGTTTTTTTCTACAGCTAGTAAACCCCCCCCGGCGTGTTCGCCCGTGCGTCCGTCCCCGGCGTGTTCGCCCGTGCGTCCGTCCCCGGCGTGTTCGCCCGTGCGTCCGTCCCCGGCGTGTTCGCCCGTGCGTCCGTCCCCGGCGTGTTCGCCCGTGCGTCCGTCCCCGGCGTGTTCGCCCGTGCGTCCGTCCCCGGCGTGTTCGCCCGTGCGTCCGTCCCCGGCGTGTTCGCCCGTGCGTCCGTCCCCGGCGTGTTAGCCCGTGCGTCCGTCCCCGGCGTGTTATCCTATGTGTCCATCCCCGGCGTGTTATCCCGTGTGTCCGTCTCCGGCATGTTATCCTATGTGTCCATCCCCGGCATGTTATCCTATGTGTCCATCCCCGGCATGTTATCCTATGTGTCCATCCCCGGCATGTTATCCTATGTGTCCATCCCCGGCATGTTATCCTATGTGTCCATCCCCGGCATGTTATCCTATGTGTCCATCCCCGGCATGTTATCCTATGTGTCCATCCCCGGCATGTTATCCTATGTGTCCATACACACACACAGACTGTAATCAACGTTTTTTGACAAGGATGTTTTTGGCTGGAAAAATGCGATAACGCTGAAAAATGTGGTAAAACGCTGCAAACCAGTGTTATGGCCAATTTTTTGACCAAAAAAAAAAATTTTTTTTGGGAGAAAACAAAAAAATGTTAAGAACTGCAAACGCGAAAAAACATGCTAAACGCAGCAAAACGCTAAAAAAAAGCTGAAAAACTCATGTTTTTAACGTGACTTTACACAGCTAATGGCGTTCGGCGCTGTATCAGGTCATACACCCCAACCTCCCCTCACACACGCCACAAGGATCAAGGCACAAAACAAATTATTATTAAAATCCGGAAGTATCCAGCATCAGAGCCGTAGATTCATCATTCTGACCAGACCTTGTCGAATTTCTTAGGACATCCTCTGTGGTGGTACATGTCTGTATAACGGCAAGGCAGCGACTACCAGTTGTTTCCAATGTGCTACAGTTTTTAATCTTGAATATAAATAAAAAAAATATACAAAACCATAACTGCAATAATATTGTGGTCACTTGCTCAGTTTACCTGCTGTTATTAGAAGAGAACAGTGACTGTCCAGGATCCTCTCACACAGAGACTCAGCTGAAAATCCAGCAAACTAAGAAAACAAGAGGGGAAAAAAAAAAAAAAAAAAAAAAAAAAAAAGAGAAAAAGGGGGGAAAGAGAGAAAAGGAAAAAAGGTAGCGAAAGAGAAGGAAAAAGAAAGAAAACCGAAAAGAGAAAAAAAGAGAAAGAAAACCGAAAAGAGAGAAGAGAAAAAGAAAAAAAACAGGTAGACAAAGAAAAAATAGGAAATATGGAACCAAGGAAGCACAGAAGCAGAGAAAGGGGAGAGAAAAAGTAAAAGAAAAAGAGTTGAGCAGTTAATTAATATTCATGAATTAATGATTCATTTCTTTCTCAAGTATTATAACATATTCCAGCAGATCTGGGAACTCTGCACTTTGGATTTTCCAATCTGCCAGCAGACATTAGCAAGCCAAGTCCTTCTTTGGGAAGATCCAGAAGCACCGCAGTGAGTATTAAAGTGTTACTAAACCCACAACAGTACAATCAGTCTGTAGATGCAGTAAAGCATGCTTGTTATACTCACTGTGGGACCTAAGGGGTTAATCCTCTGCATTGTGTAAAAAGGATGTTTGATCTTGTCTTCTCTGATCCTCCCCTTCTTCTACTGTCCCCAATCCATCTGCTGGCCGAACAGAGCATTGGGGACAAGCTGCACATGCTCAGTTTGGTGTGTATTGCCAGAGAGTTTTTTTTTCCTTTGGCCCTGTGCTGATCACATGCACTCTCCCAATCAGCACTGTCCAGACAGAAGGTCAGGGGTTCTGCATCCTCATAGGAGAGAATGAAAACTCCTGCTACTGAGGTTCCACTAGAGTATACCCCTGCGCTTAGATGACTCTTCATAGAAATGTTTATTGCCTGCCTCAGGGAATGTTTTACTGTGATTAATCGTTCTGTATTGAAGCATCTGTACGAATATGAGTACAAGAAACACAACCTTCTCATTTGGTGTCTTGTTTTCTTTCATCTTATTGTACATTTTCAATAAAAACGATTGGAAACTAAAACTCCTCCTACAAGCTTTAACCAGTGCTCTGCTGGACACTGATACAAGTCACAAGACTGCTCTATACTGCTGATGAGAAAAGGTATTTAGCAGTTTATATTTACTAAAATAATTGCATTTCCATGTTGTGTGTACTGGAGGAGAGCGCACATGGTGAACGCGGGGTGCGGGGAGAGCGCACATGGTGAACGCGGGGTGCGGGGAGAGCGCACATGGTGAACGCGGGGTCCGGGGAGAGCGCACATGGTGAACGCGGGGTCCGGGGAGAGCGCACATGGTGAACGCGGGGTCCGGGGAGAGCGCACATGGTGAACGCGGGGTCCGGGGAGAGCGCACATGGTGAACGCGGGGTCCGGGGAGAGCGCACATGGTGAACGCGGGGTGCGGGGGGGGCACATGGTGAACGCGGGGTCCGGGGAGAGCGCACATGGTGAACGCGGGGTCCGGGGAGAGCGCACATGGTGAACGCGGGGTCCGGGGAGAGCGGACATGGTGAACGCGGGGTCCGGGGAGAGCGGACATGGTGAACGCGGGGTCCGGGGAGAGCGGACATGGTGAACGCGGGGTCCGGGGAGAGCGGACATGGTGAACGCGGGGTCCGGGGAGAGCGGACATGGTGAACGCGGGGTCCGGGGAGAGCGGACATGGTGAACGCGGGGTCCGGGGAGAGCGGACATGGTGAACGCGGGGTCCGGGGAGAGCGGACATGGTGAACGCGGGGTCCGGGGAGAGCGGACATGGTGAACGCGGGGTCCGGGGAGAGCGGACATGGTGATTGCGGGGTCCGGGGAGAGCGGACATGGTGAACGCGGGGTGCGG